>NC_057799.1:368223219-368523219 GCF_018294505.1 Triticum aestivum
GATCCTCCCTGGCGACCGTTCGCCAGCTACCATTTCCGGAACTAATTTCCCTTCCGTGAATCACCACATATTTGTGCGTACAGAAATTATTATCATTTTCCTGTCATCTCAGAGAATATGCACATGCATTGAATGTGAACAGGAATCTGGTTCTGTGCTTTACGAAGTCGTACTGTTGAAAGAAGGTGCGGTATCCACGGAATTAGATTGTGCCGTCATTTTCAGAAACATGCGGAAAATCACCCTTCAGTTTATGCACACATTCTAGCGTACTGTATTTTTTTTGCCAAAAGTGTACTGTATTATTGTACTTCTTCCGTTCCTAAATCTAAGTTTTTCTAGAGATTTTAGTATGAACTAGATATGGATATATATAGACGTAGTTTATAGTGTAGATTTTCTTGCAAAAAAATAAAATATAAATTCACTCATTTGGCTTTGTATGTAGTTTATATTGAAATCTTTAAAAGGCTTATATTTAGAAACGAAGGAGGAGGAAGAACCGGTGAATAACGTTATAACGTGCGCGAGTGGGTGTTCGATACGTCTCCGCAACCCAAACTAAGGAAAGCCAAGCAAGCACGCCTGCACGTGCACGTCTACGTAGTATGTCGGTGTAATGTACGCATGCGGCGTGGCAAGTGGCAAACTACAAGCCGACGCGTCGATCGGATAATGGCAAAGCTGATCTGGTGGTGGGTCGGCTAGCTATTGCTGGGCCAGAAGCTCATGCACGTCTGCTTCGCCTCCGTGTGGGCCACCGTCTAACCGCCTCCTAGGTAGGCGCCGGACCATGCATGCACGCCGCCAGCTTTGCCTCTTGCTGCGAGACTTAGGTCAACTCCACCGCGCGACCTTATCTTGTTCGGCATCGTTCGTTTGGGGTAAAAAAGAAAAATCGGGCGGCCCAGCGCGCGGGAGCAAACGGACTTTTGTCCGTTTTGTGTCCGCTTGACCCATCCCTGGTCCAAGTTTGCGTCGTTTTTGGGGTGAAACGGACACCACGCGGACGCGCCGGCCGTCTGCGCGCGTCCTCCCTGGCCCGCCCGTCGGTGGCACAGGGCGGGCCTTTTTTATCCGCCCCCCTCCCTCCCTCGGGCCGCACCCCACTCCACTCTTCTCCACTCTTCCCCACTCTTTCTCTCGCCGCCGCCGCTGCCATTGCAGCCGTGCAGCTCGGACGCGCGCTCGCCCAGCCCCTTCCCCTCGGCGCCGCCGAGCTACCCAACCACGACCACCTGGTTTGCGCACCCGCCGGCCGGATTTGGGGCGGATCCGGTCGGTCTTGAGCTCGCCCGACTGTGGGAGGCTGGACCGCGCCATGGACTGGGCGGGCACCTCGCCGGAAGGCCCTGGCAGGGCCGCTAGGCCACATGCAGGCAGTGGCTCCTCCTCTAGTCGCTCGGATCTGCACCGTCGGTGGTCCGCCGGCAGATACACGAATGGCGGCCGGCCGGGCTCGGTGCTTGCCCAAAAGCTCGTCGGCGCACCGTTGCCACTCATTAAGTGCGACCACTGCCCAAGTGTAAGGGCATATTTATCCCTAAGATGTTTTGGTGATTAATGACAATGCTTTTGCGGACTAATCGTGCGCGTTGAGTGTTTTTCAGAGATTTATCCTTTTGGCACGAGACAATTTCCTCCCCTCGGAGCTTGAAGCGAAGACGGTGTAGTCCTTTCGGATTAGTTTGGTGGACTAGTTTCATAGGGATCACCGTACTATCAAGAGGGGGTCCGTTTTGGAAAGGCTAGGGCGGAATCATCACGTACACTTCCTTTGCCCCTCCCTCCGAGCCTTTCCGTTTCGATGATGGGCTTGTTTCTCTTCTCATTGTGCCCTCTCTGGTCCCAGCGGTAGTACCGCGGGCCAGAGCGGTAGTACCGCTTGGGTGCTACAAGCGGTAGTACCGCTCTGGAGCGGTAGTACCGCCCAGAGCAGTAGTACCGCTAGTAGCCCCCATGTGTGTACTAACTCTAGTCCCAGCGGTAGTACCGCGGGACGGAGCGGTAGTACCGCTTGGGTTCCACAAGCGGTAGTACCGCTCTTGGAGCGGTAGTACCGCTCCAGAGCAGTAGTACCGCTAGTGGCCCCAAGCCGTAGTACCGCGGTGGTCTCGTGCTAGTACCGCCTCGATTCGAGGGCTCCTTTTTCGTGTCGGGTTTTACGATACTGGCCGCGGCTGTGGGGGGCCGTAGTACCGCTCCTGTGCGGTAGTACCGCCCTCCCACCGCGGTAGTACCGCTGTGGGCCAAGCGGTAGTACCGCGATGAGGAGCGGTAGTACCGCTTATAGTGGCAAGCGGTAGTACCGCTGGCACAGCGGTACTACCGCTCTCTTCGGGGCAGAAGTGGGATAACGGTTGGTTTGTTCCCCCCACTATATAAAGGGGTCTTCTTCCCCAAAGTTGACCTACCTCTTCCCCCAAAAGCTCCATTGTTGCTCCAAGCTCCATTTTCGCCCGATCTCTCTCCCTAGCCAATCAAACTTGTTGATTTGCTCGGGATTGGTTGAGAAGGCCATGATCTACACTTTCATCAAGAGAAATTTGATTCCCCCCACTTATCCCTAGCGGATCTTGTTACTCTTTGGTGTTTGAGCACCCTAGACGGTTGAGGTCACCGCGGAGCCATAGTCCATTGTGGTGAAGCTTTGTGGTGTCGTTGGGAGCCTCCAATTAAGTTGTGGAGATTGCCCCAACCTTGTTTGTAAAGGTCCGGTCGCCGCCTTCAAGGGCACCAATAGTGGAATCACGGCATCTCGCATTGTGTGAGGCCGTGAGGAGAATACGGTGGCCCTTGTGGCTTCTTGGGGAGCATTGTGCCTCCACAACGCTCCAACGGAGACGCACTTCCCCTCAAAAGGAAGGAACTTCGGTAACACATCCTCGTCTTCACCGGCTCCACTCTTGGTTATCTCGTTCCTTTACTTTAGCTAGTTTACTTGTGTTATATCTCTTACTTGCTTGCGTGCTTGTTGTCGTTGCATCATATAGGTTGCTCACTTAGTTGCATATCTAGACAACCTATTTTGATGCAAAGTTTAATTTGGTAAAGAAAAGCTAAAAATTGTTAGTTGCCTATTCACCCCCTCTAGTCTACTATATTGATCCTTTTAATTGGTATCAGAGCCTCGTCTCTTTATTAAGGACTTTACCTTCCAAAGAGTATGGTTGACGTCGTAGACGGTGCGGAGGAGCACTCCGGTGAGAATCCAGTCTCGTCTACGGGAGATGGGGGAACCGCGGTCTCTCATGAGGAATTCAATGTGGCGTTGGACACATTGAAAACCTCCATGACGACCAAGGTCGAAAGCATGTTGAATAAATTCTTAGAAGGGCTTAAACTTACCACTGCACCTTTGAAAGTGGGTGATCCCGCTAACAAGGTGACGGATGCTACCTCCGACAAGGGGGACGCTTCGAGCGAGAAGGCTCCTTGTTCTAGTGATAAAAATGGGACCGGCATCTTTGCCCATGTGGAACCTCCACCTGTCTATGGTGGACCGCTCCCTTCCACTCATTTGAATCATGCCGGCCCGGCCCCTAAGATTGAGAAGAATGTAGATTTTGATTCTTGGGTCTATCGTTTTAAGCGTCATTTAAATCATGTGAACACTAACCTTTGGAGAATTATTGAAGAAGGCTTTTATCCGCATGACCGAAGTAACTTCACTCCTAGAGAAGTTGTGGATCATCAATTCAATGAAAATGCTCTCTTCATCATCCAAGAAGCCATCCCATCCGAAGATCTTCCTCATCTCCGGCCTTACACCGTGGCCAAAGATGCGTGGCTCCAAGTTGTTTCCCTTTATCGGGGAAGCGCAAGCATTCAACGCTCCAACTATGAAGTGGTGCAAGATGAAGCCGACGAGTTTGCAATGAAAGAAGATGAAGAACCTCGTGAGCTTTTTCGGAGAGTAACCAAACTCGCGGTCTCGCTCCGAGATCATGGAAGTAAGGACACGGATGACAATTGGATCAAGCGCAAGTTCCTCAAGGCAATCGTGCCCTACCACAAAGCCATGTCCTCCGTAATTCGTCAAAGGCCGGACTTTCACACCTTATCCTCAAGTGAAGTGTTAGATGAGTTTGTGGCTATGAGCATCTTGGACAAGACCGCCGACAATGTGGTTCTTCGCTCTCAAAGAGTTAAGAAGCCCAACCTTGCTCTAAAGGCCAAGGTTAGTATGGAGGAAGAGGATGAAGAGGAAGAAGAGGAGGGCAACCTCGAAGATACGAAGTATGCCTATCATGAACACATAGCTCTTGCTTCAAGGCAATTTTGGAGCAAGAAGAACACGAGGCCAAACTTCAACAAAAGCAACTCAAGTGGCGCAAAGGGCAAGCAACGGATGAGGACTTACTTCAATTGTGGCAATGTGAGCCACTTTGTTGCGGAGTGCCCTTACGAGAAGAGGGAAGACAATGGTGGCAAGCTCATTAGAAAAGACAAGGCCAAGTCGCTCCCCAACAAGAGCAACTTCACCAAGAAGACTCCTCCCAAGGCGTTGGTGGTTCAAGAAGAGTACAATGAGGATGATGACGATGATGAAGATAGTGAGTCGGTTGCCATGGCCTCCGTTGCCATTGCGAAGACTCCACGGGTGTCTCTCTTCGACGCACCCAATGAGAACATCACCGCCAAGTGCCTCATGGCTAAAGCCACCAATAAGGTAACCGCCAACATCAAAACTACCATCATTAATCATCCTTCTTCGACGGATAGCATTGATGAACATGAGGGGACAAATGTGGAGGAAAATGAGTTTGAGATCTTTATGGGTAAACTCAAGGGTAAATCCAAGAAGCACTTCGTTGCTCTCTTGGAACAACTTGGTGAAGCCAATGACATGATCGTGGCTCACGAAGATACCATCTCTAAGATGGAGGGGCATAGTCGTGACTATGCCGATGAGATTTCGGATCTTTCCAATGCTCTTGACGAAGAGCGTGGTCTTCGTTTGGCTCTTGAGGAGTCATACAACGATGATCATGCTAAGTTAAAGAAAGATCTTGATCATGCTCTTGTTGTGTCTCGTGTGCTAAACTCTGAGAAGACAAAACTTGGGGTTGATCTTGCTAGACTCAAAGAGGAGTTTGGCATTCTCGACAAGGCTCACAAAGTCTTGAAGGGTGTTCATGCTATCCTCAAGGAGTCTCATGATCAACTCCAAGTGAAGCTAACAAAGGAGAAAGCCACCTTTCCTCATATGATGTTAATTGATAATGCAAATGCTACTAACCCGTGTTGTGAGCATGTGCATCTTGTTGAGGAGAATGCTAAGTTGAAGGAGCAACTTGAGAAAGGCCTTGTGTCATGCATACAAGGTGAGAAGAACCTCAACGACCTCTTGAGCAATCAAAAGGAAGTTGTGGCCAAGGAGGGGATTGGGTTCGCACCCAATCCCAAGAACAAGAAGAAGAATGACAAGACCAAGCGACCTCCTCCTCTCAAGCAAACTTTTGTGAAGGAGGGAGAGGGTGCTTCCAAGGAGAAGAAGAACAATGCGAAGGGTGGCGGTGTCAAGAAGAGCAATGCTACTCCTTCCAACAAAGCCGGCAACTTTAATCCTTCTTATGTGTTATGCCGTGCTAGTGATGGGCATGTTTATGCCAAATTCGTTGGTTCTCCTCATGAGTACATTGAATGGTCTATTTGGGTTCCTAAGACCCTTGTTGCTAACATCAAAGGACCCATTACAAAATGGGTACCTAAAACCAAGCATTGATCTCTTGTAGGTGTTTGCTTCCGGTGGGGGATCATGGTTGCTCGATAGTGGAGCTACAAATCATATGACCGAAAGCAAGGACTTGGTGGTGGACGTGCACAAGATTCCATCTATGCCCACCAATGTCGAGTGGGGTGATGCCTCGTCTTCTAAGGTATTGGGACTCGGCAAAGTTGTCATTTCTCATGATCTCACGATCGAGAAGGTCATGCTAGTTGAGTCCCTTGCATACAATTTACTTTCCGTTCGTCAACTTGCTATCATGGGCTTTGCCACCTTCTTTGATATTGATACCGTGGCCCTCTTGTGGAGCAAGACTCTTAAGGTAGCCTTTGTTGGGCATGTCGAGAACGGTCTCTATGTGATTAACTTTTCGGAGCGACCCACTAAGACCGCGACATGCCTAATGGCTAAAGTTGACGTGGGATGGCTTTGGCATCGCCGTTTAGCCCATGTCAATATGAGATCTTTGCAAAGTCTTCTCAAGGGGGACCATGTCCGTGGACTAACGAACGTTAGTTTTGCCAAAGATCGTGCTTGCAGTGCTTGTATCGAAGGAAAGCTTCATGAGAAGGCTCACCCTACTCTTATTTACTCAAAGAGGCCGTTGGAGCTCCTTCATTTGGATATCCTTGGGCCTCCATCCTTTGATAGTATTGGGGGTAGAAAGTATTGCTTGGTAATCGTGGATGACTATTCTAGATACACGTGGGTGTATTTCTTCAAGAGGAAGAGTGAGACCCAACAAACCGTCATTGACTTTGCAAATGAAGCCCAACGTCAACACAATGCAAAGATCTTGACAATAAGCAGTGACAACGGCACCGAGTTCAAGAACTACACCTTGGATGAGTTTCTCAGTGATGAGGGGATCAAGCATCAATATTCCGCACCTTACACCCCTCAACAAAATGGTGTTGCGGAGAGGAAGAACCGGACGTTGATGGATGCGGCAAGGACCATGATGGCGGAGTTCAAGTCTCCATACAACTTTTGGGCCGAAACCATCAACACCGCGTGTCATGCTTCAAATCGGCTCTATCTTCGCAAAGGCTTGAACAAGACTCCATATGATATCCTCACCGGTAACAAGCCCAACCTCAAGTACTTTCGGGTGTTCGGGTGTAAGTGTTTCATTCTCAAGAAAGGTGTTCGTTTGTCTAAATTTGAGACTAGAGCTCATGAGGGCATATTTGTTGGTTATGCTACAAACTCCCATGCTTACCGTGTTCTCAATAAGTCCACGGGACTTATTGAGGAGACGTGTAACGTGGAGTTTGATGAAAATAACGGCTCCCAAGTGGAGCAAAGTGGTACTTGTGATGTAGGTGATGAAATTCCTCCCCAAGCCATAAGAAGAATGGGTATTGGATATATCCTACCCATTGAGGAACCCCTTGTGGCCGAAGGAGAAGGACAATGCTCCACTCAAGTGGAGCCATCACCAACCCAAGACCCACACGCTTCCGAAGAACAAAGTGAAGGCCCTCAACCTCATGAACAAGATCAAGGGCAAGATCAACCTCAAGATGGTGGTGATCCACCAAATGATGCCCAAGGTCAAGTTCTTCCCCTCGAGCTAGTTCAAGATCAAGAACAAGCTCAAGACGACGCTCAATATGATCAAGTAATCCCTCCTCACTTCACTTCCGAGGAGGAATTGGAGCGTCGTGCCGCTAAGATCGCTTCCAAGCTCACCCCCAAAGGTCATCTCATGGAGAATGTGGTTGGAAGCCTAAGAAAGGGGGTAAGCACTCATAGACAATTAGCAAACTATTGTGAACATCATGCGTTTGTTTCTTGTGTCGAACCCCAAAAGGTTTATGAAGCGCTTGAGGACCCGGATTGGCTCAACGCCATGCATGAAGAACTCAACAACTTCGAACATAACCAAGTGTGGAAGTTAGTGCCAAGGCCAACCGGGAATCATAATGTCATTGGAACCAAGTGGATATTCAAGAACAAGCAAGACGCTCATGGAATCATTGTTCGCAACAAGGCTCGTTTGGTGGCACAAGGCTACTCCCAAGTCGAGGGTATCGACTACGGTGAAACCTTTGCCCCCGTCGTTCGCCTTGAATCTATTTGTTTGTTGATTGCCTATGCTTCTCATCATAATTTCACATTGCAACAAATGGATGTGAAAAGTGCTTTTCTTAATGGTCCCATAAATGAGTTGGTATATGTCAAACAACCCCCCGGGTTCGAAGATCCCTATTTCCCCGATCATGTGTATCAACTCCATAAGGCGCTCTATGGCCTTAAACAAGCCCCACGTGCATGGTATGAGCATCTTACGGAGTTGTTACAAGATCGTGGATTCGAAATCGGGAAAATCGACCCCACTCTTTTTACTAAGAAGGTCAAAGGGGAGTTGTTTGTGTGCCAACTATATGTTGATGATATTATTTTTGGTTCCCCTAACAAAGCCTTCAATGAAGAATTTGCCGCTCTCATGACCTCAAAGTTTAAGATGTCTATGATGGGAGAGTTGAAGTTCTTTCTCGGATTCGAAATCAAACAAAGAAGAGAAGGAACCTTCATCAACCAAGCCAAATACACTCAATACATGCTAAAGAGATTCAAGCTAAGTGATGTCAAGCCGGCTTCCACTCCAATGCCCACCAAGTGCCAACTTGACATTGATCCCAATGGTAAAGCAGTGGATCAAAAGGTATATCGCTCTATGATTGGATCCTTGCTTTACCTTTGTGCATCTAGACCGGATATCATGTTGAGTGTGGGAATATGTGCACGGTTTCAAGCCGCACCTAAGGAAAGCCACTTTGTGGCGGTCAAGCGAATCTTTCGATATTTGGCCCATACCCCAAACTTTGGCCTATGGTTCCCAAGAGGAGCAAACTTCAATATTGTAGGTTATTCGGACTCCGATTGGGCGGGAGACAAAGTGGATAGGAAGTCCACTTCCGGAGGGTGCCAATTTCTTGGTTGCTCTTTGGTAAGTTGGTCTTCTAAAAAGCAAAGATGTGTGTCTCTCTCGTCCACCGAAGCGGAGTATGTGGCGGCCGGAAGTTGTTGTGCACAACTCTTATGGATGAGGCAAACTTTAAAGGATTACGGTGTCATTTGTGACAAAGTGCCTCTTTGGTGTGACAATGAAAGTGCTATCAAGATTTCTCTCAACCCGGTGCAACACTTCAAGACAAAGCATATTGAGATTCGGTATCACTTCATCCGGGATCATATTAGGCGAGGGGAGATCGAGCTCAACTATGTCAACACTCATGATAACCTTGCAGATATTTTCACGAAGCCATTGGATGAAGCAAGATTTCGCGAGTTAAGGCATGAGCTAAATATCATTGATTCGGGCAATGTGGTTTGAACCTTTGCACACCCCTCACATTCATTGTGCATTCTTGTCTAGGTGTAGGCATGGACGTAGGGGGAGTGTTGTTCTCTCAATGAACTTTCCCTCCCCCCACAATGCATAAACTGATCTCACTCTTTCATAGCCATTTTTGATGGTACTTGTGCTTCAAAGACGAGCTTTGGTCATGGGCCCAAGGATAATTCTTCGCGGTGCCATACCAAGTGTCTCAAACATAGGTGGCCTCGGCCACCGCCCTCTCGTATAGAGGCGTGTGATTCTTGTTCTCTTGCTAGTGCTCTTGTTGGTCTTCTTGCCGTTGTTTCCCGTCTTTCGTTTTGCACCATATGTGTTGAGTCTGGTTTGAGTTGTGCTGGGCGGTACTACCGTTGTGCAGGAGCGGTACTACCGCTGGAGCGGTACTACCGCTCCACGGAGCGGTACTACCGCTTATACGGCTAAGCGGTACTACCGCCCTTCACCACGGTACTACCGCTGAGGGGCGGGGCCAGGGGGTTAAGTCGTGGGCAGGGGTGATTTCCTCCACCCCATACCCATTTGCTTCGTCCCTTGGTTCCTCTTCCTCTCTCTCCAGCGCCATCTCGCCGCGGGAAGGCTCCGGCGGCCCTCCGTCTCCGGACCGTTCCTCTCCATTTCCTTCGGTGGAGTCGATCCCCACCTCGTCCTCTTGCCATGGATGCCAGTATTGCCCCCGTTCCTCTTCTCTTCTTGTCTAGTTTTCAGATCTCGCGTTTTAGGGGCAACAGTAGTTGCATCTCTAGATTTTTGGCCAAATCTAGGCTTGAGTAGGTTGGAGAAGGCAACTAGACTCTTTGGATTGATATTTGGTAGGTTTATTTTTGAATTTGGCATCCCCGGTAGTGCCGGATCTGACCACGGCAGTAGGGATCCGCCGTGCCCCGTCTCGGGCAGTACTACCGCCCATCTGGCACGGTACTACCGCTTATGTGGCTAAGCGGTACTACCGCTGAGCAGGCACGGTACTATCGCTGGATGCCCAGTTCCATTGTTTCCTACCACATGTTGATCCATATTTGTTGTGTTTATTTGGTTTTGATCGTTCCTTCTGGTTGTTTCTTGTGTCCGTGTGTTTGGTTCCAAGTGATGAACATCCTGAGCAGCAAGTCCGCCGTGTCAACCCCGGGCGTTCAACGTCGAAGCGGTACCGCTCATCTGAGACTGAAGGTGGTTCTTCCAGTGCTCCACAGCCGGCAGGGGGTGCTTCCTCAAGTGCTAATCCTCCTCGCAAGAAGAAGATTGCCAGCCGACCGAAAGCAAGTGGCAAGAAAGTGACTGAGATGTCTAGCAAGGAATTCTGGGACAGGCGTCGGCGCAACCCCTATGAGGAAGACCAAGAACCCAATCTTGTCAATCGCCCGTTCTGGAACCGGTTTCAGTATGCCACATACTTTGATGTGATCAAGGCTAAGAAGAATCTCTTTGTCAATGTTCATTCCATCAACACGGATGCTATGGAGAAGGACCTTGAGTACTTTGGTGATGCCCTACAGATGTGCTCTCAGTTGAACATTCTCAGGATCATGCAGTTCAACAAGGACTTTGATGCAGATTTGCTGGCACAGTTCTTTGCCACTGTTCACCTAGGAACTGATGCAGACAGGACTCTGACTTGGATGACAAATGGAAAGGTGCTAGCTGTCAAGTGGCAGGCCTTCATGGGGCTGCTTGAGGTGGAAGATCAAGGGCTCGAGACTCCAGTTGGTTTTCGTCCTCACCAAAATGTCACCTCCACTCACAAGCAAGCCCTCTGGCCCTACTGTACTCGGAAGGTCCACCCTGAGACCAGGAAGGAAACCTATGAGTTGTCTACCTATCTGGACATCCTTCACCGTATCTTCCGCGAGACTCTCTTCCCTCGTATTGGGAATCCGGACATGGTACACTCTTACCTTGTGGACATGCTTCTCTTCTGCCAGCGTGAGAAGGACGCAAACACCGGCGAGTCTCTGGACATCTCTCACGTCATGTGGTCTGAGCTTCTGGCGGCTGTTTCTGAGCGCAAGTGCCCAATTTATGGTCCGTTCATCATGTTGCTTATTGAGAGGGCCTGGAGACATACCTATCCTGAGGAGCAGCTGGAAACTGGAGAGTTGGTCTCTCATGAGATCAAGCGTCTGAGGAAGAAGGATAACTGGGGTAGATCTGGAGCTCCATCTTCTGCTGCTGCCATGGAGACCGAGGACGAGGCTGATGCCGGTGATGATGATGAGGATTATGTGCCTCCTGGGACAGAGCCTTCTGCAGCAGAGCCCTCTTGGGCAAAGAAGCTCAAACGCAAGATGAAGAAGCTGTTCTGCATGGAGTCTCATGGTCAGTACATGACTCATGTGGCTGAGAAGAAGGCAAGAGGACGTCACAAGGAGCTGATGCGTCAGATGGGTGCGACAGTCACCAGCGGCTCTGAGGGTCAGATTACTGAGGAGGAGGAGTGGATCCAGCAGCACTGTCCGTGGACCGACTCAGATGCCGAGCAGTTTCCGGGCGAGGACGGCAGTGCAGATGATCACGCAGAGTCCTGATGTTCGAGATCCTCAGCATGCTCTCACCTGGAGCCGTAGGTTAGCTCTTTGCCCCTTTTGGTGTCTCGATGCCAAAGGGGGAGAGAGTTTAGGGATTTGCGTCGTTGTGTTGCGAGTGTGTCTTTAACTTGTGCTTTCGTTGTGTGCTTTGCTTGGCTTTGTGTTCAGTGAGACTTGAGTTCGAGTCACATGGTGTGAGACATATGCTACCCTATCCTTATCATATCTTTATCTTTGTCTCTAGTCATTTGATATCTCATGAGTTATATGCTTCATTATGTTATCATATCTTTATCTTTGTCTCTAGTTATTTGATATCTCATGAGTTATATGCTTCATTATGTTATATATCCTGCTATCTTGTATCTCGCTTAGGTTGTTGGTCTCTAAAATACAGGGGGAGTGTTGATCCTAGTATGTGTGTCGTGCAGTTCAAAGCACTTATCTTGTTGGCACACATCTAGGGGGAGCCCGTCTATATTTTAGAGATTTGGGGTTTGCTTATGTCCTTTGTCTTTTCCCAGCTGTGCAAATCCCGTATTGTCATCAATCCACCAAAAAGGGGGAGATTGTAAGGGCATATTTATCCCTAAGATGTTTTGGTGATTGATGACAATGCTCTGCGGACTAATCGTGTGCGTTGAGTGTTTTTCAGAGATTTATCCTTTTGGCACGAGACGATTTCCTCCCCTCGGAGCTTGAAGCGAAGACGGTGTAGTCCTTTCGGATTAGTTTGGTGGACTAGTTTCATAGGGATCACCGTACTATCAAGAGGGGGTCCGTTTTGGAAAGGCTAGGGCGGAATCATCACGTACACTTCCTTTGCCCCTCCCTCCGAGCCTTTCCGTTTCGATGATGGGCTTGTTTCTCTTCTCATTGTGCCCTCTCTGGTCCCAGCGGTAGTACCGCGGGCCAGAGCGGTAGTACCGCTTGGGTGCTACAAGCGGTAGTACCGCTCTGGAGCGGTAGTACCGCCCAGAGCAGTAGTACCGCTAGTAGCCCCCATGTGTGTACTAACTCTAGTCCCAGCGGTAGTACCGCGGGACGGAGCGGTAGTACCGCTTGGGTTCCACAAGCGGTAGTACCGCTCTTGGAGCGGTAGTACCGCTCCAGAGCAGTAGTACCGCTAGTGGCCCCAAGCCGTAGTACCGCGGTGGTCTCGTGCTAGTACCGCCTCGATTCGAGGGCTCCTTTTTCGTGTCGGGTTTTACGGTACTGGCCGCGGCTGTGGGGGGCCGTAGTACCGCTCCTGTGCGGTAGTACCGCCCTCCCACCGCGGTAGTACCGCTGTGGGCCAAGCGGTAGTACCGCGATGAGGAGCGGTAGTACCGCTTATAGTGGCAAGCGGTAGTACCGCTGGCACAGCGGTACTACCGCTCTCTTCGGGGCAGAAGTGGGATAACGGTTGGTTTGTTCCCCCCACTATATAAAGGGGTCTTCTTCCCCAAAGTTGACCTACCTCTTCCCCCAAAAGCTCCATTGTTGCTCCAAGCTCCATTTTCGCCCGATCTCTCTCCCTAGCCAATCAAACTTGTTGATTTGCTCGGGATTGGTTGAGAAGGCCATGATCTACACTTTCATCAAGAGAAATTTGATTCCCCCCACTTATCCCTAGCGGATCTTGTTACTCTTTGGTGTTTGAGCACCCTAGACGGTTGAGGTCACCGCGGAGCCATAGTCCATTGTGGTGAAGCTTTGTGGTGTCGTTGGGAGCCTCCAATTAAGTTGTGGAGATTGCCCCAACCTTGTTTGTAAAGGTCCGGTCGCCGCCTTCAAGGGCACCAATAGTGAAATCACGGCATCTCGCATTGTGTGAGGCCGTGAGGAGAATACGGTGGCCCTTGTGGCTTCTTGGGGAGCATTGTGCCTCCACAACGCTCCAACGGAGACGCACTTCCCCTCAAAAGGAAGGAACTTCGGTAACACATCCTCGTCTTCACCGGCTCCACTCTTGGTTATCTCGTTCCTTTACTTTAGCTAGTTTACTTGTGTTATATCTCTTACTTGCTTGCGTGCTTGTTGTCGTTGCATCATATAGGTTGCTCACTTAGTTGCATATCTAGACAACCTATTTTGATGCAAAATTTAATTTGGTATAGAAAAGCTAAAAATTGTTAGTTGCCTATTCACCCCCCCTCTAGTCAACTATATTGATCCTTTCACCAAGGATGGTCGTGCGCCGCATGTCTACAACGCCGGAACATTCCGGATGGGTGTTCATCAAGTGCTTAAACGATGGGGTATGTGCTCTTTTTAGCTTCGGTTTGTGCTCTCGGATTAGACTAGTTGTGCTAACTTCAAATTTTATTGTGTAGAATGGATGCAAGTTTTGGTATTGGGAAGAAGAGTACATCGATATATTGATAGAGCGAAATTTAGTACATGTTCGTGCACTTTTAGCTAGCATAGAGGCTATAGATGAGACAAGTGCACTTGTTGCTAGATTAGAGGCTAGACACGAGACTAGGTGTGAGGAAGCAACATCGACTTCTGGCTTGAAGAAGAAAGGAGGGTGCAACATCGAGCCTCCTCCACAGATCAACAATGAGTGCATCGAGAAGGCCCTAACCCAACTCAAGGGAGCAGTTATGGAAGTTGGGTATCTTCTAAAATGTATTCTTGTGGTTGTTATTTTCTTTGGCCTTGCTTTACTAGTCAAAATATGATGATGTATTGTCATGTACCAAAAATGAATGATAAAAAAAAGTTAAGAACTTGCAAAGAAAAATGCACGCGGACAGGATGCGGCCGGGATGCGTCCGCGCGCTGGGCGCACGGCCACCGCATCCCAGGACACGCCCGGACACGAACCCAAATCCCTACCCAAACGGACAAAATCCAGACAAAACGGACGTCCGTTTGAGGTCGCGCGGTGAAGTTGGCCTTAGTGGTAGCTATAGAGGCCGACCCCTAAAAAAAAGTAGATACAGAGGCCAAGGGGAGATTCACAGAGGCAAGACTTCTCACTTCTGGACTACGAGTCGGACGGGCAAATTAAGGATGCGCCAATTCACGCCGGAGATGAGATACCGCCGATCAACCGATCCGTCGATCGCAATGGACGGATGGCCGATGGACGGACCATGTGAACGTACCTACTCCTACAAAACGTCAGTTTAGCACCTCGACTCTTTTTTCATACGTTTTATAAAAATAGATACTCCATGCATGTTAAAGCAAAAGCTTGAAGGCCGTTGGTGGATCAGACGTGCGCGTGTACTCTCGGCCGATGGCTACACCGAGAAAACGAGAGATCGACAGCGCCCGGCCGGCACTATTTCAACTGGAAAAACTCCGTGCAGTACTGGGGCTAGCTCAAGAACGTGCAGCTAGCAAAAACCGTGCTAAATGTGACTATGTGAGAGCGAGAGTCCTCAAGGAGATCGATGGATGTAACCGGCCGCCAGTTGAGTCCACGCAAAGAACACTGTGATACAGATACAGCGACCTTTCAGCAGAAAATGTCTAACGAAACGAAATCGATCGGCCGATGGGTCGCTCGCTCCCGAACATTTCGTAGTACCACCCCACTGTAGCTAGCCACTGCTACTCCTAGTATGCCAGTGAGATTTGAGTGATGCTTTTCCAAAAGGAAAAGAAAAATAATAATATCGAGTGATGGGATTGGAGCCGGCCGGACAGAGACCAAATCAGGCTCCACCAAGTGGCGCTGTGGCAGATAGCATGGCGATGTCACATTGACCCGTATCAGGCAGGCAATCCGTCTCTTTAATTTGGCGCTTGTACCAGGTACACGCATGCACGCAGTGGTCATTGGCCTAGTCAAAGCGACAAAGTTTTAGGCTTCACCCGTTCGTGGCGGACAGCAATTCTTCCTCTATCTAATCCTATCTATCGCAACGTAGCGCCGGCTCGCGCACGTACGTCCCTCTCCCGTGAAGCCATGTGAGGCTGCGGGTTGCAGCTTTACGCACGTCTCGAGTTGGTTCAAAACTTTCGGCTCGCCCGACGGCGCAGTTCAGTCCCGGCGCCTTTTCAACCTTTGCGGCCGCGCCTTCTCGCCCTAGCATTCACACCGCGGCTGCTAAATGGTCCGTGTACTCGCGGACTGGTTAGAGCAGTCGTCGCAAGAGCATCTCCAAAGCAGATGATGAAGATTTTGGTGCCCAAAATTGATTTTAGGATAGGAGAAAGAAAAAATTTACACGGGGAAACAGTTATTGGGCACCATAAAATATTCTGCCGTAAGAAATAATATGAAAACGGATGCCATAAAAATGTGGGCATTTTCAACTTTCAAACATTTTAAATCATGTTCAATACAATAATGTCAAACTCATATCAAATTAATCGAAAACAAATACGACACAAATAGTACTTATTACATACTTCATCAATATATCAAAAATAGTCTTTCCCACTTTGTAAATAAAGTCAACATCCATAAGCATCAAAGACGGTTGGGGTATCAACACAATCACGCCCAAAGAAAGCACAAAAGAAATAAGAAAAAAATGCCGCCCAATGGCAGCAGGCTCAACAGTCATGCGGAGAGGAGAGACGGCGGGCGGTAGCTAGAAGCGCATCCAACATGAGCCCAAGACGGTCGCGGACCCGCTATCTATATAATGGGTGTCAGTTCTACAAGAAAGCAAGGAATTTGAAGAACGAGTCAGAGGCACGTGGAGGGATGACCATCTCAATCCCCATTTTATTATGCGTGGTCCATAATGTCGAAGGCATCATCGCAAACACAAGGCAGAATAGGCGGCGCTACCGCCCGGTTTGGTTAGCTCTTGTTTATAGGAATCCCGCAAGATCCGGAGCCTCCCAGTCAGGCTTCAGGGCCTCACACGCATGGATGTAACAAATACTTGTGTGGGAGGTCTCAACCTATGTTCATATTCTGATTGTGGGTGGATTCAAATTTTGGAATTGGAGCTCATTTTTTGAGAGAGAATCAAGAGAAGAGTCATCCTTTTGGTCCATTTCTGTTTAGACAATCCATGTATTATGGCGCGCACGCGAGAGAGAGAGGGAGTCTGTGTGAGAGATATAAGGGGTGTCAAAGCAAGACCTGAAGGGAGAGGGGCATATGCATGTTCGAAAGAGTGAGTGAGTGAGTGTGTGTGTGTAAGGGAGAGGGGTGTCTAAAAGAGAGAGAGAGGGTGTATGTGTGTGTGTGTGTAAGAGAGAGAGAGGGGGGTGCATGTTTGAAAGAGAGAAGGGTGTGCATGTCCGAAAGAGAGCGGGAGACAGACGAAGACCTATATATAGGATATAGACATATAAGGGATCGACGAAAATAGAAAGGGTTAGGGGAGAGAAAGGGAGAGTGAGAGAGAGAGAGAGAGAGTGTGTGTGTTGTGGAATGGAGGGATATATACTTATATAGAGACAATGTGTGTTTGCATGTGAGAGACATAGACCTCAATAGCTTAGCTGGCTAGGGGGTGTAAGGGGTGTGTGTGTGAGAGAGAGAGGGGGGAGGAGAGAGAGAGAGAAATGTGTGTGTGTCAGAGAGAGACCTTATTATATAGATAGGGTTCGGGAGAAGGAGAGATGGGTGGTGTGCCTATGAGAGAGCTGGCTAGCTAGGAAACGTGTTTGTGTTTGTGTGTGTGCGAGGGGGAGAGAGAGAGAGAGAGAGAGAGAGAGAGAGGAAAAAGAGACACGGAGAGGAGAGAGGGGTGTGTGTTAGAGAGAGGGGTGTTCATGTGTATGTTAGAGAGAGAAACTTGGCTGGGTAGAGACTGTGTGTGTCTGTGTCGGGTTAGATCTAGAGAAGTAGGGGAGTGGAGAGAGAGGTCGGTACGCGTGAGTGTTTGAGAA
Source organism: Triticum aestivum (assembly GCF_018294505.1). NCBI lineage: Eukaryota > Viridiplantae > Streptophyta > Magnoliopsida > Poales > Poaceae > Triticum > Triticum aestivum. Next base: position 368,240,633 of record NC_057799.1, read on the forward strand.
ATAGTGCATATGTGTGTTGTGATAAAGATGGACCTGGGATAGTTATGGATCTAGCGACCAAGAGGGAGAGAGACCTAGGAAGAAATATACAATCCCGAAGGCGAGAGAGATACCTATATCTAATTCACTATGGGGGGAATGGGTGTGTGTTGTGTCTGTGAGAGAGAGAGAGAGAGCAGACATGGGGAAAGTGTGTATGCGTGTGTGCGCACGCGCATGAGAGAGACTCCTTGCAAAAATTGAAGGAGATATAGAGATAGGGAACAGGGATGTTACTACCAAATCTATGTTATTGTGTGATGAAAACCCTGGTGACGAAAAAAAACCATCACATAAAAAATTCTGTGACGGTAAACTGTCACTAGCTGTTTTCCCTCGGGCTAGTGCTCTCGGCAACTTTGGTGATCTTCTCACCTGATTTTCGGCGATGTATTTGGCCGTCATTAAGCATGTGCACATTCTGCGGCGACTTGTATGTCACGGAAAATGTTCAGCGGGTCACTAGAAAAACAAAATTTCCGGCGCATTAGAAAAATGATAAAAATGGTGTGGTGGTGTTCAGAACATAGTACCTGGTTTTTCTGCCATGGCAGAGTTTATAGCATATTATAATCAAATTTTTAGGGGCTATGAGTTGATATGCACGTGTTGAAATTCATTGATTTTTTTCGTACGTGCTCTCATTGTAGTGAACTATGAGAGCATGAACGGGAAAATATGATCACATAGAATAATATAGTAATAAAAGTTCCAAACTTCACTTGAAATAGTGTACCGCAAGAGCAAAGGGACTGCCAAGTTAGATGGCGGTACTACAAAAGGTCTTAATTTTTAAATACTACTTAATAGGTCAGAACATAGAACATACTTGTGCATCGTCATCACATCAGTACCAACACTAGCATAAAACATGACCTGTAGAGATGGACGATGATGAGGCAACACGACAGAAAGACATAACTACTACTCATCTGATTCAGCAACAATGAAACCGAGGAAGAGAAAACTCCGTGCACGTCCATGGTGGAGCACGAAGATCGTCATGTCTCCAATATTCATGTCGTACACGTCAACTACTTTGCTCTACCCATTAAGGACGATGCTTCCATCGTTTGCTCCTGAAGCCGAGTATAAAGTCGAATTGGTGTTGACTCTAGGATGGAGAATAATGGTCACTTCACCATGTTCACCCATCAACTTAGGTGCATCACGTTGCAGGGGTATCTAGTAGAAGAACACAATTTGAACATTGCAAGCAATCACTTAATTACTTGGAGTATCTGAAGATAATGAGAGTAGCTATAATTCTAACCATGAGTTTGCTGTCAATGTTGATCTTGTTCAAAGTATGCGGCAGGGGCACGTAAGAATGATCTCTTGGCCCAGCATTGTAAACCGTCTGAGAGCATCCAAATTTGATCAACAAAGTCGATGACAAACCACATTCCCAGCTTACTCTACTGCCATTAGTAACCTCCATGTTGTCTATAAACTGTTTTGTTACAATATCAAGTTCGTAATAAGCTGTCAAAATATTTGTAAATAAGTTTAGTTAAATATAGCACCTAGATGAGATGTGATTATTTAAATCTAGCTATAAATGTTGTTACTTAAAATTGATGGATATTTGCTAGAATACTTAGACAGATGAGTTATTGGATCATTGCTCAAACGTACCCGGTGGTGACGTTTAGGTTTTCCACCTAGTCTGAGGTAGAGTTCCATACCTACTTTGAACTGCTACACTTTGCAAATTCTTTGCAAGTACGTCATATGAAAAAGGTCATATCTTCTTCGTTCCTGATCTTGCATACAAAACAAAAGCCCTCTCTTGTCTTCAGGTGGACTGGTAAAGTGGTATTGGAATATCTGTTTATACACTACTTCTCCAGAATTTCGTCTCTTGCAAAGCAGGGGATGTACTGAGCACAGTTCAGAGATTTCTTAAAAATATTTGGTCTGTTTATCGAGCCAGTACCATTTTTGAAGGTGCTAAATACCATTTCCGATAGTGCATACTACAATTTTTGAAAGTGATCAAAAACATTCTTAAATGAACATGCGGCAAGGCCCAAAACCCTCACGACCTACATATTCAGGATAATTTAAAATGCCACATGCGGCAAGGCCCAAAACACTCATGACCTACATATGCATACAATTATAATAAAATATAGGCTAAAAGGCTGAGTTGGCGGCCTTCCGACGACGATCTTCTCGGACTCCATGATTAGCATAGCACCCTTGCAGCTGTTCATTCCAAGTGTCCCGACCCGCCTTCGCCTACGGAGCTGCTGGCGCTGGGAGGCTCTTGGGGCTGCTGGGCCTCTTCCAGAAGAGCTTGACAGCGCGCAATCGCGCACATGATATCTTCGCGGAACCGCTCCATTTCCATGTCTCTGGCCTGGTAGCAAATTCCGTCCATCACCTGCATCCTCAAGATATCACGTTGGCGATGTTCTACTTTGTCGGGGACGTCAACTCCGCCAAGGATGCGCTCGAGCCTGGCCACCACATCGTCGGGATCGAGGTTGGCACGGCCGCCGCGGGCTATGATGAAGCCGTAAGCTGCCTGTGTCTTGACTGAATCGCAGAGGTCCTCTTCCCATTCCTTGCGGGGCATCAGGCTCTCGATGAGCACTGGTAACGGCGGCTCTTCGGGTAGCTCGTCGATCATGCCGCCGAGCAGCTCTGGATCTTTTGCACGGTGGATGGAAAATTTCTCATCACACTTCCTTGATGCGGCTTGAACTACGTCGGTATTTCCTCAAAGAGGAAGGGATGATGCAGCACAACTATGGTAGGTATTTCCCTCAGTGATGAGACCAAGGTTATCGAACTAGTAGGAGAACCACGCAACACCATGTAAACAGTTCCAGCACACAAAGAACAAATACTTGCAACCCGACGTAAGAGAGGGGTTGTCAATCCCTCACGGGTAAAAAGATAGGTAAAATTGTAGTAGATTGGATAAATAGATCTTGCGGGAACGCGAGATAAAATAAATAAATAAAAATTGCAGCAAGGTATTTTTATATTTTTGGATTAACAAATCTGAAAATAAAAGGAAATAAAAATAGATTGCGAAGGCAAATATAATAAAGAAGAGACTCGGGGGCCGTAGATTTCACTAGTGGCTTCTCTCGAGAAAAAAAGCATAAGGCGGGTAAATTTTTTACTGTTGGGCAATTGATAGAACTTCAAATAATCATGACGATATCCAGGCAATGATCATTATATAGGCATCACATCCAAGATTAATAGACCGACTCCTGCCTGCATCTACTACTATTACTCCACACATCGACCGCTATCCAGCATGCATCTAGTGTATTAAGTTCATGGAGAAACGGAGTAATGCAATAAGAACGATGACATGATGTAGACAAGATCTATCTATGTAGAAAGACCCCATCTTGTTATCCTTAATAGCAATGATACATACGTGTCGGTTGCCCTTCTGTCACTGGGATCAAGCACCCTAAGATCGAACTAATCACAAAGCACATGTTCCCATGGCAAGAAAAATCGATCTAGTTGGCATAATTAAACCAAAGATTCAAAGAAGAAATACGAGGATATAAGTAATCATGCATATAAGAGATCAAAAGACTCAAATAACTTTCATGGATAAAAACATAGATCTGATCATAAACTCAAAGTTCATCGGATCCCAACAAACACAACACAAAAAGAGTTACATCAAATAGATCTCCAAGAGACCATTGTATTGAGAATCAAAAGAGAGAGAGGAAGCTGCTCATCGCTCCATCCTCCTGAGCCCTCGGCTCGGGCGTACAAGGGTAGCGGGTATCCCGGAGGAGGCTACTCGCACCAAGGCCTCGTCAGCACCTGCATCGCCGCTTCATCACGACGGTGGACCGACCTCTTCTTCGGCGGAAGTGGCCCCGGGTCATCCCGGGGAGCCTTTCCCTTCTCTTTGTCAGAAAACCTTCTGATAGGCGCCATTGTTGTTAGCAGTGGAGCAACAATGTTGTTAGCAGTGGAGCAATGGAGCACCTGCTCCGCGGCTGTACTGCGCTCGAGTACTTTCGTCTTGAGCAGATCCACGGGTTCATTAGCCTCCACATCGCCTCGACGAATCTTCGATGGATTTTTGTGTCTTGCTGGCCCCGCAACAAGACATCAATTGGGAAGAGATCACTCCAGCTGTTCCACGTTATGGTCATTGAGAATGCGCCTTTCCTTGAGAGATTGCTTGTATCTGATCTAGAAGGTCCAACAAAAATCTGGGTCATTGACGCGCCGAAATTGACAGTGTTGGTGTACTCGTCTGCCAAATTCTCCGAACTCTTTTTTGGATCCGTAATCGTTCAGGTACACCACTCATCTTCTTCTCCATCTTCTTGAAATTCACATTTTTAAATTTCTTCTTGATGTATTTACGACCGTCTTCCAGAAAATGATTCCCACAAGCTTGACCCAGTCTATGCGCACAGTGAAGATCTTGGCAATAAAATCTATCGGTCCCAATCTGGATCAAGTTGTTGGATTCCTTACATGCTTTCCATGCACGGAGAAGCTACTCATCGAGGTGAAACTTCTTTCCTATTAGTAAACGGTAAGCACAACGTAGCTCAATTTTTTCATAATTTCCTAAATTACGATGACAAGTGTAGTGTTCAAAATTGCATCTATGCACTGCACCGAAAGAAATGTTTTTAGTATTTTTCTCACGTGATCACCTGCATCGTTATTTTGTTGTACTACTATAGTAGCCTAGGCTAGTCATAGTGGAATGTAACTTAGACTAGTAACTCTATGGTTACCCTAAGAGCAAGTACTACCTCCGTCCTGGTTAACTCTTCCTATTTTGTAGTATCAAAATTTGACCGTAGATTTAACTGAAAAAAAGTTAATGCATGTCACTAAAAATTATATCGTTGGATTCGTATTTGAACATAATTTCAAATGGTATAATTTTTGGTGACATGCATTGGCATTTTCTTAGGTAAATCTATGGTCAAAATTTTACACTAAATACGAGGTAGTACAAAAGTGGGCTATAACGGCCCTCCACTATGTAGGCCAAAACACGTGCCAAATTCACTTGTGATGCATTTGGCATCGATGCCCCTCCATTGCTCACCTGGTGCCCCAATCTAGATCACCTACTTTGCTCCGGTGCCAAATTAACTCACGCAATTAAAAAACATTTGCGTGGGAGAGAGAGAGGACCGAGGCAATAACAAAACACTTGTTTGGGAGAGTGAGAGGCTGGTGTCGTTGGTTTGATTGATTTGTTTATACATGTGGGTCTGTGTGCACAGCGGTGCCAACTCTCTTACATCGCGAGAGCGGTGCCAAAATCTTTTGATTTGACATCAATGCGTATTATGTGGCATACTTTTGAGAAATATGGCATCGACCACATAGTGGAAGGCAACAAATGCCCAAGCTCTTCACGTGCTCCTAGGTAAATGAGAGGAAAGAGAAAGAGAGAGAGAGTGAGAGAGAGTGAAAAAATATCACTAGCCAGCCAACCCTATCGTATGAGCGAATGGTATTGGTACCTCTTGATGACACGACAATCTTATACAGCCAGCTGCTCTAATGTGTTCTCTTCTTTTGCAGATAAAAAAAGACCCGAAAGTAAAAAATGTGCTGCACTATAACAATCTCATTGAATGCCTTGATCTCCATCTTACAGAAATTGATTTGATCGACTACTGAGGCAGCACATCTAAGATTAAATTGGCCAGGTTCTTTGTTCTGGAGGCAAGTGTGCTCAAGGTAATGAGGTTTGGCATTCTCTGGCGCAACAATGAATGGCGTGCTGATCACCGCAAGCGTCTAAGCCTAAATGACAAAGTCTCCGCAGAAGCTGAATTTGTTTTTGAAACATCAAGTGGCCAGAGACTCGAAAATTTATTTGCCCATTAGTGACTTGTCAGGGCGGTGGATTTGAGTTTGTACGATAATGCTGCGTCCACCTAAAGTAGCGAAAGTTCTTACGTAAACTTCCTAGTAATTCCCTCTTCGTAGGTGCAGCATTACTCCTAACATTTGTAATATCAGTTTGAAATTTGTAATATTGCCGTGTCCTATTCCCGCGTTTTCAAAATCCTGCAAATCAAAGAGGTCCTGAGTTGGTGATGATGTTGTGCCTGCCATCTTTCACCAATAGCCGTCGGATCTAGATCTGACGCATACAAACCAAACTTCTCCAGTTTTGCAAAAAGATGCCCGCACTTGTTCCCTATTTACAAACAACTCCTTGTCTCTCACAACCAGCCTTATCTCCTCCCAACCACATCTAGAAGCCCATGGAAAAATCTGGCGCGATGGCCGCTGCCGGCGCCGTCCACCCCCAATCTTGGTGTTCCGTGCAATGCACGGGCGTCTACGCACAGGAAATTATGTCGAACACGGCTAGTTGTAAGAAGGCTAGCTCTACAACCATGATGATAGTGACTGCAGACGGTGAGGCTGACTATGGTATGGCGAACATGGCGCCTATACTCAGGTGTCATCTCCGGCGCAGGGTCTTGTCACTTCACTGTGAGGAGCAGCACGTAATAATTTGACCAACGGGTAGTACAGTGCTACTAGTACATTGGTAGTACTACTACTAGTACTAGCACCACCATCTGGATTTAGTAGTACTACCACGTCCATCTGGATTTAGTATTTGACTAGCAATATCTAGTAATGCATGTCACAAAAAATGTACTACTCCCTAATAAATACATGGTGTATTGTTTTACTCCTATCGACGAGAGAACTTAATGTCTTTTTGCTAATCAATAGGATTACATGCAATGAACTAACCACTGCATGTCATGTTTGGTAGTCTCAAGTCATTGAAATCATGCACGACCCACATCTCTCATTGGTTGATATGTCACGAAATAAGAAATGAGGAGGGAGTTAATGTACCGTGACTAAGTGTTTTGGGATTACACAACATTTTTGGTTACATGCATTAACATTTTATTAGGTAAATCAAAGGTCAAAACTTGGCGCAAAAGGCAAAGGGGACCAATAAACCAATAAACATCAAAGTTCTCTCGTTTGGCCCCAACTAGAGGTCCGGTGAGATGACTATACTGCACCAGCACGGAGGGGGACACAGCTTCATTGACTTACTGCACCTGCCTTTGGTTGTATGACACGTGGGCCCAACAGGTGGCTGGCCCGCCTGTCATACAGCCAAAGGCAGGTGAAGTAGAGGGCCGAGGAGTAGATGGACAACACGCACGTGAATTCAACGCAGTCTGCACTTCTCATATAAAGGCTCCCCGCCAGTCCAATCTACGAAATCCTACGCACCTACGCACCCTAACCAAGGGCAAGAGTGATCACTCCAATCACAAGATCAGTTAACTAGAAGCTAGACCCATGAAGGCGATGAGCGCGAGCATCAGCCAGCTGTGCCAGATGGTCCACGACACTGGCCTGTAGCCCGACACCGAGGAACGTCTCCAGGTCGTGCTTGAGGCCGCCAGGGTGAGAGGCCGCTTGGACCACAGCTTCGTCTCCTTGTTCGACAAGGTCCTCGTTGGCTTCCTCGACAAGTTCACCGTCGTTAAGAAGCTCGCGGACGACCTTGACATACGCCTCCAGCCCACACGCCCAGGCTCTGCGATGCCCGCCACCTTCAACGGCCTCTATGGTGACAACCTCTTCGACGCACTGGTGGCCCTGCTACTGCCCGCCGTCGCACTGGAGAATGTCCACCTCGAGGTCATGCTCGCTGCGCAACGTCTGGCGCAACAAGACACCATAGACATAATCACCAACGTCTACGCGCAAATCGTCCACAAGGACTACTACGTGCCAGAGGAGGACGATAGGTCGTTGGCCATCTTGACCCGCAGGGCAACCTTGGACGGCATTGTTCGGAAGCACGTTGAGCTCGCCGCCAACACCGCTGCTCCTCACACGTCGGTTGGTGACCCGGCGCACTAGGGCGTGAGGATGCCGTTGATGGATCCGTATGTATCTTTATCTTTCCGTCAAACCCATGTAGTAGTATATGGTACTACTAGTAATTATCTTACCTTTCGCATCAACTTCATAATTTTTGTACGTACTCCATGCATGAACCGCGCCAGAACCTAACTTCTCATTACTCTAGGGAAAATCGTTATTTCTATCTATCGGTCGCGCCATGGAGCAGAACTAAAATTTTACAAGTTACAAGTTCAAAAGGAAAAGCTAGCTTGCCGTGTTCGCGTCGCACCCCGCTACCCACACGGTTGGTCCGGCACGCCGCTCAAGGGGGAATGCGTGCTGTGTTGCATTTTCACTTACAAGTGGGACCGCAGTTGAGCAAACCGACTACCGGCAAACCCCCACCCGCCCAGCGCGCGACGACTGAGAAAACAGGAGGGAGAAGAGATGGTTGTAGCATGGACTCCAAGAAAATTGGTGTCGGATGGGAGTCGTGTGGGTGGCGTGTGTCATACTACTAGACCTGAATGCTAGTTATGGCCCATGCCACCCCACTATATCAAGCCTATATCGAGGTGCTGGTTACGTACAACAAATTTCCTGGAGTCCGTGCTCAGCCCTCCTCTATCTCTCTTCTTAGCCAGCCAGCAGACGCGCGGAGCCCATCGTCTGTTTGCTCACATGCGGTCCCACATGTCAGTGAAAACGCAAGAGGACCCACTAAACCTGCACATCTTTCACCTCGACGTGCTGGTGATGAAAAACAAATCCAATAAAGATCTTTGGTGGCCGCTTTTGGAGTTACTCAAGAGTAGTAAGATTCTATTTATAGTTTAACCCAAGATGCACATCACATGGCTTCAACTACCACTCCATTTTCTTGCATGACACGACCTGGATGCTGGATGTCCCACGTGTCGGCAAAAGGAGGCAGACCGGAGGAGTAGGAAACACGGCAAGCCCTGTGCGTACATCATACTACATACAAGCCCACCTCACGCAGTCACGCTATCACCTTATTTCTCGGCCTCCGTGCAACACCTAATTATTGGCTGGCTCTATGTGATGTGGCAACTTCATACTATTACGGATGCTGGCTATACTACCACGGCACTAACACTCCAAGAAGTGAGTCAAAAACCATTTATAAATTGAGTTTCTGACATGCATATGCAAATGTACCATTGATTACATACAACAAGTCATCAACACACAACGACAACGAGGATACATGTTGGATTATAGATTAGTTCCAACAAAACATTCTAGTAAATACTAAAGTTTTCATCACACAACAAATAACAAGCAATGAAATGAACTTCAGCTCAACCACTCCTCTGCGTTGGAAATGCTTGCTTTGAACCAGAAGAGTTTGTCTCGGAAGGGCCAGCTACGGTCAATCTTGAGACAAACGCAGGACTGATCATCCTAGCTGAAGCGTCCTATTTCATGACCCACATTGTGATAGCCATGGTAGGGAAGCATAGCAATGTCTGAGGTATAGATACAATTGCTTCTCATAAATGGTAGTAATGTTGTGCAACAGCAGCTGGATCGCCTTTCACCATGATTGGATAGTTTTGTCCAAGGAAGAGCGAGTTTCCTCCAAGAGTATCAATACTAAACCAGGGAGAAGGTGTTGGCGCTAGCACAGTAGTATCCATCCCGAATACCCTACAATGGATGTTGGAATAGGTCCGGAGAGTGCGACCATGGGAGACAACACCTGCTTCCTTAGTCACATCAGCGGTGCCCTGTATACAGACAAGAAGAGGTGATCCATCGGAATAAGTTGCCTGGCGCCACTGAGTATATGGGTCCTCATGCTCATGATCATCATCGTCGTCATCTCCCCCTTGGTTATAAAAATTTTCAAGTATAGGTGGTGGAATGTTCACAGGACCTTGGAAACACAAGAAGGTTAATTAGTAAAGGGAAATTATCTAACCTGCATACATGTGGATGAAACAATTATAATTACGGTGGAAGACAAACGTACCGAAAGCATAAGGATTCCATGCAAAAATAGTGCCATGAGTGGTGGCAGCAAACACAAGACCCTCGTATTGAATTGCATCACAGTACTCATCCTTGTATAGAAACTGATTTTTGAGCAATATCCATCCAGTCGAACTATGAAGGAAGGCAAAAAGCTTGTCCAAGATAGAAACAACTACATATTCCATTAAATCCCAAGCGCGGTCGGGAACTTGACAAATTGCTATCTTCTATAGATGATAGTCACCATGACCGTAGTTGAAAGTACGGTCATAACCGGTGTGCTCAACCTCTGGGCAGTCTGAGATTTTTGGAAGTGGAACCCGGTGACGAGTGTACACATTCACAAGTTCCCACTCGCAGTTGGTCCCAATATAAGCAACCCAATCTCCATTTGCGCCTGCCCAAGCCTTACGCTCAAGCGATGGCATCTTAACATCACACGTATCATTATCAAGCAGCACCAACTTGCACAAGGCGAGGCCTCCGCCGTCCGCGCGCCAGTGAGCAGGGTCACGGTGAAGAAGATAGGGGAGATCAAACTGCTCCTGGACCCTTGGGTTCGTTGTAATGATGTTATTAGTTGAGTCGAGAATGGTCTTGAACGAACCTGCCATGCTAGCCGAGGTGATGACGTCGCACCGATCAATGAGTTCCTCCACCACGTCATCATTCAGATCGGGGCAAGAATAACTGGGTCGTTTCCGGTCTGTTCCCTCCATGGAGAAGACGATCGAACAATGGCAGAAGGAAGGGTGAAGGCAAATGGTGGAGGGAGGAAGAGCGTGCGACAGCAGTTCCAAATCGAGAGGGAAAGGCGAATAGTCGGTGGACGGTTGCCACGGTACACGAAGAGGCGCCCCGGCCTACATAGACATCCGTTCGGAAATTGTACAAAAGGACTAGCCGTCGTCTCACTGACATGTGGGAATGGGACCACATGTCAACGAAGAGGCTAGTGGGGAGCGGATGGTTGCCACAGAGGTCACACATTGACGACAAGGCCGTCCTGTCCGACCTAGCGCCCGCGCGGGATGGCTTCCGTCCGCCACACGAGCGAAGCCACTTGGCACCCCCACATGGTTGGTCCGCCACGCTGCTAGGCCAACTCCAGCATGTGCAGCTCGGACGCGCGCTTGCTCAGCCCCCTTGAGCTACCCAACCAGGGCTACGTGTTTTGCGCACCCGGCGGCCGGATTTGGAGCGGATCTGGTCGGGCTTGAGCTCGCCCGATTGTGGGAGGCCTCTCCGCGCCATGCACTGGCCGGGCACCGGGCTGGAAGGCCCCGGCAAGGCCGCAAGGCCGCATGCAGGTACTGACTCCTCCTCTAGCCACTCAGATCTACACCGTCGGCGGTCCGTCGACATATACATGAATGGCGGTCAGCCGGGCTCGGTGCTGGCCCAAAAGCTCGTAGGCGCACCGTTGCCACTCATTACGTGCGACGACTTCCCAAAGAAGGTCTTGCGCCGCGTGTCTACAACGCCGGAACATCCCGTATGGGTGTTCATCAAGTGCTCAACCGATGGGGTATGTGCTACTTTAGCTTCGGTTGTGCTCTCGGATTAGACTTGTTGTGCTAACTTAAAATTTTATTGTGTAGAATGGATGCAAGTTTTGGTATTGGGAAGAAGAGTAAATCGATATATTGATAGAGCACAATTTAGTAGATGTTGTAGCACTTTTAGCTAGCATAGAGGCTAGGGATGAGACTAGTGCACTTGTTGGTAGATTAGAGGCTAGACATGGGACTAGATGCGAGGAAGCAACGTCTACTTCTTTACACTCGAAGAGGAAAGAAGCACACAAGATCGAGCCTACGCAGATCAACAATGAATGCATCGAGAAGGCACTAATCCAACTTACAGGAGCAGTTATGGAAGTTGGATATCTTCTAAAATGTATTCTTGTGGTTCTTGTTTTCTTTGGTCTTGCTTTTCTAGTCAAATTTTGGTGATGTATTTCCATGTACCAAAAATCAATGATGAAAAAAAGATATGTGTTTGCAAAGAAAAATGTACGCGGCCGGGATGCGTCCGCGCATTGGGCACACAGCCACCGCATCCGAGAAATGGCCCGGACACGACCCCATTGCCCTACCCAAACGGACAGAATCCGGGCAAAATGGAGGTCCGTTTGGGGTCGTGCGTTGGAGTTGGCCTTACAAGTGGGACCGCAGTTGAGGAAACCGACTATAGGCAAACCCCCACCTCGCCCGCCGCGCGATTGCTGAGTTAGAGAAACGACGATGTTGAAGAGATAGCTATAGCACGGACTCCAAGAAATATGGTGTCAGATGGAAGTCATACTGGTGGCGTGTGCCGTACTCCTGGACGTGAATGCTTGTTCTGGCCCATGCCACCCTACTAGTACTCCAAGTAGTAGTATATAAATAGTAGTAGTATCAAGGGTTTGAGGTGCTGGTTACGTACAACGAACACATTAACATATGGCCCTCCTCACAATGTGGCCAAATTTTCTGGAGTCTGTGCTAGGTTAAAAAGTGTTTTTTGTGACGGTGGGTGGCTGGTCTCAAGTTTAAAACTTGTTGTATTACGTACGTAGACGTAGAGATAGTGCAGCATGTGAAGCTAGTACAAATAGTGTACTATTCTTGATTGGCCTCATCCGATAACCTGTTGCAATGCACGTACAATTATGTATTCGGAAAATAATTTTTTGCCTCATCGTAGCACCCACTCAGAGAAGCGACTCGAAAGCCATTCATAAATTTAGTAAGTTTATCACAGGCATATCATTTTATTACATACAACAGGTCATCAACCCACAACGACAACTAGGATACATTATAAATACTAAAGTTTTCATCAGACAACAAATAACAAGCAATGAAATGACCTTCAACTCAACCAATCCTCGGTGTTGGAAATGCTTGCTTTGAACCACAAGTGATTCTCTGGGAAGGGCCAGCTACTGTCAATCTCGAGACCAACGCAGGACTGATCATCCAGGCTGAAGCGGCCTACTATATCACGACCAGGGTAGGGAACCACCGCAATGTCCGAGGTATAGATACAGTTGCTTCTCATAAATGGTAGTAACATTGTGTCAACAGCAGTTGGATCGCCTTTCACCATCATTGGATAGTTTTCTCCAAGGAAGAGCAAGTTTTCTCCAAGACTATCAATATTGTACTAGGGAGAAGGTGTTGGCGCTAGCACACTAGTATCCATCCCGAATACCATGCAACGGGTGTTGGAATAGGACGGAGAGTGCGACCATGGGAGACAACACCTGCTTCCTTAGTAGTAACATCAGCAGTGGGCTGTATACAGACAAGAACGGGTGATCCATCGGAATAAGTCGCCAGGCGCCACTGAGTATATGGGCCCTCCTCGCCCTTGGTTATAATATTTTTCAAGTATAGGTGGTGGAATGTTCACAGGACCTTGGAAACACAAGAAGAAGGTTAATTAGTAAAGGGAAACTTGCTAACTCGCATGCATGTGGATGAAACAATTATACTTATGGTGGAAGACAAACGCACCGAAACTACGAGGATCCCATGCAAAAACAGTGCCATGAGTGGTGGCAGCAAACACAAGACCCTCGTATTGAATTGCATCACAGTACACATCCGTGTATAGAAACTGATTTTTGAGCAATCCATCCAGTCGAACCACTAAGGACGGCAACAAGCTTGTCGAAGATAGCAACAACTCCATACTTCCTGTAATGCCAAGAGCGGTTGGGAACTCGACAAATTGCTATCTTCCGTAGAAGACAGTCACCATGATCGTATTTGAACATGCGTAGAATACCTGTGTGCTCAACCTCTGGGCAGTCTGAGATTTTTGGAAGTGGAACCCGGTGATGAGTGTACACATTCACAAGTTCCCACTTGCAGTTGTACCCAATATAAACAACCCAATCTCCATTTGCGCCTGCCCAAGCCTTGCCCTCAAGCGATGGCATCTTAACATCATACGTATCATTATCAAGCGGCATCAACTTGCACAAGGCGAGGCCTCCGTCGTCCGCGCGCCAGTCAGCAGGGTCACGGCGAAGAAGATAGGGGAGATCAAACCGCTCCTGGACCCTTGGGTTCCTTGTAATGATGTTATTAGTTGAGTCAAGAATGGTCTTGAACGAACCTGCCATGCTAGCTGAGGTGATGACGTCGCACCGATCAATGAGTTCCTCCACCACGTCATCTTTCAGATCGGGGCAAGAATAATGTGGTCATTTCCGGCCTGTTCCCTCCATGGAGAAGATGATCGAACAATGGCAGAAGGAAGGGTGAAGGCAAATGGAGGAGGGAGGAAGAGCGTGCGACAGCAGTTCCAAATCGAGAGGGAAAGGCAAAGAGTCAGTGGACGGTTGCCAGTTTGCCGCGGTACATGAAGAGGCGCCCCGGCCTACACGTCCGTTCGGAAATTGTACAAAAGGACTCGCCGTCGTCTCACTGCCATGTTTGAACGGGACCACATGTCAACGAAACATGGTGTGTAATTTCTCGTGCAAAATGCAATCTGGCCGCGTTGGCCCGAGGTGCCGCATTAGTTATCGACCTTTCTTTTTTTAACATACAATCTGAGTGGATAGCTCCTGTGGTCATCACACGTGAACGGATATATAGGTGGGCTAGGTGGGAAGGCGGCAACAATCTAAGTGCTAAAAGAGTTGATCCAATGCTTGGTTTTGTTTCGATTTTCCAACTGTGACCATTGGATAGAGTGAATCAATGGCTTACGTTCAAAGTTATTCTCATACTATAGAATGGTATAGGAACGTGGAGAGATTTGGTTGATTCTATATCGCTGAATAATATAAAATATTATGAGTGCAGACGCTCCACCGCGAGGTTTGTTGCTCCTTCTCGGTCGTCGGGAATCTATGTTCTTCCACTCTTTCGTTTAAGACATGAGCTTTGTTCATCCTTTTGCCGACAGGCGGGGCATCTATATGCCTCCATTTTAAAAATCATACTATATGCCTCCATGACACGCGGGGCATCTAGCATTAGGTGGTGTGTCATGCAAGAAAATGGAGATATGCAGTGCGTAAGTGAGTCGTGCACTTTGATGGCACCTAGTACTACGCAATATTTTTTCTCCTCGATGGCACGTGAATAGTGCACGTACTCAATGACAGAGCACGGGATGGTAGCCATGGACATGGTCGGCCCTTTTT
Organism: Triticum aestivum; assembly: GCF_018294505.1. NCBI lineage: Eukaryota > Viridiplantae > Streptophyta > Magnoliopsida > Poales > Poaceae > Triticum > Triticum aestivum. Next base: position 368,255,703 of record NC_057799.1, read on the forward strand.
GAAGAGAGTACTAATAAATACGTAACTTTGATGTGTCCCGTCAACTCGCAGAACGACGAGAAGCTTGCTTACTACGCCTTCTCCCTCGCTAACGCGTGCGCGGTGGCTCGCAGCACGAGGAGAAACTTTTGCTTACAAGCGGTGGATGTGCAGCAGTTCATTTGGTGTCAGATTGCCAGAAGTACTACTATAGTACCATCATTATTGTTCGACTTCCGGAAGAGGAGAAGAGCCAAGCGCAAGGTCACCTACTAACCTAGTACAATACTACTATAGCCAAAGCTGGTCCACCTTTTTAGAGCATGGTTAATTAATATAGGCGGCTCTTGCAGCGACACATCATTTAGAGCAAGTACTCTCTTCGTAGGAACAATGGAAGTGAAACAAAAGTTGGACTGGATGCTAGATGGCCAATTAAAACATGATTACTTCGGGAAAAAATCCTGTAGCATTCTATCCTATGAATCAAACAACTAATGTAGGAAAATTATGAGGGGGGTCTCTCCAACAGTGTTCCTCGGCTCGCACCTAGCATCACGGTGGTCGAACTTGGAGTCATTCATCTAGTACACATGGCATCTCAGATCTGGACACAAGGTGATGCGACCTCTCACTTTGTCCGCCATTTGAAGCGGCACGCCGGTGGAGGGCTAGCATACTCTAATATTAGGCTGGCTCTATGTGATGTGGCAACTTCATATACTAACCGGATGCTGGCTATACTACTACGGTACTCACACTCCAAGAAGTGACTCGAAAACCATTCATAAATTGAGTCTATGACATGCATTTGCAAATGTACCATTCATTACATACAACAATTCATCAACACACAACGACAACGAGGATACATGTTCGATTACAGGCTATTTCCAACAAATCATTCTAGTAAATACTGAAGTATTCATCACACAACAAATAACAAGCAATGAAATGAACTTCAACTCAACTATTGTCAATATCGAGAGCAACGCAGGACTAATCATCCAGGCTGAAGCGGCATATATCAGGACCAGGGTAGGGAACCACCGCAATGTCCGAGGTATAGATACAGTTGCTTCTCATAAATGGTAGTAACGTTGTGTCAACAACAGCTGGATCGCCTTTAACCATAATTGGATAGTTTCCAAGAAGAGCGAGTTTTCTCCAAGACTATCAATACTGAACCAGGGAGAAGGTGTTGGCTCTAGCACACTACTATCCATCCCAAATACCCTGCAAAGGGTGTTGGAATAGGTCCGGAGAGGGCGACCATGGGAGACAACACGCGCTCCCTCAGTAGTAACAATCTCAGTGCACTGTATACAGACAAGAAGAGGTGATCCATCGGAATTAGTTGCCAGGCGCCACTGAGTATATAAGTTCTGCTTGTCCTCATGCTCGTGATCATCGCTGTCGTCATCTCCCCCTTGGTTATATTTTTTTTTCAAGTATAGGTGGTGGAATGTTCACAGGACCTTGGAAACACAAGAAGGTTAATTAGTAAAGGGAAACTTGCTAACCCGCATGCATGTGGATGAAACAATTATAATTACGGTGGAAGACAAACGTACCGAAACTACGAGGATCCCATGCAAAAACAGTGCCACAAGTGGTGGCAGCAAACACAAGATCCTTGTATACAATTGCATCATAGTACTCATCCGTGTACAGAAACTGATTTTTGAGCAATATCCATGGACGAACCGTGGAATCAGTAACAACGGCAACAAGCTTGTCGAAGATAGCAACAACTTCATAGTTCTCGTAATTCCAAGAGCGGTTGGGAACTCGACAAATTGCTATCTTCCGTAGACGACAACCACCATGATCGTATTTGAACGTATGTAGGTCCTCTGTGCTCAACCTCAGGGCACTCTGAGATTTTTGGAAGTGGAATCCACTGACGAGTGTACACATTCACAAGTTCCCACTCGCAATTGTACCCAATATAAACAACCCAATCTCCATTGCGCCAGCCCATGCCTTACCCTTAAGCGATGGCATCTTGACATCACACGTATCGTTATCAAGCAGCATCAACTTGCACAAGGCGAGGCCTCCGTCGTCCGCGCCCATGCGAATAGGCTTATAGCGAAGAAGATAAGGGAGATCAAACCGCTCCCGGACCCTTGGGTTCCTTGTAATGATGTTATTAGTTGAGTCGAGAATGGTCTTGAACGAACCTGCCATGCTAGCCGAGGTGATGACATCGCACCGATCGATGAGTTCCTCCACCACGTCATCTTTCATATCGGGGCAAGAATAACGGGGTCGTTTCTGTCTTGTTCCCTCCATGGAGAAGACGATCGAACAATGGCAGAAGGAAGGGTGAAGGCAAATGGAGGAGGGAGGAAGAGCGTGCGACAGCAGTTCTAAATCGAGAGGGGAAGGCGAAGAGGCGGTGGACGGTTGCCACGGTACACGAAGAGGCGCCCCGGCCTACATAGACGTCTGTTCGGAAATTGTACAAAAGGACTCACCGTCGTCTCACTGACATGTTGGAACGGGACCAGATGTCAACGAAACATGGTGTGTCATTTCTCGTGCAAAATGCGATCTGGCCGCGTTGGCCCGAAGTGCCGCATTATTTCTCGACTTTATTTTTTAATGGCGTGCCGTTCAGTTTTGAAGCACGACTAACTGGTACTGTATGCAGAGAAAATATAAACTACTCTACCACTACTCCACCTCTAGTACTAGTAGTATAAAAAAGATATATAGGCTGGAGCTTCAGCGCTTTCTTGCTAAGGGCTGCCCACTTGCTTCTCACACTATCACCCTCTCTCCAGATGTAAAAAAGACGGCCTCTCTCTCCCTCCTCACCGGTGGTCACAGATCCGCCGGGGAAGAAAAGGACGTGCAGCGTTGACGCACTCCTCGTCGGCGAGCGAGGTCACGCACTGACGACAAGGCCGTCCTCTCAGACCTAGCGCCCGCGCGGGATGGCCTCCGTCCCCAAGCTCGCTGCCGTAGTGTGTGCGGAGGACGACGACCACGAGCGAAGCCACTTCCCGCCGACCCTCAGGTATGCTACCTCTTTTCGAACCATACCCTTGTTCTATTGCCCCATCTGCCACGTCGCTGCATGTGGATCTTTTTCCACTCCACCATCTTCCCAATTTGCTATCCTCTGCTCTGCTGGTCACGCAGACGAAAACCTTAATTTGCACTACTAAAGGAAACCCTACTTCATGCAGACTAATCCATGTCTGGGTTGAATAAGGAAAGGAAGGGAGACTGTACCGTCCAAGAGAGTAGGCATCGAACCTGCATCTAGGTTGAAAAGGGGAAAATCAGTAGCTAAGGAACGAGTCTCGTGTCTCTTGGTTGAAGAAGGGTAGAAAGGCATGACAACGCAATAGAGAATGACCAGGTCGATCGGTTTGTTGTTCTCACATAGGAAAAAGGTGGCTAAAGAGAACAAAAATGGGACGTAATCCACATATGCTGCCTGGATATTTTTTGCTCTGGGCAACCATACCTCTCTCACCACTCTATGTGTCCGTGGAGGTACGTCGTACTGGTGTGCCCACTGTCTGAATGGGCCTTCCATGCTCTTATTGCCACTTTTTTGTTGTTAGTATAACGCCAGCAGTCAAGTCAAGCAATGCTACTACTGAAGTGATGCCACATTTAACTAATGCCGCACTCAGTCTAATGCCACCGATAAATTTAAGCAATGCCATTTAATGTCACTGGATTATTTCAGGGTTAGCTGTTGATTGTGGATGTATTACAGATTTTTCAGCTAAGGCATTCTAATGTTGTTACACAATCAGTATACCAACGATGAATCTTGTTACTACCTTCAGATTTTTGCACTGTTAATGCTTATAGATTACATACCTCACTTTCATGAGATAAGTCAATTTTTTTGTACAGTGTCAAGAGGAAAGGTCAAGAGTGGGCACCTCCTCCTCCGGCTGTTCTCTTGATTCGTTCGATCAAGTTTTTATGTTTGACCGATTATCAAGATTGGGATAGCAATTTTTAGGTCCCCTCGAGTTCGAAATGATATTTACCTTGAAGGTACATGGTTTGCAATTTTTTATACTGTCATTAGTTAATAATGCTAGTTACCTTCAGACTTTTGTATTTGGTTTAATGCTCATGCACAGCTAGTATACCAATGCTGAAACTTGTTACCTTTACATTTTGTATTGTTAATTCTTATAGAAATCTTCCAGTGCTAGAGTTTATTGAAATCTGTTCAGTAAAACCATTGTACTGTACCCTGTAATAAAATAACTACTCTACTGTTGCACTAGCCACTGGATTAGTGTATATTTGTACTATTCGAATGGTGTTGCATTAGCGTATGGACATAAATAAAGTGTGGCAAGCTTTCCCAGATATGTGCTCAAGAAAACTACTACCTGTTTTTCTAAATACTAGACGTTGGGTACTTTAAATTGAACTGCGAAAACGTCTTATATTAAGGAACAGAGGGTGTAGAGTTCACTCAAATTATCCCGGTAAAGCTAGTCACACCTTTGTTAAAATTAATGTTCATTATGTTATCGGAGGAGGTCTGTATGTTTGTCTCTAATGCCTGTCGACTACATACCTGACATCATGATGTAATGTTAAGTCATTTCCTTTTGTACAGTGTCACTGAATTGTCAAGGCGGTGATGGCATTTTATTTTAGTTGAACTGCACAAAATATGCTTAAAAGAAGAGGAAAGGTCAGGAATCGATCATTCTTTCAGAAAGAACTATATATGCCTTCCTGACATCAGCCGTTGTTGCCTTATTTATTCCTTCAAACAGGTGGTTAGAAACAGTCTTGCTACCTTTTCCCATTTAGAAATTGGAATGCTTATATTTGTGAGTCTATGCTTCAACTAGTGCCACTTTTATAGTAATCACACTTTCAATATCTATGCAAACAGGGATGCTCGATTTTAGTGGAACTGCACAAAAAGTCCAAATGGTTCAACATTAGGAGCATGTTTTCTTCCAAACCTTTATATCCAATTGGTGGCACTATGAGCTGTTCATTACGAAGGTACATGGTTTGCTACTATCTTGCTACTCTTTTTGTACTGTCATTAGATAGTAATACTAGTGGTTTGCATGTGAATTTATTGGCAGGGTGGACCTACATTGGAGGTGCAGGACAGGATTCAATGATTGGATGCTCAATTTCGGTTGTATCGATTTCACCTCTTCCATCACTGCGAACATGGATATCCTTGGTCTGATGAAGAATAGGCGCTATATTTCTGCTCTGAACCAGCAAATCAATTCAGTATGAAATTGTCCAGGGCAAAACATGACTGTATCAAATTGTCCAGTGCAAAACATGACAGATGCTAAGCGGAAGAGATGTGTTTAAACCGAAAATACAAGGTGGGGTATATGTTTACTAGCTGCTTGATATTTGTGCAGACAGAGATGTCTGCCCGTTGCTATTTGGCAAACAAACAAAGTGACCGCAATTTTGGTTGAACTGCACAAGAGAATAGTATAGTCACTGCATGCAGTGCCATTTGAAAATAGACACAGAAAGATTGGATAGTCACTTCATGGACTGCAGAAAAGTAGTACTGTACTATTTATTGGCCAACACTAGGTGCTTCATTGCTTTGGTCTGATTATACAATGGGCATCATTTTGCCTAAGTTAAAGTTTGTATTCCGAAAATAGTCTCGCCGTGTGATCGAGAGAAGACCAAATCATATTGCAGTGGATGTTCCTCCATCATGTGTGGTTCATTCTCATGGTTCCAGCTGTTGGTGAAACCACTTACGTTTGCAAGAGGAATTGTAGACTTCACAAACAAATTTGTCTTTCAGTCTGTACTGAATGTTGGCCAAGAGAAGCATCCATGTTAGTAGGAAGAACAGATGTTTTTTCTAGATCTTTGCTTTTGGAGCTACATATTTGTATATGATCTGTGAATCATTGAGATGCATTAACATGTTGATCTTATGTATGGGAATCGTACTAGTTGGTTTTGAATTTGGGCTACTAATGTGAACATATTACAATGCCAGGCCTGTGAGTCTCGTGTGAACATTTCAAATGGATCGGCTCTTACTGCTGTGCACAGCATGATCCTTATTTCTTTGTTCTCAGTGTTTACAAGTTACTAACAGTTCCTTATTTCTGTTCGCTCAGTGTTTACAAGTTACTGATCGATCACTAGCTAGCCTACTAATGCGCTCCTGGCAGTTTTAGTTGCGACGCAAGATCCGAAGTGGCAGTTTTTTGAATAAAAATGCCTACCTCTGAAGAAACTGACAAGCTGCTCTGAAGAAAATGCCATGCGAATCTGAAGAAACTGCCAGCAAAAACGTTCGCAAATGCCCTATCTCCCAGCTAACGTTCATCAGCTAATGCGATCGTACACGTACACCATCCGACCTACTCGATCCTACACGTACACTATCCGACCTACTCGATCCTAGACGGATAAATAGCGGATCACGCATGTACTACCTCCTTTCCGGTTTGCAGGGCTCAATTCAAGAAACGACCTACTCGATCCTACACGAATAAATAGCGGATCACGCACGTACTAGTACCTCCTTTCCGGTTTGCAGGGCTTAATTCAAAAATCTCACCAACCAAGGTACTCCCTCCGTCCGGGTTTATTAGTCCCGTGAGCCAAAGCAGCAAGACCAAGGCATGGCAATAATTAACTGCATGCAGAAGTTTAAGCCTAATTAATTCCAGCGATTTAAGTGGCTGCATGCGTGCCCTCGGCTGCGACTCGTTGCATGCTGCTCCGCGTACTGGCTGCGAGCGATTCTGAGTGGCTGCATGCAGCCGGCCGTAATTAAGGTAGCTAACTGATGCGAAAAAGATGCGCTTTAATTGTTGCGGGCCTTTTAAATCCGTGGAATCATTTTTGACAAGGAGGGAGTACCTCATCTGGATGATTCGAGTGCACTCGTTTGACCGTCATGCCGGCGTGCGACCCAGCACGGACGGGACGCACCATTGACGGGACGGGACGACACAGTCATAATTTCAGTTTTTCTAGTTTTCCACGGCAAGCTGGCGCGCTAAGCCATGCCTGCTTATGCATTGAATTCCGATGACCGCGATGACCGTCGCGTTTCCCGCGACACGCTAGTTCGCCTACCTTCCGCCTATAATTACTGTTTCCCGGGCTTCTCCGGTGGCACCATCACCCAACTCGCCCTATCCTCATAAGCCCCCACCGGCCCGACGTCGCTCGCCACTTATAATCGCACTCGCCACGTCCGCCATGCCCCCACCCGTCCGAGATAGGCGACGCCGGAGGCGGTCACCGCTGGAACTAGTGTTCGATTTTTCACCGGAAGGCAGACGGAGGGAGGAGGCATTCTATCGGTCTTTATATGGCAATGCGGAGTATGAGGAGTTGTTGGAGCGCGACCGCCTGGCGGAGGAGCAGCGTATTGCCGATTTGTGCCGCCAGCGGGACATGGAGCAGCAGCGCACCGACGCTCTGAGTCGCGAGCAGAGTGCCCGCAACTGGGCGACTACATGGAGGCCGGCGCCCGGCAAATAGCCCTGGAGGCTGTCAGGCACGCATGCGTTCGCGACGCCGAATTTTACTACAAGCTCGTCAAGTGGGTTTCCCGCTTAGAAGCCGAAGCTTCGGTGGACCACGCCGGCATAGAAAGGGCCAACGCGCGTGAGCAACGCACCCTATCGCACCTCTGGCAAGTCCGAGGCGAGGCGGAGGACGCCCGTGCCGGCGTTTAGCGTGTACCGCAGATGGTGGCCGGCATCGTCTAGTTAGCTAAGAGTAAGTTAGTACTTGTACACTACTAGAATATTAGTGGGAGTAGAGAATTAACTTGGCTATGATGGTTGTCAACGTGGAAGTTCAGTACTCTATATCTGGATCAGACCTGTTACTTTGCTCTGAATGTTGAACTTTCCGTTTGAACGTATGGAATGGGATGTTATTTTTTTAAATGGGTTGTATTTGTCCGCCACGGGTTTAGAGGCTGACTTGTGGGCCTACCAGATTGACGCGTACACAATCAAGAGATGATTGTACGCGGAGAGGATGACAGCGGGGACCCACCAAGGTCATGGCAGTATGCAAGCAAGTGCCTCCTTATTTGAAGCCAATAAAAAATGGCTCCTCCTAATGGATTTCTGACATCTGGGTCCCATGCCATTGTCAACGTAGTCAATAAACGAGAGAATTGCACAACGAGCGGCTGACACCAGGGACCCAGCAGCTCGCCCAGTTATTTTTGTTTTGGGTTAATTTGATAAATGCCACTCCAAATCTGGTGATTCCGAGAAATGCCACTGCAATTTCCAAACTTTGAAAAATGCCATTTCATGCCATTTCCAGTGGCATTTTTCGAAGTCTGGAGTGGCGTTTTTCAAAGTTTGCAAATTGCAGTGGCGTTTTTCAAAGTTTGCAAAAATTGCAGTGGCATTTTTCAAAGTTTGAAAATTGCAGTGGCATTTTTATGAATCGCCATAATTGGAGTGGCATTTATCTAATTTGTTTTTGAGACGGAAGCAGGGTGTCAACTGGGCTGTGCGGGGCACTCTGGCCTGTCTAGACAGCCTTTTCTTTTATGTTTACCACAGACCAGCCCAGTAGTTTTTTTGTTCTTTCTGAAAATGGCTAGCCCAGTTTTTTTGTGATTTGTCAAGTTGCTTTGTCAGGCCTGTTGGGCTGCAAACTTTCAAGACGAGGAGAGCTTCATTCGGCTGGCCGAGAAAATGGCCTATCAGTAATGAGAAATGGGTTGTACATTTTTAAAACACATCAAACCAGCAATTAGTTTCAAATTTCTTTTTTTCATTTCGAGATTTTAAATTGCATTGATTTTTATGCGTGGAGAATTTGTTGGATTTTATATTGATATACATTTATTTTTAAAATCAGTTTGAATGTGACTCGAAATTTCGGGATTAAAAACGGTTCGGACCGCACCGAAATATGCAAATTTTCGTATAATTTTTTAACCGTGGCCACAATATGGGCTGTAATGCTAACAAAAAGAACATGGGCTCCAAAAAAACCTTAAGAATTAGCAAATGGGCTGTAAATTATTAGAAATAATGGCAGATGGGTTGTATGCTGTTTCCCACAGATTTGAGGCTTTCCTAAAAAAAGGTTGACGCACAAGCAATGACTATTGGATGTCCATCATTCGGCTGTCGTGCTTCTTCAATCTCTGCTCTTCCTACTCCAGCCGCTCAAACAAGCGCCGGCGGGACTGCCTGCTCCCTCCTCCAGCGGCCGGCTGTGCTGCCGCGCAGGCCTCACCGCCCCACCGTACTCCCATCGCTGGCCTAGCCATCCCTCTACTCACCCACACCTGCTGTTATTCTCCGGCGACGGCAGCCGAACCAGTCAACCCTCGTACTCCCCACCGCGTGGGCAGCCACTGTCGTGTCTTCCCCGGCTCCGTGTCGTTCCCTTCGTAGGCGTCACCGTCGTCCACCGCCCTGGTGCTCTCGGCGCGGCGTGGTCAACGTGGTCAACGAACGACATCCATCGGAAGTGGACTGTACATGGAGAGGTTGACAGTTGGGTCCACAGCCGCACACAAGGAAATGCCTCCTTATTTCGTGCAAAATAATGATTCCTCCACCTGACATCTGGGACCCACCGGAAGGGCCTCTGTATTTCGCGAAAAATACGTTCCCCCCGCTGACAGCTCGGACCCACCAGCTATATCTTCGCACGCAAGGAAGTGCCTCCTTATTGCGCACAAAAAAATGAATACTCCCCCTGCTAGCTGGGACCCAGCATAGTGGGAGGCTGACTTGTGGGCCTACTAAGTTGACGGGGACGGAGGGCTTTGTCAACTTAGTCAATATGAACGATTCTAGCTCCAGTGACCGTACGATGTCCATCCAACGGCCGTAGTGCTTCTTCAACCTCTGGTCTTCTTGCTCCAGCCGCCCAGAGCAGCGCCGGTCGTGCCGCCTGCTCCTGCCTCCCGTGGCCGGCTGTGCTGCCGCGGAGGCCTCACCGCCCCCTACTACTCCCACCGCTGGCCAGGCCCTGCGGCGACGGCAGCCTCACACCGCAGCCGAACCAGTGAACCCTCGTACTCCTCTCCGCGTGGGCTTCCACTGCCACGTCTTCCCCGGCTCCGTGTCTTCCCCTTCCTAGGCCTCGCCGTCGTCCACCGCCCTGGTGCTCTCGGCGCGGCGTGGTCAACCTAGTCAAGGAATGACTTCCATCGGAAGAGTACTGTACGTGGAAAGGCTGACAGCTGGGTCCATGACCGCAGCAAGGAACTGCCTCCTTATTACGCGCAAAATAATGATTCCTCCACCTGACAGCAGGGACCCACCGGACGGGCCACCGTATTTCGCGCAAAAAACGTTTCCCCCCTGACTGCTGGGACCCATCAGCTACATCTTCGCACGCAAGGAAGTGCAGCCATATTACGGGCAAAAAAAATGATTCGCCCCCTGACTGCTGGGACCCACCAGCTACATCTTCGCACGCAAGGAAGTGCCTGACAGTCGGGACCCACCCGGTCGAAGCGTATGTAGCGTTGTCATTCTGGTCGCGAACATGTACGTACATACTGGTCGATCGGTCTGTCTGCAGACTGCAGAGATGAACCGTGGCTGTGTAAGGAATGGCACGTGTGGTAGTAGAGGCGCGCACATGTGGTAGTAGAGGCGCGCACGTAGCATGTACACGTACGTACAGCGGCCAGGGTGCAAGAAAGTAAATACGGCCACGTACGTACATACGGGCGGGGTCTCGAACGCCTACTCGCACATATGTACGGCCAAGGCTCGTGTACATGGCTGTGGCTGCGTCGGAACGGAGAAACTGTGTCATCGCCGTGTTCATGGGGAGGCAACGGAATGCGTCGTGTTCATCGGGAGGCAACGGAACGCGTGCTGTTCATCGGGAGCCAACCGGCTTGGACGGAATAGGCGATGGAAACGAGGCCTGGCGTACCGCAGAACAGAGGAAACGGCCTTGTGTTCGACCGGCCACAGTGGAAACGGGATCCTGTTCAGCGAGAGGGGTCTGGCGTACCGCAAAACAGAGGAAACGGACCACCTATGGTCGAAACGGGGTCCTGTTGATCGGGAGGGGTGTGGCGTACCGCAAAACGGAGGAAGCACACTTGTGTTGGAGCGCTACGGTCGAAACGGGGGTCCTGTTCATCGGGAGGGGTGTGGCGTACCGCAAAACGGGACTCCACGGGATACTGTTCATCTCCACCATCGACCTCCTCCAGCCTCCACGGGCTCCTATTCATCCACCGTCGACCTCCTCCAGCCTCCACCTGCGACTGTTCATCCACGGGCTCCTGTTCATCCAGCCTCCACCGCGCGCTCCTCCACCGGCTACTATTCAACCAGCCCTCTCCACGGGAGTCCTGTTCAACCACCCGTCCACGGGCTACTATTCATCCAGCCCTCCACCGGCTACTGTTCATCCAGCCCTCCACCGGCTACTGTTCAACCAGCCCTCCACGGGGTCCTGTTCATCCAGCCCTCCACGGGGTCCTGTTCATCCACCGGCTCGATCGATCGGGGTACTGTTCATCCAGCAGCAACGGCCTCTACTACCACGGGGTCCTGTTCATCCAACCCCCACCGGGAACTGTTCATCCAAACACCCCAACAACACTCACTGTTCATCCAGAGGCAGCATCGATCGACTTCCGTTAGCAGCAGTAGCGAAGGAATCGCTCGATCGGGTTCAGTTAACAGCAAGGGATCCATCGATCACTCGGGTTCAGTAACGCCTAGCCTGCAGTGCAATCGCTCGGGTTCAGTTAGAGCCCAACGCATCCCTCGGGTTTAGTTAGAGCCCAACGCCTCGCACCCACGCGCGTACGTACGAGAGAAACGCACATCGCTCGGCCCCCGACCAGCCACCGTAACCGGGAACTCCCTAATATTTTCCTCGCCCTCGCTTCTACCACGGTTTTTTCCGTCATGGACGGCCCAAAGAATGTCATGCAGCTGCGTCTCCAGCCCGCCCAGGACGAAAAGCCCATTTTCTGTCATGATTTTTTGTCATAGAAGTAGGACCCCACCACAGCTATGATGATACCGGGTTTTGTCACAATTATCGTCATAGAAGTGTCATAAGTATGACAGAAAAAAATTCGTTCGGCCCAAAATGTCACGGATGTGATCTGGGTGTACTCGTGCATGCATGCAATCTTAGTTGGGCCCCCCTACAGCGCTTCTTTATTTTATCTTGCATGAGGTCATCGCCCCGACTTTGTACAAGGGGTTACATGCAGCTGAGGCAAGGCCTGTACAAAAGGGTGGCGCCGGGCAGTGCCCGGCAGCCTCGCGCCTGACGGGTAGTACTTACGGAGATACTCAACATTCCATGAGTTATGTAACCGAGTGCCATTCCCGGTCTCCAGATGGACTGCTCCAGGTCTGGTGACTCGTACCACCAGGTAAGGGCCTTCCCACTTTGGTGATAGCTTGTTTGTACCCTTGGCGGACTAAACGCGCCTAAGGACAAGGTCACCTTCCTCAAAACACCGGGCATGAACCCTGCGGCTGTGATAGCGACGCCGGGCTTGCTGGTAGCGTGCAGCACACGTAGCAGCCCAGAGACGGTTCTCCTCGAGTAGCACAGCGTCGTCACGCTGGTGCTGATCTTGCGCTACTTCATCGTAGGCAAGCACTCGAGGGGACCCGTAAATGAGTTCCGTGGGGATAACTGCTTCTGCCCTGTAAACCAGGGAGAAGGGAGTCAGCCCGGTAGCTCGGTTACGTGTCGTTCTGAGGGACCAGAGAACTACCGGCAGCTCCTCGATCCACCGCCTGCCGTGCTTCTATAGCGTATCGAAAGTCCTTGTCTTGAGTCCACGAAGTACTTCAGCGTTCGTCCTCTTAGCTTGTCCATTGCTTCGGGGGTGTGCCACAGAAGCGAATGAGATCTTGCATCCGAGGGCATGAACGTATTGCATGAAGGCGTGGTTCGTGAACTGGGTGCCGTTGTCAGTGATGATCCTTGCCGGAACTCTGAAACGACACACCAATTCTTTCAAGAACTTGATAGCTGACTGAGCAGTCACCTTTCTCACGGCAATCACTTCCGGCCACTTTGTAAACTTGTCGATGGCAACGAACAAGAACTGAAAGCCCCTGATTGCTTGGGGGAAGGGGCCGAGGATAACGAACCCCAGACCAAAAATGGCCATGATAGAGGGATTGTCTGAAGGGATTGGGCAGGCAGGTGTGTTCTCTTTGAATGGAACTGGCACTGGCAGGTTTCACATGTCGTGACGAGCTCAACTGCATCTTGGAGGGTTGTGGGCCAATAGAATCCTTGCCGGAATGCTTTCCCAACTAATGCCCTTGATCCAGTGTGTGAGTCGCACATTCCTCTGTAGCCATCAGTTCCTTTCCATCCTCCCGGCAGACACACTTCAATTTCACACCGTTGGGCCTCCTTCTATACTGAGAGTCATCGACAAACTGATACATACTGGCCCTCCGGGCTACTTTCTCAGCTTCATCTTGGTCGCCGGGAAGTTCTCCGGTTTGGAGGAAGAGGACGATGTGTCTTGCCCAAGTTGGATCCTGGGGCTCGGCAACGAGGACCAGCAGCATCTCCTCTGCTGCGGGAGCACTAGCCTCGTTCGCGGGGTCCATAGGCCCGGCTGGAGGGGGTGGTCCGGTAGGCGTTGAGGAGTTGTTTTCGGTAGGGTCTCTGCCGGGGGCAGACGACTCAACCGGGAGAGGCTTACCGTAGTCCAACTTTCTCTTTTTCCGGGCCATTGGGGCTGGTGATACGGAGGGCTGTGAGAGATGGAGAACAAAAGTTCCTGGTTCCATAGGAAGCTTCTGCGCAGCACACTTTGACAGGTGATCAGCTATGCTGTTTACCGCACGGGGTACATGCTCTGTTTGCAACCCATCAAAGTGCTCCTCCAATCTCCTCACTTCCTCGACGTATGGTTCCATCAATGGACTTTGATAATCCTTGTTGACTTGTCTCACCACAAGCTGTGAATCTCCTCGAATGATCAACTTCTTAATTCCCAATTCCGCTGAAATCCTAAGCCCGGCAAGGATCCCTTCATACTCAGTTGTATTGTTGGTAGCTTCTTCCCAGGCAAAGTGCATTTGGACGACGTACTTTAAGTGCTCCCCGGAGGGGGCAACAAGAAGCATGCCAGCCCCTGCACCTTGTACGGAAAAAGCACCATCAAAATACATAATCCATTCTTGGGGTGATTCCTTGCTGGGGAGAGCTGTTTCTGCCACTTCCTCATCAGGGGTTGGCGTCCATTCTGCAATAAACTCTGCCAGTGCCCTGCTCTGAATAGTTGACGTGCTCTCAAACTTGAAACCAAAGCTGGATAACTCCAAAGCCCACTCCACTATTCTACCGGTGGCCTTAGGGTTTCGGAGTATCCTTTGCAACGGAAAACGAGTGACAACCGTAATCTCATGGGCTTGGAAGTAGTGGCGCAGTTTCCTTGAGGCCATGACGAGGCCAAAGATCAACTTTTGCATGCCAGAATACCTCGCTCTAGCCCCTTGTAACAAGGAGCTAACAAAGTATACAGGGCGCTGCACCACTTTCTTCCTTGTCGTGTCCTTGGGGTTGCTCTTTTTTTTGACTGGGAACTGTAGGGGAAACCCCCACAACATATCAAAACTTTATTGAGAAAAAGAGATACAGTACAAGTACAAAGGGGGATTACAAGAGGTAATCAAAGTAGCTAGGGGAAGAAGGAGAAAAAACAAGTTAAAAGATACAAACTATTGGCCTCAAGGTGGCAGAAATGAAATCCAGTGAAGAAGATCATCTTTGTAGGCAGCTTTCACTCTATATTGCATTAAGCTGATGTCATGGACGAATGCAGATCTCCATTTATTAAATCTAGCTCTCTCATGCCGAAAGACCTTAGCGTTCCTGATGATCCAGATATTCCAGCAAGCAATGAACACCACTTCGGTGAAGAAGGGCTTCCTAAAACTCCTGCTAGCATTAAGAACCAAATGAGCCATGGAGTCACCAGAAGACCAATCAATTTGCAGATAGTTCCAAACTCTGTCACTAAAGTTGCAATTGAAGAACAGATGATACCTTGTTTCCCTAGTCTGCAAAGGACAAAGGACACAGTTTACTCCATCCTCCAAATGCCAATGCCTCCTATCCACCATGTCCTTGGTGTTCAACCTGTCCATAATAAGCATCCAAGCAAAAACTTTGATTTTCATTGTACAAGAGGACTTCCAGATCCAAGCTGTCAAAGGGTTGAAAGATGCTGATGCAAAAGTATGTGAGTAAAACAACTTTGGTGAGTATCCCTTGGCAGTGCCCTTCCAAAACCAAATATCCTTGGACCCAGGTGTTCTATTAAGGCCACCCAACATGGACTGGAGAATAGTCAGATCATCAAAAGCCTGGCTGGACAAAGGAAGGTGGAAGTGCTGGAAAATGTCCTGAGAGTCCAAGAACTCAAGAATAGTGACCCAGGGGTCCTTAACATAGGAATAGAGCCTGGGAAATCTGAGTTGAAGGCTAGACACCTGACCATCAAACTGCAAGTTATCTGACCACATGAGGGCAGTGTCCCCTGCATTAATCTGAACCCAAGCACACTCCCTAAAATGATGCATGACCTTGCAAATATCCTTCCACCAGAATGAGCCACAATCAGAAGTTCCCTGGGGGACCCTATTATGATAGTAGGTATCCCAAATTAAAGAAACCCAAGGGAGATCCTTTTTATTAAGGAAGTTATTCGCATGTTTGATCAGAAGTGCAACGTTCTGAGAACCAAGGTTGAGAATACCAAGACCTCCCCTGTTTTTTGGCCTGCAAATAAGGTCCCACGCAGCTAGGGAGGGGGCAGGCTGACCCCTATTCCTCCTCCAGAGGCATTGTCTCTGGATTCTCTCCAATTGTTTAAGAATTCCAGCTGGGACAGCCAAACTGCACAGGAAGAAAATGGGCATAGATGACAGAGCAGAGTTAAGAAACTACAGCCTTTCCCCCTGATTCAAAAAAGATGAACTAGCTGTCATTCTCCTCTCCATGCAATCAACCAATGGCATAAAATCCACCATTTTAGGCCTTGTAGTTCCCACTGGCAACCCAAGGTAGGTAAATGGCATTTTCCCAATCTGGCAGCCAAATGCAGAAGCTAATTCAGTCATGACAGCAGTGTCCACATTGATGGGAATAATAAAGGATTTGTGATAGTTCACATCCAGACCAGTGGACACAGAGAAGACCCTGAGCATATCCTTGAGAGCTATGAGATGGTCCTTGTCCGCAGGCAAGATAATAAGAGTGTCATCAGCATACTGAATCACAGGGTAATCCTGATCATGACAAGGTATAGGTAACTGAAGAATGCCCCTTCTGAACATGTCATTGATTACAGTCTGCAGGAGATCAGCAGCTAGGACAAAAAGGAGGGGAGAGACTGGATCACCCTGTCTGACACCCTTTTTGCACCTGAACTTCCTACCAGGGACTCCATTGAGCAGAACAGATGAGGTACCTGTGGATAGAAGTTGCTTCATCCAGAGGATCCACTTCTCATTAAAGCCCTTATATCTCAAAATTTGCACAATGGCCTCATGCTCAAGGGAGTCAAAAGCCTTTTCAAAATCCAACTTTAGAATCACAATAGGTCTCTTGGACTGGTGGCACTGGTGTAAATACTCAAAGGTCCACCCAATACAATCTTGAATTGTTCTGCTTTTTATGAAACCATATTGGTTCTTGTGGACACACTGCATAATCACCTCTTGAAACCTATTGGCTGCCATCTTAGACAAGAACTTAAGACCCATTCCTGTTAAAGAGATAGGTCTAAAGTCACCCACCTCCTCAGGGGAGGGCTTCTTAGGCACCAGAGTTATGTAAGAGTCATTGATATTTTCCAGATGAGCAGTACCCTCAAAGAAAGCCTGGGCCAGTTCATAAAAATCCTGAGAAATTATGTGCCAGCACCTTTTGAAGAAAAGACCATTAAAACCATCTGGACTTGGAGCTTTATCAACTGGCATATGCTTGACAATCAAGTCCATTTCCTCCTTCTCAAAAGGCTTAGTGAGAACATCCAATCCCACAACTGGTTCAATGAGGGAAGAAAGATCAAAACCCATGTTAATTCCCCTGGAAGAACACATTCTGTTCTTAAAACAATTCCAGATAATACCCTCCATTTGTGAATGATCAGTCACCACCGTACCATCAGGCAATTTTAAGCTAGCAATAGAATTCCTTCGATACCTCTCCGTGGCCATAGCATGAAAGAACTTGGTGTTCTCACCACCCACTTTTATGTATCTGATAGTACATCTTTTTCTCCAATAGAGACATTGAAGGTGGAGCAATTTCTCAACATGGGTTTTAACCACTATCCTGAAATTTGATTCATGTCTGTAGAGTGTTCTATATTCCTCAAGCTCATCCAAGAGCAGGATAACACTATTGCATTTACAAATTAGAGTTTTCAGTTTGGAAATGTTCTTCTGCCATCTCTTTAGACACATTCTCAAGGACTTAAATTTGTCAGCTATCCTGGCAGTAATATGGCCCTTTCTGGATTGTTTCTGCCATGAGGAATCAACACAGTCCGTAAAACCCTCCAACTCCAACCAATAATTCTCAAACCTAAAGATATTAGACTTGGGAATAGAAGTTTTGATTGTAACCATACAAGGCACATGGTCAGAAGCAGTTCTGGCAAGAGGTAGCACCTCAGTCATGGGATAATCAGATATCCAATCAACAGAAGTGAAGAACCAGTCAAGCTGCTCAAGGAGTGGAGTATCCTGCATATTGGACCAAGTGTAGGACCTGCCTTTGATGGGCAATTCCAAAAGGCCGAGGTGTCCAATAATCTCATTAAAGATGAACATGTCATTCAAATCACCACCAGGTAGATTTCTGTTATCCATAGAACGTAAGAAATTAAAATCCCCCAGTAACAGCCAATTCTCATCCACAGGAATGTTCAGGTGATACAACCAGGTTACAAAATTATCCCTAGCTTCCCCCTGACAAGGACCATAAACCACCACAAGAGTCCACCGCTCATTGTTTTGCCTAGAAACAAACTCGATCACCACTGCAAATTGTTGGACTTGCAATAAAGTCCCACCAAATATAGACGAGTTCCAAACAACTAGAATTCCACCAGAGGCCCCCAAGGAAGGAGAGAAAGCAAAGCTGTCAAATCTCTTGGGGCAAAAGCTTTTAATCATTCTGGAATCGAATGAAGCACATTTAGTTTCTTGCAGACAAGCAATAGCACAGTGACTTTCGTCAATCTTTTGTCTAACAGCTCTTTGCCTAGCCTCAGAGTTTAAACCCCTGACATTCCAGCACAGGACATTCCAGTTTCTACAGTGATTATTCATAAAGAATAACATAAACAAGTCTCCCATGCACATGACACACAGTGTCAGAGGCCCAAAAGCACATAATAGTTCCGAACCAACATTATTACATATCCAAGGATCAGAAAATGAAAACCAAACGCATAAAGCAGATTTATGGGCTTGCCAAACCCAGCAGAAGAAGAGCACACTATTCATTGGAGGCTTGATTTGCAGCAGCAGGGTCCACCATAAGTGCATCCTCCGTGAGCAGAGTTGCATCAATCTCCAGCTCCTTGCCAATAGCTTGCAGATGACTGATGGGAGTAGGTGGAGGAGCATCTCCAAATGCAGGGTCATCAGACATCTCTGCAGAAAGGGGCTTGGCCTTGGGCTTCTTCTTCTTGGGCTGCAGAACCAGCTCATGGAAAGTGGGCTTAAACCCATCCCGCTGGGCCGAACTTCTGGTACACCTTCGAACAGATGTTTCAACAAGAGGCGTTGGCGCCAGAGTTTTGCGTGGCCTCCTCGTAGGTACACGCGCAGGAGGAGAAGGGACAACAGGCGCAACCCTCTCAGCATCATCCACAAATAACGCTCTAGCCACAGGTCGGGCAGGGACCGGCTCCTTCCATGTCAGCAAAGGAAGATCATCCTGCTGGAAAGCAAAGTCCCAGTTTCTCTTGGTCAAAATGACAGGCGACAGGGGTTTAGGCAGCAGAGGTTTTGGAACCTCAAACACCATTGGAGCATTCAACAGGTTTTCAAACGAGCGCCTCCAAATCATTTCAGGGGGCAGAGGGGGACCAAAGGGGATCTTAACCACAGGCTGATCCAAAGCTTGGATATCAAAAAGAGGAGGTTGATAGACCACAATTGCCCAATTGCTAGCATCCTCCAGGTCCGGTGCAATCTCCATCAGATCATTCAGGTTGTCAGGTGGAGCCCCATCAATGAGAACGATAGGTGCAGGGGGCACCTGAGGTTGAGCTTCAGAGCTTTGGTGAGCCGAACTGGGTTGAGCCGAGGCATTCAACACCACGGATTCTTGATCCTCTACAGCAGGCTCCGCAGCAGGTTCCTCCGAGTTTCCCCAATTGTCCTCATGCACCTCATTATGTGCAGGTTCAGGCGGAGGTGGTGGCACATCGTTATACCCCAGAGCCGGGAATGGAGGCAGAATAAAAGGTGGCATCTCCGGGAAGGGTACACCAGGCAGGGGATGAGGATTGCCATTGATGGGCATCCAGTCTTCATCTTGGGGCTTCTGTTCAGCAAAATTGGCCCCAAGGATATACAGAGGCGCCATCCAAGACACCCTGGCACCACCCCAGGCAGCATAATCCATGAACACCACATCTCTTGGCACCAAAATATCTTCTGGAAAAGACGCAAAGACCAAAGTGCGCACAAGGTATGGATCCTCACTAATCCAATGATGAAACTTCCCAAATGTGTTGACCGCTGCCCGAATACTATCCTCATTGCGAAGATCAAGCGGAATCCCCAAGAACATGAGCAGTCCCTGACGGAAACCCTGAGCACCTCTAAAAGATTCACCCTCATCGTGTTTCATAAAACGCACAAAATGATCGTTGCCAACAGGTTGGGGCGGCATCTGAAGAAGAGAAAACCTGACTGCAGCATCCCGAAGCTCAAAAAGACCCACCGATCTAATCCAAGGCTGAGCAGACCTCACCAACACCCCATGAGCTTGCAACCATTGAACCACTTCCTCTCTAGCAGCACCAATCTGATCGGGAGGGGGGATGGGCATTACCTTAGCTAGCATGAACTCCTCATGGCGGCGCACAAGTGGGGTATGTGGCGTCACATAGGTCCGACGCAAACGAGCATCACCACGATCCACAATGTGATGGCCAGCCGGCACATACAGCAAGGGGTCGAGAGGGAAGTTGGCCATCGGAGGGGTACAACCTGGGCTGGAAGCAGACGGCGAGAACTCCGGCGGAGGAGGGGTCTCAGGCGGCGCGGTCGAAGGTGTTTTGGGACCAGGACTGATGGAACAGGGCGAAGCCGTAAATGCGGAAGTGCAAGAGGAGTCCAAGTTTGGTAAAAGCTGTGCCAGAGAGATATTCTCGGTGGGAGCTGAGCGATCCTCGGAAGTTGCAACGTTACCGGGTTTTGGTTTCCAAACCAGACCCAAAATCCTTGCAAACTTGTTGCAATCCTTTTTACCATGCCCCACCCGCAGACAAGAGGTACAACGTAGTTTAGACGTGCACGCCGCAGCAAAATGGCCCTTAGACAAGCAAATCTGACACGTTAAAATTTCATCCACCATACCCGATACCAAGTTATCAAAATCTTCTTTTGCTTGCTGAGAGGAAGGAATGGAAGGCCCAGAAGAAAACACCGGCTCCACCTGGACCGTGGAACGTGAAGATGACGGCCCAACATGGGATGGCACGTTCACATTCGGAGAGCCAAAATTTCCGCCCGAGATAGACGGCGACCCATCCGCAGCTGTTTGAAGATCCCTAACCGTTCCAAAAGAAATGGAGGGGGTCGTCGACGTCCACCGGAGTTCAGCCGGCGGCGGGGGATGGATGACCACCCTTTCATGCGCAGAAAGCGTGTACCCCGCATCCTCAACAGTTTGAATGCAATTTTGCGTGGCCGGATAATGATAACCACGACAAGCAGGATAATTCTGGAACTTTGAAAATGAAAGCTTCTTGGCAAGGGCATGAGATGATCTTATCGAAGATTTACGGGGCTTGGTGTGCATAGCCAACATGCCAAGGGTAGCTCGACGTTTGGAAGGACTAACAATGATCCACTCGGCATCACATTCCAATTTCCAAAGTTTAAACTCACGGCCCCAATTTGGGCCACCATTACCCCAAAGATGAAAGAAACATTTAAAATGATCACAAGAGAAAGAACGGAGCTTGAGAATGATCAAAGCCACAGCCTTGCAAGAAACTTGAAAACCAAAAACCCTATCCTTGATCATAAAAACCATGAACTCAATAGCAGAACCTCCGATGGCCGCCTCAAGTGCCGCTGCCACCGAATCCTCAGTCAAACGAAAATCTTGCCGGCCAAAAGAAATTACCATGGTGAAGAAGCCCGTGTCATCCATGGGGTGCACCGGAAAACCCGTAGATTGAAAAACCTTTTCCGCAAAAACCAGACCCTTGGAGAAGTCCAAGCCAAGGGTGGATCCATCAGCAGAACCCATGGAGATGGGAATTAGGACGTAGATCTCAGTGCACCGGAGAGATCTATTGGAGAGGAAATGAAATTTGGTGGCTAGGGGAGGAGATCACCGGAGGTGGTGGCGATCGCCGGGGTGGGGGTGGGAGCGCCTATCATGGTACGTACTTCCTTGGGGTTGCTCTTGTTGCCGTGCTCACTGCTGTTCTGATCCTTTTCTGACTCTGCCGTGATCTGGCCACTTTCTGCCTCATCCACCTCTCGCTGTGCTACCAAGGCCGCACTGACCACTTGGTTGGTTACCGCCAAGTAAAGCAACAACGGCTCTTGGGGTTTGGGCGCAACCAAGGTAGGCACAGACGATAGGCCTTCAATTCTTGTAGAGCTGCATCTGCTTCCGGGGTCCACTTCATGGGCCCTGCTTTCTTCAAAATTTTGAGGCACGGCAGGGCACGCTCGGCAGACTTGGAAATGAATCTGCTTAGAGCGAAAACGCATCCTGTTAGGCGCCTTACATCCTTAACTGCCCTTGGCACTTGGATCTGCTCAATGGCCTTGATCTTGTCAGGGCTGGATTCAATCGCCCGATGGGTCACGAAGAATCCAAGTAGCTTGCCGGAGGGAACACCGAATACACACTTCTCCGGATTAAGCTTCAAGTTAATCTTGTGCAGATTAGCAAATGCCTCTTCCAAATCCAAGATAAGGGTGTTTTTATCCTTGGTTTTGACCACGATGTCATCCATATGGGCTTCTATATTTCTGTGTATCTGTGGCTCAAAACCAATCTGGACTGCTCTTGCAAAAGTGGACCCGGCACCCTTTAATCCGAAAGGCATACAGATAAAGCAGTACGTACCACATGGAGTGATGAACGATGTCTTCTCCTCATCTTCTTTGGACATGAAGATCTGGTGATATCCGGAGTATGCATCCAGAAAGGAGAGAAAATCGCAACCTGAAGTGGAGTCCACGATCTGGTCGATGCGCGGCAAGGGAAATGGGTCCTTCCGGCAAGCCTTGTTGAGATCTATGAAATCAATGCAAAGCCTCCATTTCCCATTCGCCTTACGGACCACCACTGGGTTTGCCAACCACGCAGGGTGCAGTACTCCTCTGACCAAACCAGCTGCCTCTAGCTTCTTGATTTCCTCGGCAATGAACTGCTTCCGCTCCAAGGCCTGCTTCTGGACTTTCTGCTTGACGGGTCGGGCGTGTGGGCAGACAGCAAGGTGGTGCTCGATTACCTCCCTGGGAACACCGGGGATATCATATGGTTGCCAGGCAAACACTTTGATATTCGCCCGCAGGAAGGCAACGAGTGCGCTTTCCTATTTGTCATCAAGGGTGGCGCTGATAGTGAAAGTACCATCAACGCCAGCCAGCCCTGCCGGGACCTTCTTCACTTGGGGTGCAGCAACCTTGGTTCTCTTGCTGTTGGAACACTCCGGCACGTCGTCAACGGGTGCCGTGCACTCGGAGGGGGCACGCTTCCTGGACTCCTTGCCGGAGGCGCTATAATCCTTCTTCTTTCCTTGGTTCCAAAAGGGTTTGCCGGGGCGATTTGCTTCACCTCCTCGGCCCTTACCGCCAGCAGCATTCTGACCTTTCTCCTTATCACGCTTATCATACTCTGCCCTTTGTTTCTTGACGAGCTGCTCAACCTGATAACACTCCTGAAGGTCATGGGGTCCGGTGGATCTTGTAGTACGGCCCATCACCTGTCCCAACTTTTTCCGCGGCAGCGGCTTCCTGGCAGGCAGCGCACGCAGCAGCTTCCTTGCCGGGGGCCTCAACCTTGGCCTTCTTGCCGGTACTAGGTGTGCCCGATCCTTCCACAGTCATTATTGCCTTATCCCTTGGCTTCTTATTGCGCTTCTTGCCCATTCTCTGACTGGTTGATTCACCCTCATCCTCTGAATCAACATTGATGCAATCCTCCTCCCCGGGCAACTTCCTTCCTTCCTCCATCCGAGCACACTTATCAACCAGTGTGTATAGCTCCTTCACACTCTTGGGAAACCGCACATTCATCTTAGAACGAATGCGATAGTTGCGCACATTTTACTGGAAGGCTGCTATACCGGCTGCTGGATGGATATTTGGAATATTTCTATGAACTTTACTGAATCTTCGTAAATACTTATGGAGGGTTTCTCCTTCCTTCTGCTGGAGAAGCTGCAGGTCGCTGGGCCTGCCGGGCTCTTGGTGGCCACCGGTGAAGGCACCGATGAACTCATGGCACAGATCTGCCCATGACGAAATGGAGTTCTCCGGCAGGTGCATCAGCCAAGAACTCGCATTGGACTTGAGGGCCAAAGGGAAGTAGTTGGCGAACACCTTCTCGTCTCTTCCCGCGGCAGCCTGAACATCGATGGTGTAGATGCTCAGGAACTCTGCCGGGTTCAACCTCCCGTCGTACTTCTCAGGTATCTCTGGCTTGAACGTGCGAACGGACGGCCAACGGACTTGCCGCAGCAACCGTGTAAAGGCAGGGCAGCCGACCTCGAAGGGCAGGCACCCGCCAACACCGAGCGCAGGCTCGTCGACGTTGAGGCCGCCACACCCGTCGGTCTGGTGGAGGTCGTCGGGGCGCCGATCCATGACGACGCGCGCGTTTCCCCGCCGGCTATCCTCCGGGGCTCAACGTTGGCCTGGATGTGCTCAAGGGTCAAAAGAGGCCATTGAGACGTCATCGGGGTCTTGATTTTGATGCGCCCACGTCGGCTGCTGTGGTGGGGACTGCACCGTGGGGACAGCCCTCTCCGTTTGGCCAGCAATGCGGGCGGTTGCTGTTGCTTGGGGAGGTCGTGGCGGGCCAGCTCATCGCGAGCCCCCAGCCTCAGTGAAACCGAGCAGGTGTTTGGATGGTGGCACGCCATTCATCCATCTGCTCGGCTGCCGGCGGAAACCTCAGTAGTAGCTGAGCTCACGCCATGGCCTCCGTAGCTATGCTTGGCATAGATGTTGATGACGTCGACCGCACCATTCCCTGGCTCCTGATGGTGCCAGCGGTGGCGACGGCGTTAGTGCCGCGTCCACGCAGCTGTGGGACGACCACGTGGGCAGTGGGGTCGCGCGGTGATGGTGCCCGAGTGTCGGATGTGGGGTTCCAGCAAACCCTTAAGGTTCGAACACTAGGGTGCGCGCGAAGTCTCTCCCTCCTACTGTGGTGGCTAGTCCTATTTATAGAGGCCCTGGTCCTCTTCCAAAATATCGAGCGGGAAGGGAGCCAACAACGGCGGGTAAATTTGAAGGGGGACAGCTAGTACAAGCTATCCTGACAAAAGCGGTCTTCGCTTGCGAAAAGCTCTGGGGTGACGCCGTCTTAGGCTCCACGATGACCTCCGCCTTGCCGTCCTCCGGTCTTGGTCTCGTTGCACCAATATGGCAACCTTTGCCTGATGCCTCGGTACTCTTCACCTGTGCTGGCCTCCTTAGCACCAAAGAGGAAATAGAGAAGCTGCACGCACTGGCGCCCGCCTGGCACCCGCCTGGTGCCGTTCGTCATGGCTCACGTCACGAGAGCCTTGTGAGGTTTGCCTCGCCTTGATATCTCCGCTCCTCGTGAGCCTGCTTGGCTAGGCCACTCCAGAGGAGGTCTTGCGTTGTCCGCCTCGCGAGGCTTGGACCCTCGCGAGGGTCTTGGGTGCCTTGTTGACGAAGATGGGCCATACGGCCTGCTGCTTAGCCATGCTGTGGGCCGCAGGCAGGCAAGTCTGGGGACCCCTGTTCCCAGAATGCCGACAGTAGCCCCCGGGCCCAAGGTGTGCTCGGGCTTGGCTTCGCGGCGAAGCCAAGGGTCAAGTTCGGAGCACCGCGGGTCCCAAAACCCTGCGGCCTCGGTCGACGCGTGGCGGTTGATTGGACGTGGGCGTCTCCGCTTCCCCACGCTGCCTCGGCAACTGCTTGACTTGACAAGTCCCGCGACTGTTGGAAATATGCCCTAGAGGAAATAATAAATGGTTATTATTATATTTCTTTGTTCATGGTAATTGTCTATTAGTCATGCTATAATTGTATTGTCCGGAAATCGTAATACATGTGTGAATACATAGACCACAACGTGTCCCTAGTAAGCCTCTAGTTGACTAGCTCGTTGATCAACAGATAGTCATGGTTTCCTGACTATGGACATTGGATGTCATTGATAACGGGATCACATCATTAGGAGAATGATGTGATGGACAAGACCCAATCCTAAGCATAGCATAATAGATCGTGTAGTTTCGTTTGCTAGAGCTTTTCCAATGTCAAGTATCTTTTCCTTAGACCATGAGATCGTGCAACTCCCGGATACCGTAGGAGTGCTTTGGGTGTGCCAAACGTCACAATGTAACTGGGTGACTATAAAGGTGCACTACGGGTATCTCCGAAAGTGTCTGTTGGGTTGGCACGGATCGAGACTGGGATTTGTCACTCTGTGTGACGGAGAGGTATCTCTGGGCCCACTCGGTGATGCATCATCATAATGAGCTCAATGTGACTAAGGCGTTAGTCACGGGATCATGCATTGCGGTACGAGTAAAGAGACTTGCCGGTAACGAGATTGAACAAGGTATTGGGATACCGACGATCGAATCTCGGGCAAGTAACATACCGATTGACAAAGGGAATTGCATACGGATTGATTGAATCCTCGACACCATGGTTCATCGGATGAGATCATCGTGGAACATGTGGGAGCCAACATGGGTATCCAGATCCCGCTGTTGGTTATTGACCGGAGAGGCGTCTCGGTCATGTCTGCATGTCTCCCGAACCCGTAGGGTCTACACACTTAAGGTTCGGTGACGCTAGGGTTGTAGAGATATATGTATGCGGAAACCCGAAAGTTGTTCGGAGTCTCGGATGAGATCCCGGACGTCACGAGAGGTTCCGGAATGGTCCGGAGGTGAAGAATTATATATAGGAAGTCCAGTTTCGGCCACCGGGAAAGTTTCTGGGGTTACCGGTATTGTACCGGGACCACCGGAAGGGTCCCGGGGCTCCACCGGGTGGGGCCACCTATCCCGGAGGGCCCCGTGGGCTGAAAGTGGAAGGGAACCAGCCCTTAGTGGGCTGGGGCGCCCCCTTGGGCCTCCCCCCATGCGCCTAGGGTTGGGAACCCTAGGGGGGAGCTTCCCCCTTGCCTTGGGGGGCAAGGCACCCCTTCCCCCCCACTTGGCCGCCGCCCCCCCCCTTTGTATCTGATCTCCAGGGCCGGCGCCCCCCCAGGGGGCCTATATAAAGGGGGGGGAGGGAGGGCAGCAATCTACAGCCTTGGGCGCCTCCCTCCTCCCCTGCAACACCTCTCTCTCTCTCTCTCGCAGAAGCTCGACGAAGCCCTGCCGGAGACCCGCTACATCCACCACCACGCCGTCGTGCTGCTGGATCTCCATCAACCTCTCCTTCCCCCTTGCTGGATCAAGAAGGAGGAGACGTCGCTGCACCGTACGTGTGTTGAACGCGGAGGTGCCGTCCGTTCGGCACTTGGTCATCGGTGATTTGGATCACGGCGAGTACGACTCCGTCATCCACGTTCATTGGAACGCTTCCGCTCGCGATCTACAAGGGTATGTAGATGCACTCCTTTCCCCTCGTTGCTAGTACACTCCATAGATGCATCTTGGTGAGCGTAGGAAAATTTTAAAATTATGCTATGATTCCCAACAGTGGCATCATGAGCCAGGCCTATGCGTAGTTACTATGCACGAGTAGAACAC
Organism: Triticum aestivum; assembly: GCF_018294505.1. Taxonomy (NCBI): domain Eukaryota; kingdom Viridiplantae; phylum Streptophyta; class Magnoliopsida; order Poales; family Poaceae; genus Triticum; species Triticum aestivum. The sequence continues at coordinate 368,282,854 of NC_057799.1, forward strand.
AAAGCAGTTTTGGGCGTTGAGTTTGCCAATTCTTCTTGACGCTACTAGTCGTTTCTTGTTTCGGCGGCATTGTAGGATGAAGCGGCCCGGACCGACCTTACACGTACGCTTACGTGAGACAGGTTCCACCGATTGACATGCACTAGTTGCATAAGGTGGCTAGCGGGTGTCTGTCTCTCCTACTTTAGTCGGAACGGATTCGATGAAAAGGGTCCTTATGAAGGGTAAATAGAAATTGGCAAATCACGTTGTGGTCATACGTAGGTAAGAAAACGTTCTTGCTAGAAACCTACAAACCACGTAAAAACTTGCAACAACAATTAGAGGACGTCTAACTTGTTTTTGCAGCAAGTGCTATGTGATGTGATATGGCCAGAAGATGTGATGAATGATATATGTGATGTATGAGATTGATCATATTCTTGTAATAGGAATCACGACTTGCATGTCGATGAGTATGACAACCGGCAGGAGCCATAGGAGTTGTCTTTATTATTTTGCATGACCCGCGTGTCATTGAATAACGCCATGTAATTTACTTTACTTTGTTGCGAAACGCGTTAGCCATACAAGTAGAAGTAATCGTTGGCGTGACGACTTCATGAAGACACAATGATGGAGATCATGATCATGGTGTCATGCCGGTGACGAAGATGATCATGGTGCCCCGAAGATGGAGATCAAAGGAGCATGATGATATTGGCCATATCATGTCACTATTTGATTGCATGTGATGTTTATCATGTTTTTGCATCTTATTTGCTTAGAACGACGGTAGTAAGTAAGATGATCCCTTATAATAATTTCAAGAAAGTGTTCACCCTAACTGTGCACCGTTGCGAAGGTTTGTTGTTTCGAAGCACCACGTGATGATCGGGTGTGATAGATTCTAACGTTCGAATACAACGGGTGTTGACGAGCCTAGCATGTACAGACATGGCCTCGGAACACACGCAATACACTTAGGTTGACTTGACGAGCCTAGCATGTACAGACATGGCCTCAGAACACGGAGGACCGAAAGGTCGAGCATGAGTCGTATAGAAGATACGATCAACATGGAGATGTTCACCGATCTTGACTAGTCCGTCTCACGTGATGATCGGACACGGCCTAGTCGATTTCGGATCATGTTTCACTTAGATGACTAGAGGGATGTCTATCTGAGTGGGAGTTCATTAAATAATTTGATTAGATGAACTCAATTATCATGAACTTAGTCTAAAATCTTTACACTATGTATTGTAGATCAAATGGCCAACGTTGTCCTCAATTTCAACGCGTTCCTAGAGAAAACCAAGCTGAAAGATGATGGCAGCAACTATACGGACTGGGTCCGGAACCTGAGGATCATCCTCATAGTAGCCAAGAAAGATTATGTCTTAGAAGCACCGCTAGGTGAAGGACCAATCCCAGAAAACCAAGACGTTATGAACGCTTGGCAGCAGCGTGCTGATGATTACTCCCTCGTTCAGTGCGGCATGCTTTACAGCTTAGAACCGGGTCTCCAAAAGCGTTTTGAGAAACATGGAGCATATGAGATGTTCGAGGAGCTGAAACTGGTTTTTCAAGCTCATGCCCGGGTCGAGAGATATGAAGTCTCCGACAAGTTCTTCAGCTGTAAAATGGAGGAGAACAGTTCTGTTAGTGAGCACATACTCAGAATGTCTGGGTTGCACAACCGCTTGTCTCAGCTGGGAGTTAATCTCCCGGATGACGCGGTCGTTGACAGAATCCTCCAGTCGCTTCCACCAAGCTACAAGAGCTTTGTGATGAACTTCAATATGCAGGGGATGGAAAAGACCATTCCTGAGGTATATTCAATGCTGAAATCAGCTGAGGTAGAGATCAGAAAAGAACATCAAGTGTTGATGGTGAATAAAACCACTAAGTTCAAGAAGGGCAAGGGTAAGAAGAACTTCAAGAAGGACGGCAAGGGAGTTGCCGCGCCCGGTAAGCCAGTTACCGGGAAGAAGTCAAAGAATGGACCCAAGCCCGAGACTGAGTGCTTTTATTGCAAGGGAAGTGGTCACTGGAAGCGGAACTGCCCCAAATATTTAGCGGACAAGAAGAAGGCCGGCAACACCCAAGGTATATGTGATATACAAGTAATTGATGTGTACCTTACCAGTACTCGTAGTAGCTCCTGGGTATTTGATACCGGTGCGGTTGCTCATATTTGTAACTCAAAGCAGGAACTACGGAATAAACGGAGACTGGCAAAGGACGAGGTGACGATGCGCGTCGGGAATGGTTCCAAGGTCGATGTGATCGCCGTCGGCACGCTACCTCTGCATCTACCCACGGGATTAGTTTTAAACCTCAATAATTGTTATTTAGTGCCAGCTTTGAGCATGAACATTGTATCTGGATCTCGTTTAATTCGAGATGGCTACTCATTTAAATCCGAGAATAATGGTTGTTCTATTTATTTGAGAGATATGTTTTATGGTCATGCCCCGCTGGTCAATGGTTTATTTTTGATGAATCTCGAACGTGATGTTACACATGTTCATAGTGTGAATACCAAAAGATGTAAAGTTGATAACGATAGTCCCACATACTTGTGGCACTGCCGCCTTGGTCACATTGGTGTCAAGCGCATGAAGAAGCTCCATGCAGATGGACTTTTGGAGTCTCTTGATTACGAATCATTTGACACGTGCGAACCATGCCTCATGGGTAAGATGACCAAGACTCCGTTCTCCGGAACAATGGAGCGAGCAACCAACTTATTGGAAATCATACATACCGATGTGTGTGGTCCAATGAGTGTTGAGGCTCGCGGAGGATATCGTTATGTTCTCACTCTCACTGATGATTTAAGTAGATATGGGTATGTCTACCTAATGAAACACAAGTCTGAAACCTTTGAAAAGTTCAAGGAATTTCAGAGTGAAGTTGAGAATCAACGTGACAGGAAAATAAAATTCTTACGATCAGATCGTGGTGGAGAATATTTAAGTCACGAATTTGGTACACACTTAAGGAAATGTGGAATAGTTTCACAACTCACGCCGCCTGGAACACCTCAGAGAAATGGTGTGTCCGAACGTCGTAATCGCACTCTATTGGATATGGTGCGATCTATGATGTCTCTTACCGATTTACCGCTCTCATTTTGGGGCTATGCTTTAGAGACTGCCGCATTCACTTTAAATAGGGCTCCGTCGAAATCCGTTGAGACGACACCGTATGAATTATGGTTTGGGAAGAAACCTAAGCTGTCGTTTCTAAAAGTTTGGGGATGCGATGCTTATGTCAAGAAACTTCAACCTGAAAAGCTCGAACCCAAATCGGAAAAATGCGTCTTCATAGGATACCCTAAGGAAACCATTGGGTATACCTTCTACCTCAGATCCGAAGGCAAGATCTTCGTTGCCAAGAACGGGTCCTTTCTAGAGAAGGAGTTTCTCTCGAAAGAATTGAGTGGGAGGAAAGTGGAACTTGATGAGGTGATAGTCACCCCTTCCGAACCGGAAAGTAGCGCAGCGCGGGAAGATGTTCCTGTGGTGCCTACACCGACTGGGGAGGAAGTTAATGATGATGATCATGAAGCTTCAGATCAAGTTACTGAACTTCGTAGGTCCACAAGGACACGTTCCGCACCAGAGTGGTACGGCAACCCTGTCCTGGAAATCATGTTGTTAGACAACGGTGAACCTTCGAACTATGAAGAAGCGATGGCGGGCCCGGATTCCGACAAATGGCTAGAAGCCATGAAATCCGAGATAGAATCCATGTATGAAAACAAAGTATGGACTTTGACTGACTTGCCCGATGAGCGGCGAGCCATAGAAAACAAATGGATCTTTAAGAAGAAGACGGACGCGGATGGTAATGTGACCATCTACAAAGCTCGACTTGTCGCTAAGGGTTATCGACAAGTTCAAGGGGTTGACTACGATGAGACTTTCTCACCCGTAGCGAAGCTGAAGTCCGTCCGAATCATGTTAGCAATTGCCGCATACTATGATTATGAGATATGGCAGATGGACGTCAAAACGGCATTCCTTAATGGCTTCCTTAAGGAAGAGTTGTATATGATGCAGCCGGAAGGTTTTGTCGATCCTAAGAATGCTAACAAAGTATGCAAGCTCCAGCGCTCAATCTATGGGCTGGTGCAAGCATCTCGGAGTTGGAACATTCGCTTTGATGAGATGATCAAAGCGTTTGGGTTTACACAGACTTATGGAGAAGCCTGTGTTTACAAGAAAGTGAGTGGGAGCTCTGTAGCATTTCTCATATTATATGTGGATGACATACTATTGATGGGAAATGATATAGAATTCTTGGAAAGTATAAAGGCCTATTTGAATAAGTGTTTTTCAATGAAGGACCTTGGAGAAGCTGCTTATATATTAGGCATCAAGATCTATAGAGATAGATCAAGACGCCTCATTGGTCTTTCACAGAGTACATACCTTGACAAGATATTGAAGAAGTTCAATATGGATCAGTCCAAGAAGGGGTTCTTGCCTGTATTGCAAGGTGTGCAGTTGAGCACGGCTCAATGCCCGACCACGGCAGAAGATAGAGAAAGATGAGTGTCATCCCCTATGCCTCGGCCATAGGGTCTATTATGTATGCCATGCTGTGTACCAGACCTGATGTAAACCTTGCCGTAAGTTTGGTAGGAAGGTACCAAAGTAATCCCGGCATGGAACACTGGACAGCGGTCAAGAATATCCTGAAGTACCTGAAGAGGACTAAGGATATGTTTCTCGTTTATGGAGGTGACGAAGAGCTCGTCGTAAAGGGTTACGTCGACGCTAGCTTCGACACAGATCTGGATGACTCGAAGTCACAAACCGGATACGTGTATATTTTGAATGGAGGAGCAGTAAGCTGGTGCAGTTGCAAGCAAAGCGTCGTGGCGGGATCTACATGTGAAGCGGAGTACATGGCAGCCTCGGAGGCAGCACAGGAAGCAGTCTGGATGAAGGAGTTCATTACCGACCTAGGGGTGATTCCCAATGCGTCGGGCCCGATGACTCTCTTCTGTGACAACACTGGAGCTATTGCCCTTGCGAAGGAGCCCAGGTTTCACAGGAAGACCAGGCATATCAAGCGTCGCTTCAACTCCATTCGTGAAAGTGTTCAAAATGGAGACATAGATATTTGTAAAGTACATACGGACCTGAATGTAGCAGATCCGTTGACTAAACCTCTCCCTAGGGCAAAACATGATCAACACCAGGACGCAATGGGTGTTCGATTCATCACAATGTAACTAGATTATTGACTCTAGTGCAAGTGGGAGACTGTTGGAAATATGCCCTAGAGGCAATAATAAATGGTTATTATTATATTTCTTTGTTCATGGTAATTGTCTATTATTCATGCTATAATTGTATTGTCCGGAAATCGTAATACATGTGTGAATACATAGACCACAACGTGTCCCTAGTAAGCCTCTAGTTGACTAGCTCGTTGATCAACAGATAGTCATGGTTTCCTGACTATGGACATTGGATGTCATTGATAACGGGATCACATCATTAGGAGAATGATGTGATGGACAAGACCCAATCCTAAGCATAGCATAAAAGATCGTGTAGTTTCGTTTGCTAGAGCTTTTCCAATGTCAAGTATCTTTTCCTTAGACCATGAGATCGTGCAACTCCCGGATACCGTAGGAGTGCTTTGGGTGTGCCAAACGTCACAACGTAACTGGGTGACTATAAAGGTGCACTACGGGTATCTCCGAAAGTGTCTGTTGGGTTGGCACGGATCGAGACTGGGATTTGTCACTCCGTGTGACGGAGAGGTATCTCTGGGCCCACTCGGTAATGCATCATCATAATGAGCTCAATGTGACTAAGGCGTTAGTCACGGGATCATGCATTGCGGTACGAGTAAAGAGACTTGCCGGTAACGAGATTGAACAAGGTATTGGGATACCGACGATCGAATCTCGGGCAAGTAACATACCGATTGACAAAGGGAATTGCATACGGGATTGATTGAATCCTCGACACCGTGGTTCATCCGATGAGATCATCGTGGAACATGTGGGAGCCAACATGGGTATCCAGATCCCGCTGTTGGTTATTGACCGGAGAGGCCTCTCGGTCATGTCTGCATGTCTCCCGAACACGTAGGGTCTACACACTTAAGGTTCGGTGATGCTAGGGTTGTAGAGATATATGTATGCGGAAACCCGAAAGTTGTTTGGAGTCCCGGATGAGATCCCGGACGTCACGAGAGGTTCCGGAATGGTCCGGAGGTGAAGAATTATATATAGGAAGTCCAGTTTCGGCCACCGGGAAAGTTTCGGGGGTTACCGGTATTGTACCGGGACCACCGGAAGGGTCCCGGGGCTCCACCGGGTGGGGCCACCTATCCCGGAGGGCCCCGTGGGCTGAAAGTGGAAGGGAACCAGCCCTTAGTGGGCTTGGGCGCCCCCCTTGGGCCTCCCCCCATGCGCCTAGGGTTGGGAACCCTAGGGGGGAGCTTCCCCGTTGCATTGGGGGGCAAGGCACCCCTTCCCCCCCACTTGGCCGCCGCCCCCCCCTTTGGATCTGATCTCCAGGGCCGGTGCCCCCCCAGGGGGCCTATATAAAGGGGGGAGGGAGGGCAGCAACCTACAGCCTTGGGCGCCTCCCTCCTCCCCTGCAACACCTCTCTCTCTCTCGCAGAAGCTCGGCGAAGCCCTGCCGGAGACCCGCTACATCCACCACCACGCCGTCGTGCTGCTGGATCTCCATCAACCTCTCCTTCCCCCTTGCTGGATCAAGAAGGAGGAGACGTCGCTGCACCATACGTGTGTTGAACGCGGAGGTGCCGTCCGTTCGGCACTCGGTCATCGGTGATTTGGATCACGGCGAGTACGACTCCGTCATCCACGTTCATTGGAACGCTTCCGATCGCGATCTACAAGGGTATGTAGATGCACTCCTTTCCCCTCGTTGCTAGTACACTCCATAGATGCATCTTGGTGAGCGTAGGAAAATTTTAAAATTATGCTACGATTCCCAACAGCGACATGCAAGGAAAACCATCATTACATGTGATCGTGGGAGGCGCCGGTTGGCCTTCTCTTGCTATAAATGGGGAGGGGGGCGGAGCCCCCGTTGCCCATCTCTTCCTTGCTTGCTTGCTTCTTCCTCCTTGCTCCGCTGCTGACAACAATGGCGCCCATCAGAAGGTTTTCCGCCAAAGAGAAAGGAAAAGCTCCCCGTGATGATCCGGGGCCACTTCCACCAACGAAGAGGTCGATCCATCGCCGTGATGAAGCGGCGATGCAGGTGGTGACGAGGCCTTGGTGCGAGCGGCCCCCTCCGGGGTACCCGCTACCCTTGTACGCCCGAGCTGAGGGCTCGGGAGGTTGGACCGGTGAGCAGCGCCGCCCGCGCCGCGCCCGGGGCCGCTGTGCCACGGCGACACGTGCCGTTGCCCCTGGGGTCCACGCCGCGGACTCCTCGCGCGAGTTGGTGCTGTGGGCGCCGATGCCTCCAAGCTCCTAGATCCGCTTCCCGTGGTTCTTCTCCGACGTGATGCCGCTGAGGGGGCCTCTCGAGCTCTGGCTGCAGCATTCCGACTCCAGCGCTCCGGCGACCGGAGCGGAGATCGAAGCGGTCCCCACCGGCAAGATCTTCATGACTCGCGGCTGGGGCGAGATCGCGCGGGTCTGCCATGCGAGGGGAGCCCTCGCGATCCACTTCGAGTACGACAGCACCTCCACGCTCTTCTTCAAGGTCTTCGACGCCGAGGGCCGCCGCCTGGAGTGCTGCCCTGGAGAGGAGCGCCAGACCGACGTGCGCTCCGATCGTGGCTACTCCAGCAGCAGCAGCCCTTGGGAGTCCGGCAGCTCTCCTGAGCTTTACGAGACTCCGGAGACGAGCGACGATAGCTACGTGCCCTCGAGCTCTCGCCGCACTCGAAGCAGGGCTGCGACGTCCGGCCGTCGCCGCCGCTGATCTGGATGGGGTTGGCGCCGGCCTCCCGTGGCCCATTGTTGATGATGGCGTCTGCCACGGAAGGGTGTAGATAGGATTCCCCTTAGTATCATCTTTTGTTTCCTGCGAAGGATCATGAATCACCCCGTGGGGGCATGTAAGGGTCTGTAATGTCTTTGGTGCTTATCTTCCTTGTTATGAAAACTTGGTGAGTGCATGTCCCGTTAAGGCTTGGTCCCCCCTTTCTTTCCTCGCGATGGCTTGTTGCTCTACGCTGACAGGTCCCGGTCCCCAGGCAGGCTACAGCCGTTGCTGGTATGCCAGGTTGCGTGCCGTGGTCAAGGCCAGGAGGTGGTCAAGGCCAGGAGGTGTGCGGCCCGAGGTCCGGTAAGAGCCTCTGAGGCGCGATGCTCAGGAGGTCCCCCTTAGCGCTCAAGCAGCCATGGTAAGGGAAGAAAGGAAAATGATTTGGCCGCAACGGGGCTGCGGCATGGCGTGAGTGACCATTAGGCCCAGATATTTAGCCGATCCTAGGGCGAAAGTTATCTTGCTGACTTTGCGGAGATTCCTGATGTCGCGCTAGGGCTGTGCGCCAACTCGGGCGGTATAGCCAGGTCGGCCCATACGAGTTCCCCTCCCCTCATGCTCTCCTTAGTGCTCTACGTCCTCAGGTCCCGGCCCTCGAGCGAGCTCAGCCACCACTGGTATGCCAGGTCGCGATGCCGTGGTCAAGGCCAGGGGGTGAGGGCTGGAGAGCCAGTAAGAGCTCCTGAGTCGCGATGCTCAGGAGCCCCCCTTTTAACGCGCAAGCGAATTGCACGAGGGAAAAAGGGACTTGCGGTGCCGCCTGCTATCCTTCCCTCGGGATCCCTGTGAGCAGGCACAATAAGAAACATGGTTTGCCGTTACAGGTGTTAGCCTGCCGCTGGTTGCTCTGGGTGAGGTGAAGGCACCGAGGGCCTGGTGAGATGACGTGCACGGCGCGTGCCGCGAGCCAGAGCTCGACCACTCAGATTTGTCGGTCGTGGCAGGGACGGACACATGCACCAGCGCCGTGCCTGTGTGAAGCCCTCGGGGGAGGCGATGACTGAGCAGGCGATAGCCGTTGGCAGGTTAAGCATGAAGAGCAGATCAACTTGGATAAATGCAGGAAGATACACGCCACCGGGTCTGGCCCGAGCGGCTTAGGGATGATGCAGCCCGAGGGGCGCCCCCAGTAAGGTAAGCTAAAGACTTAAGCAAAAGGGATACATGCCATAGGGACGGACCCATGTGGCCTGGGAATAATGCAGCCCGAGGGGCGGTCCCAGCTTAAACGAACTTGGAAGATGTCACCTGGTTCTGTAGACGAAGTAGAGTTGGTGCAGCTGAAGCCGCGCGTTGAAGGAATGGCTCCTCATGAGCCACCGGGACCCTGAGCCTCGGGGGGCTCTGGAGGTTCAGGAGGTTCCCTGAAGACCGTCTCCATCTCCTCCAGGACGGCATGGTACCTGGCCTCCTGAGCCGCCAGGATACGCCGTAGGTTGCGCTGATAGGCTGACGCCACGCTCCGCAAGCCAAAGGGCATGCGGACGTAGTTGTGTGGTGGGCCCTCACAGCGGACCACACACGATGGCCAGAAACGCTCCTGAGATGCGGCCCTGTTGAGCCCTGGGACGTCAACGCAGACGCGCAGCCCGGCATCCTCGCCTGGATGGGGAGCTGCGCCTTGTGAGTGGCTGTGGACCCGCATGGCTCTTGCTTCTTGCAGTTCCTGGGTGGTCTTGGTGATGAACTCCTGGGTGGTGGGCACTCCTTGCCCTGTGCTCTCCTGAGGAAAGTGTGCCCTGAGGCACGCTTCCAAGTGGTGCCCAAGCGCGTCCCTCGTGAGGTTGGCAAGGTCTGAGGCTCTCCAGAAGAGAGCCCCCGAGTCCCGCCTGAGGAGGGCGCCAGGCGCGCTTTCCTATGCGATGGAGGGAGACGCCCCCGGAGCGGGCGCTGATCCTGACGAGGCTCCTGCCGCGACGCCATCTTCCTGAGGTCCTGCGCGGCGCGACTGCTTCTTCTTGGGAATGGCCTCCGGAGGGCCTTCACTTCTGCTGTCGGGGTCATCGATTGCTGCAGCTTGAAAGGCGTGCTCAAGGGAGCACACCGCATCCCTCTCTTCACATGGGACCGTGATGATTCCTCCGCTTCTTGGCATCTTGAGAACGTTGTAGCCGTGATGAGTGACTGCCATGAACTTGGCCAGGGCTGGATACCCGAGGATGGCATTGTACGGCAGGCGAATGTGCGCGACGTCGAAGTCGATGAGCTCGGTGCGATAGTTCTTGCGCCACCCGAAGGTGACAGGTAGGCGGACCTGCCCTATCGGTGTGGTGGAACCGCCGGTCACTCCTGAGAAATGCTTGGTTGGCTGGAGCTGCTCATATGGCACTTGGAGGTTATCGACCGTGTCGACGGATAGGACGTTGAGCCCTGCGCCGCTGTGGATGAGAGTCTTGGTGACTTGCACATTGCTGATGACTGGGGAGCACAGCATAGGGAGGGCGCCACCGGTGGCTGCGCACTTGAGCTGGTCTGCCGAGTTGAAGGTGATGGCACATTGGGACCACCTGAGCGGGCGCGTGGCCTCGAGCTTGGGGAGCACCGCGTTCACCTCGCGAGCGAACTGTTTGAAGATGCGCTGAGAGGTTAGAGCCTGGGCACCGCCCAAGATGCAGGCGATCGCACGCGGCTCCTGTAAGCCCCCAGCCCCCTCGTCCTGGTGGTGGTCGTCGTTCCTTCTTGGTGGCGGCAACGGGGGAAGACCAGCGTTGCCTTGGGGGCGATCCTCACGAGGCGGGTCCCTCCAGGCGCCCTCGCAAGGTTGCTCCTGCCAGCGGTCCTCACGAGGCCGGTCGCGCCACTCCTGGCGCGGGCCACGGTCGTCCCAGCGTCCGCCTTCGCGTCCTCCTCCGCGGGCGTAGCCCCGGTCGTTGCGCTCGGGGCGTCGACCGTAGCGTCCTTCCCGTATGGCTCTGAGCTCTTGGCAGTCGCTGGTGTTGTGGGTGTTCAGGTTGTGGAAGGCGCAAAACGGTCGACCGTTCTTGGATGACTCGGGTTGATCTCTGCCTCGCTTGGTGTCGGGCTCCGCTACGAGCACTACTGCCTCTTTGCGCTTCACGTCCTTGGCCTTGGCCTTCTTCTCCTCTGCTCCTGCAGCTGGCAGCTCAAGGAGAGAGAGGCGCCCCTCCTCAGCTCTTGCGCACTTGGTCGCCAGGTTGAACAGCTCCTGAGATGTGCAAAGCTCATCGTGGATAGTGAGCTCTTCCTTCATCTTCACGTCACGGACGCCGTCCGAGAACGCGGAGATGATGGCTTCGTCCGTGACCTTGGGGATCTCGAGGCGGGTGTTGTTGAAGCGCTGGATGTACTTCCGGAGGGTCTCTCCTGGCTGTTGCTTGATGCGGCATAGATCACCCGCGGCCGGTGGGCGGTCGCGAGTGCCCTGGAAGTTGGCGATGAAGCGGTCGCGCATCTCGTCCCAGGAGGAGATCGAGTCGTGCTACAGGTTCAGGAGCCAGGAGCGGGCCCCATCCTTGAGAGCCATGGGAAACCAGATCGCCATGACTTTTTCGTCATCGTTGGCCGCTTCGATGCTCAGCTCATAGTGCTGCAGGAACTCCGCGGGGTCGGCGATGCCGTTGTAGCGAGGAGGCAGATCTGGCTTGAACTTGCCTGGCCATGCGACGCTACGCAGTTCGGGGGTGAAGGCGCGGCAGCCGGCCTTGGCCACCGGGCCCGCTTCTGAGGTGGAGCTTGGTCTTGGCGAGGTCCGCGCTGCGCCACTGCAGGCGGCACGCGGTCTTGACGAGGTGGCGCGGGGAGCGCCGGTGCAGCTTCTCGCGGCCGCGGGATTTCTTGACAGCTTCTTTCTCCACACGCGGGCGCCGGGCGCGGTGGATCGTGGCGCGGAGGCCCGCGCCTTGTTACCAAGGCACCGTCTTGGGGTTGAGGTGGTGGAGGCATGCCATGAGCCCCGTCGCCCGCGGCTGGTTGAGGGGGATGCGGAGAGTGGGACGGCGCCGGAGAGCCCCCTGCGGCGCGGACGAGCTCGGCGACACGGTCGAGCCACTCCTCATAGAGGTCGTCGACGGGGTGGTAGCATAGGAGCTCATTCGCCGAGATGAGCGCGGCCCGTGCCTCCATGGGAGCGCGGTGCGCGTGAGACGAAGAACCGGCAGGGGTCAGCGACGGAGTAGCGGTGCGGCCGTCCTGCCGCACCGAAGGATGGAGTGAGGACGCCTGTTGCTCGTTCCCCGCCAGGCCAGTGGCAGCGTTGGCGGCGGGAGATGGAGAACGACGAGGTGGCCCGCCTATGGGAGCCGTCTGAGCGACGTGGGCGGAGAGGGCAGCCCGACGCTCAGCTCGAGTACGGCGAGCGTCCGCCATGGAAACGACAGAGCGATGGAGCAACAAACTGATGGAAGGGAAACTACGGTGCACCCCTACCTGGCGCGCCAAATGTCGGATGTGGGGTTCCAGCAAACCCTTAAGGTTCGAACACTGGGGTGTGGGGTTCCAGCAAACCCTTAAGGTTCGAACACTGGGGTGCGCGCGAAGTCTCTCCCTCCTACCGATCTACGCTCTAGCTCGCTAAAATCTCGCGGATGAACTCGACGAACTTGCAACACAGAAAGACACGGGGTTTATACTGGTTCGGGCCACCGTTGTGGTGTAATACCCTACTCCAGTGTGGTGGTGGTGGATTGCCTCTTGGGCTGATGATGAATAGTACAAGGGAAGAACAGCCTCCTGAGGTTGAGGTGTTCTTGTGCTTGTGTAGTTGAGGATGATCTGAACTAGTTCGGGATCAGTTTCCTCCTACTATGGTGGCTAGTCCTATTTATAGAGGCCCTGGTCCTCTTCCCAAATATCGAGCGAGAAGGGAGCCAACAACGGCGGGCAAATTTGAAGGGGGACAGCTAGTACAAGCTATCCTGACAAAAGCGGCCTTCGCCTGCGAAAAGCTCTGGGGTGACGCCGTCTTGGGCTCCACGATGACCTCCGCCTTGCCGTCCTCCGGTCTTGGTCTCGTTGCACCAATATGGCAACCTTTGTGTGATGCCTCGGTACTCTTCGCCTGCGCTGGCTCCTTAGCACCGAAGAGGAAATAGAGACGCTGCATGCACTGGCGCCCGCCTGGCACCCGCCTGGTGCGTTCGTCATGGCCCACGTCACGAGAGCCTCGTGAGGTTTGCCTCGCCTTGATATCTCCGCTCCTCGTGAGCCTGCTTGGCTAGGCTACTCCAGAGGAGGTCTTGTGTCGTCCGCCTCGCGAGCCTTGGACCCTCGCGAGGGTCTTGGGTGCCTTGTTGACGAAGATGGGCCGTACGGCCTGCTGCTTAGCCACGCTGTGGGCCGCAGGCAGGCAAGTCTGGGGACCCCCGTTCCCAGAACGCCGACACCGAGGGTCAGTGGCTCCGTCGAGCGCAGCAGACTCATCCCGAAGGGGGCACATGCGGCGTGACCGCCCCCGCAGCAGGGGCGGCCGGAGGATGATGGCTCACCCCGGGCTGAGTGTCGTTACTGTGGCTATGCCCGCCGGTGGGAGGACGGGGTGTGAGCGGAGTGACCCCCTCGTCCACACCTTGTGGAGCATGACCGTCGAGACGCTGCTGATGCTGTTCTCCTCCGACATCTCCAGCCCCCGTGTCGGCCGTGGGGGGAGTGGTGATGGCGCCACCTGCTCCAGTCACGCACCCAGCAGCGTTCACATCCTCACTCGCCTCCACACCCTCCGAGGCACTAGAGGCCGCGGGCGGCGAAGCCTTCGAGGTGGAAGGATGGGCCGAAGGGTCGGACTTCTTCTTCTTAGGCGCCATGGTCGATGGCGTCGTCGGAGATGAAGATGGCGATGAAGATGACACGCTACGCACGCTTTCAGGTTCGCGCAAGTGAGCCCCCTACCTGGAGCGCCAAATATGTCGCGGGATATGTGCGGCCACCTATGGGACGGGGTGGTCCCTTGCTGGTTCGGCGGGGGGACATCGCTTTGCACAAAGAGCAGATCAGCGCATGGCAGAAAGCACACAAGCAATTTACCCAGGTTCGGGCCGCCGCGAGGCGTAAGACCCTACTCCTGCTTTGGTGGATTGATGGTGGAATGAGTGTGGTGTTGCATAGTACACTTGCCCGGCAGGGTGTGCCTCGGGGCCGTAGTGACTACGCGCGTATGGTGGCCTAGGTTCATCAACTTTCCAACCTTCTAACCCCTCCTACGAGTGCCATGGGCCTCCTTTTATAGATTGAGGGGTCACCATAGTGGCAAAGTGGTCATTATCCACTGATATGATAGAAAACAGTGCTATCATACCTAACTCTGCGGGCTGACAGGGTGCATTAAATGCACCGCTTAGTGTCACATCACTGGTTGCCTAGCAAGGCCTACCGGGCTATCTTGCCAGCTCCGCGCCCGTTCCCTTGACACGTTGCAGGACGGGTGTCATCTGTGTGTTTCTTCTAGAAATGGCTGCCATGTGGCGAATGGCTACCACTTAATCACCTTGCGGCTGGACACGACACTGATTGACAACGTGAGTCATGTTTGAGTGGTTGGCGGGGTGGTTCAACCCCCGTGAGCCCCGGCAGGCTCTGCCGGGGAGTCTCAGTTGTTTGCTCCTGGTGGTGGCCTCGCCCCTTGCCGGGCTCGCCTACCCGGCAAGGGAGGCCCTTCTCTTGTTGATATCTTGCTCTTCTGGTTTGATCTTGGCCCCTCTGAGCTGCATGTTGGTTCTTCAAATCTCTTGGTTCTTTAATCTCTGGCTTTAGATGGTGCTTCAATTTTGATCTTGTGCCTGTGCACAGTTGGGCAACAGACCCAGGGTTTGTTGCACCGACATCGACGTTCACATAACACCACTAGAGGAAACACAACATACATCTCATCGAAATATTGAACGAATACCAAATTCACATGATTACTTATAACAAGACTTCTCCCATGTCCTCAGGAACAAACGTAACTACTCACAAAGCATATTCATAATCATAATCGGAGGAGTATTAATTATCATTATAGATTTGAACATCATTATAATCCCACCAAATAAACCAACTAGCATCAACTACAAGGAGTAATCAACACTACTAGCAACCCACAGGTACCAATCTGAGGTTTTGGGACCAAGATCGAATACAAGAGATGAACTAGGGTTTGAGAGGAGATGGTGCTGGTGAAGATGTTGATCGAGATTGGCCCACTCTAGATGAGAGGATGGTTGGTGATGATGATGGAGATGATTTCCCCCTCCCGGAGGGATGTTTCCCCAGCAGAACAGCTTCGCCAGAGCCCTAGATTGGTTCAGCCCAACTTCGGCCTCGAGACGGCGGCGCTTCGTCCCGAAAGCTTCTCCCTGATTTTTTCCAGGTCAAAACACACCATATAGCCAAAGATAGGCACCAGAGGCCTGCTAGGGGGCTCACAAGGATGGGGGCGCGCCCAGGGGGGTAGGGCACGAATTCCACCCTTATGGCTGGCTGGTGACCCCCCTCTGGTATTTTCTTCGCCCAATATTTTTTATTTATTCCAAAATGACACTACTAGGGAAAAGCCTAGCAGCAACGCGGGTTTTAGGCCTATCAGTAGCGTGGGACGATGCGCTACTGATAAGGTGCTACAACTAACGTGTAGCAGTAGTGCCTGTCGTCCCACGCTACTGCTATACATGGATAGCAGTAGCGCGCTTTGGTGAAGATCGCTGCTGATAATATCTGCAGCGCTTTTTACAGGCCAGCGCTACTGGTAAGGCGGCGCTACTGCTAACTTTGTTCCCCTCGCTACTACTAGTTTTATTAGTTTTTTTTCTTCATATTTGTTTTGTATTTGAATAGGCTTTATACAATAATCTTTAGCATATCATACACATACAAATGTAATCACAGCATATACATACAACTAGTCTCATCAAATCATGTCATCATCATAATCATCATCCAACACAAAGTGGTCTCTCGTCATCATCTCGAAAATAGCGATACAAGTCTCGATTACTTGCAACTACATCGTCATCAATCTAAACAATGATATACGCGAGAAGAGCTATCACTTTGAGTGAGAGCGGAACTATGCAGTACATGAGTTCGTATCCCTCTCTCGCATTAGCGTGAACCTAAACTAACTACTGCCTGTCGCTCGAAAACTGGAAACCGGTACACCTAGGCCTGACACATCGACCACTCGTCGTATATATACTCCTGGCGTAGCACTTCTTCGCCATCGATGATCTATGCACCTGCATCGTCACATGAGTCGATGATATGCAACATATATAGTTGAGCAACAGAAAGAGACAGACTTGGCAAAAATAGAAGCAACATATCATAAGCATAAATAACAAAGTTGATCGTACCCAAAATGCCCTAACTAGAGTGATTGTCGCTAGTCGAGGAGGACGGTTTAATTACATCACAAATAAAGTTTCGTCGTGCATAACTCAAAGTTTCGTCATACAGAAAGTATGGACTAAACGGACACATTGTCATATATCGACAATCACTCCAATATGTCGTGTCATCCATCCAAGTCAGGGAGATAGTCCCCGAGCCTAGTGAAAGGCTTCAGGTCGAGACACTGAGAGGCTACCCGTGTTCGGACGTCTTCCCGCGACATTTGTCCTTCTTCGTAGAACATCCCTGTTTTTCCGACGACCTCCTTCATGATGATTTGGGCAAGTTCGCGCTGGATGTGATAGAACTCAGCTCGAAGTCGATGATCCTCGATATCTCCTACGTTCTTTGCCCATTGCAGAATATGGGCATCGCCGGATGTAGGTGACATGCGAAGGTTCTGGTGATCCCGTCTGTACTCCAGCATGTGGTGTACGACATCGAATCCATCATTAAGAGAATCACTCGGTTGCTGGATGCAGCAGAAGTCGGTCTTATGGCCGAAGGCGAGCCTGCCGCCCTTCTCTTCTTGTCCTGGACCTCTCCACCCCGTGCTTCGTAGTAAAACATATCACTGTCGAGAACATCCTTGATGTGGGTGTAATCTTTTTTGTTAATGTTCTTCGACGAGTCCAAGTAAAGAGCGTGGGAGTATTGGGGGTAGAGGATGATGAGGACGGCGCGCCCGCCGCTGCGCAAAATAAGTACACCTCAAATTAATTAGCCTCCACCGTGCAAATGAATGATTGAAATCGAAGGAAGGATATCCGCGCAGATGACTTACAGGGGATGATAAGGCACGAGAATCACCTCCTTGTCCTTATTGGCAAGCATGAAATTGATGATGTATTCCCTCGCGTATTCACGGTGCTTTGTGCAGACTCCCAAGAAGCTCTTGTGCATGAAGTACGGGTCATCGACACTGATCTGAGGTATCTGCTCAACCCTGATGATGTAGTTCATGAGCAAGGCATAAAGGCGGACAAACGTAAAATCCAGCTTCTTCACGTGAAACATGTCGAATATGTAATCGAATCGAAGGAAGAACTTATCCGCGGGGAAGAAGTCGACGTACGACAATTGCCACGGAACGTTAACCATGTAGAGTGGGTATCCTGGATCTTTCGAGGCGATGAGGCCTTTCTCTATCCACAGCACATCGTCATGAAGTCTCCTTAGATCGCCAAATCTGGCCCCTAGCGCTGCTGCAGGTAGGATTGGTTGACCGGGGATATGCAATTTATCTGCACCGGTGATATCTATACGGTCTTGAACCCGAGGCTGCTGAGGCGGCTGGATCATAGAATTAGCTTTCTTGCCTTTCCTCGGTCTCTTCCTAGGTTTTTGCCGGAAGGTCGTCTATAATACGTTGAGCCTCCGGAGGTGGCAATTCAGGCACCGACTCATGACGCTCAAACCCTGAGTAGGCGCCAGTATAGACATACTGTTGAGTGCCATCGTCATCCTCATCCTCATCCATGGCGACGTCATCAGCGACTAATGGAGCCTCTTCCTTACCCCGTCCGCTATCACCCAACCCGACACCCGATGCTAATTGGGTAGGTGGGGTGTTGATGTTCATACCTTGCTGAGGCTGCGTGCTCGTGGGTGTGCTCCCGGCCGCCTCCAGACGAAGCAGACTCTTTGGCCACAACAGGACCCACCCATTGCAACAATCACCAAGCCGCAACAGGGTCTCGTCGTCATCCCCCTAGTACCAGAGGAGGAAAATTCTCGTGGCCCGGCTTGACACTGGCCACGGAAACCTTGAAGACGTTCGGGGGGATCGGCCAGCTATGGAACAATGGTTCCTTCGGCTTCATTATCGTCGCCTTCCCCACGTCCACCTTCTGATCGCCGATGGTGTACAATAGGGTGCACGGGGTTTCGTCGGCCTGCAAAGAAAAGTCTGTGACGTGAGACATCCGAAAGGCAACGAAAACGGGAGATTATACATTTATTGAAGGGGGTCGGTGTGACAGATACCGTGAGGGCATCGAGCTCAGCCAAAGATGAAGCACCGCCGAGCACGTCCGGCACGGGAGCCGGTGCGGGAGTAGGTGCAGCTGCAGGTGCTGGTGCAATGCTAGTCGAGCTGCTCCCCAAGAAGTCAGCAAGGGGATAGTCTGCTGCATTTTCTTCTGGATTTTGCCTGGTCCAATTGAAAACGGCAGGAACCAAGGAAGTAGACATATCTACAACCATCTGTTTTGTGGCAGCTACCGCTGTTGCGACTATCTGAGATGATTTCTTCTCAAATGCAATCTCAACCTTCTTGTCGATGTTTTCTTCGGTTAACCTCCGTCTTTCCTTTCTCTCCTCCGTGGTCTCACTGTAGTACTTCTTCCACGTGGCGCCGTCTCCGGCATCGTGCACGCGTCCATAGGACGGTCGAGTATCCACCAGGAGTCGTTTCAATATGTTCAAAGCCCGGTTGAATGGAGTGTCCCACCTGGGCCTTGCCAACGCCTCAGACGGCGAGTCGCTTTCTGCCGCATTCCTGTGCTGCTCTCTCTGCAAAAGGCACAAGGATCGTTTACAAATATGCATGACTAACGTGTACTTGAATTGATCAGAAACTAAAATTACTAGCAGTCTCATGAACTCCGTTGTGAGCGCGTTCGTCTCGAAAATCTTCTTCACTAGGTCCCAACGGTGCCGGGCCCTCAGGACGTCACTCTCCTGCGGGACGGTGAACTCCGCCAAGGGGTCTGGGATGCCCAGACTCGCGGCTCCCACGTCCTCCTTGGCCCATATGGACCTCTTCCCGCCATAACCATGACTTCCGAGGTGGTGGCACCCAATGTTCCTATGTTGAGGCCCCTTCATGTACATCGACTTTTTTTGGCATCTTGGGCCTCGCAAGCCGCCTTGAATATTTCAAATTGCTCTGCCGTGATTGTTGGATTATCCTTTACAATCTTGGAGTAGGGTTCCCTTTTGTCGATCTTTGCTTTCACCCTTGTTTTCCAGGCGGCCAACGCATCGCTAACCTTGGACATGGCGTGTTTGTTTATCTTCTTCATTGCGGGGTCCTTATCTGGATCTTTATAATCCTTTTCATTCCGGCCCGGGAACAGGAATATCTGGTGCAGCTTCTTTAGGAGGGAGGGCCTCATATTATCTATCTTCTGTAGTTTCTCATCGTTGATGGTGGCGGTTGTCCGTACGATGCAGCCTATTTGATTGTCGTAGCACGCGCGCGCTTCCTCGGGCGCGGTTGGCTCAAAATTGCCGTCGTCCACCGACGTGACCACCAGTCTAGTAGTCCTGAGTTTGTTAGGAAGCCGTTGCCTCTTTGCTTTCGGTTCTACACCGGCTCCGCTCCCCGAGGCAGCACCGGCCTCAGTCTCAGCGTCGGTCTCGATGCCGGTCTGAGTCTTAGCACCGGTCTCAGTCTCAGCACTGGTCTGCGTGTCAGTCTCAGTCCCTGATGCGACCGGTGGGCCCAGCAACAACATCGATTGATCGTCGGCAAGGCTCAAAAATTCGTCTGCCGCAAGGTAGACGTCATCGCAATACCCAGAACCCTGTCCTTCATCGTTGCTAGCCATGTTTCCTACGATTAAATCTAGTCAATTAATTCTAGACCTAATAAAATGAATAATGAAATAAAAAGGCCAATGTTTTGCAGGAACGTTAACTCCTTCCTGGTGCGGCAAATCCCGGGCACTCAATATGTCCTAGTTTGTAGCACAAGTCATGCCGAAATTCATGGAAAATTTCGGCATGACCTTTGCTAAAAAGTGGACAAATCGAGAACCTGGAATTTGCCGGAACGGAAATGAATCAACATTCCGGCAAAACATAGGCCACTCAGCTTCATTCCCTGGAAACAACAAAAGGCCACTTTGGGCACAATCGAAACATGGGCAAACACAATTGAGGAATTTGCATATATCCTGACCACTTCAAATTTGCATGTCCTAGTGTTTGACACTTCAAGAAAATCTACACAAATCTCATGCTCTCTCAAACTCAATTCAAAAACCAAATATAGATTATATTTAGTTAACTACTGAACTAAACTTTACTCTAAACTAAACCCTACTGCCCTAATTAACATCTAGTTAAACAAACTCAATTCAAAAACTAAACCCTACTGAACTAATTAACATCTACATTATCTACTACTTAACATCTATTATTACCCTAACTAAAAAACATCAACATTATGTACTACTTAACATTAATATCTATTAACTAAAAAGGTTGGGTGGGGGGCTTACAGAGAGGGGAGAGACAGTGGCGGGGAGGTGCTCGGCGACGGAGGTAGGGGCGGCGAGGGCGGGCTCAGGATCGGGACGCGGCGGTCCTGGCGGGCTCGGGGGCGGTGAGGTCGAGGGCGGCGGCGGTGAGGTTGAGGGAGGCGACGGTGAGGTCGAGGGTGGCCCGAGAGGCGACGGCGGTGAGGCTGGGCGGCCTCGGGCGGCGGCCGTGAGGATGAGCGCGGCGTCAACGCCGGCAGGAGAAGGCGGCGAAGTGGGGGCGACGGTGAAGTGGGGGAGACGGCGGCGAAGTGGGGCGAGGGATCGATTTGGGGGAGAAGTGGTGGCCGGGGGAAACCCTTTTTGGTTAAGTCAAAAGTAACGGTAGCGCGTTACAGAAAACGCGCTATAGCTAAGTTAGCTATAGCGCGTTTCAGAGAACGCGCTACTGCTACGTCTTCATCATTTTTTCCCTTTTCCATTTATTTTTCTTTACATTTTATATTTTTCCTTTCTCCTTTTTCTATTTCTTTCATTTTCATTTACTTTTCTATTCGTTTTTCATTTTATTTTATTTTCGTTAGCAGTAGCGCTTTAGCCGCAAACGCGCTGCTATAAGTGTATTAGCGGTAGCGCGGTTTTTGGAAGATCGCTACTACTATGTGTAGCCCATCGGCTAAGTGATTGGAATTTTAGTAGTAGCGAGTTTTCGGTGAGACGCGCTACTGATATATGTCCATCTGCAGCGTGCTTATTTTGCACGCGCTACTGTTGTCTAGCAGTAGCGTGCTTTTTTAACAAGCGCTGCTGCTAACGTTCTGTGTATAACGATTCCCTAGTAGTGTGACTCTCCATGAAGTGTCAGGACTTTTGGAGTTGTGCAGAATAAGTGTCTAATATTTGCTCCTTTTCCAGTCCAGAATTCCAGCTGCCGGCATTCTCCCTCTTCATGTAAACCTTATAAAATAATAGAGAAAGGGCATAAGTGTTGTGATATAATGTGTAATAGCAGCCCATGATGCAATAAATATCGATATAAAAGCATGATGCAAAATGGACGTATCAACTCCCCCAAGCTTAGACCTCGCTTGTCCTCAAGCGAAAGCCGATATCGATAAATATGTCCACGAGTTTAGAGATAGAGGTGTCGATAAAATAAAATACGGACATGAGGGCATCATGATCATCTTTAGAACATCAACATATAATGCCATATAGTTTCTCATGCTAAAGTAACAATTCATTCACAAGGTAAAGTATGAATCGAAAACTTCTTTGAAAACTAATAAACTATGATCTCAGTCATTGAAGCAATTGCAATTTATCATAACATCGGAAAGAGTCAATAAAAGAGCCTTTCAGCAAGTCTACATACTCAACTATCATTTAACCTTTCACAATTGCTAACACTCACGCGATACTTATGGGTACAAAGTTTCAATCGGACACAGAGAAAGATAGGGGCTTATAGTTTCGCCTCCCAACCTTTTACCTCAAGGGTAATGTCAACAATAATACTTTATGAAAACCTACATTTGAGTGGATATATACATATATCCGGATCTATCCAACACATAGAGCTTGCCAAAGGAAAAAAGGTGTAAAAAGGAAAGGTGATGATCACCATGACTCTTGTATAAGGGTAGGAGATAAAAGTAAAAGATAGGACCTTCGCAGAGGGAAGCAGAGGTTGTCATGCTCTTTTATGGTTGGATGCACAAAATCTTAATGCAAAAGAACGTCACTTTATATTGCCGCTTGTGATACAGACCTTTATTATGCAGTCCGTCGCTTTTATTTCTTGCATATCACAAGTTCGTATAAAGCTTATTTTCTTCATACTAATGGATCATACATATTCAGAGAGCAATTTTTATTGCTTGCACCGATGACAACTTACTTGAAGGATCTTACTCAATCCATAGGTAGGTATGGTGGACTCTCATGGCAAAACTTGGTTTAGGGATGTTTGGAAGCACAAGTAGTATCTCTACTTGGTTCAAAGAATTTGGCTAGCATGAGAGGGAAAGGCAAGCTCAACATGTTGGATGATCCATGAGAATATAACTTCTATTCGGATATAAGAGAACATAACCCATTATGTTGTCTTCCTTGTCCAAGATCAACCTTTTAGCAAGTCATATTTTAATGAGTCCTCACAATTACAAAAGATGTCCAAGATAGTATATTTATATGTGAAGCCTCTCTTTCTTTATTACTTCCTATTAATTGCAACAATGACCAAAACTATGTTTGTCAACTCTCAACAACTTTTATTCATCATACTCTTTATATGTGAAGTCATTACTCTCCATAAGATCAATATATGAACTTTTTATTTCTTTCTATTATTTCCCTCAAGATCATAGCAAGAAAGCAACGTCCTCAACTCAAAACTACTCTTTATTATATATCTCATGGACTCGATTACATACATAGAGATCGAAGCAAAACTCAAAGCTAGATCATACTAAAAAACTTTATTCTACTAGATCAAGATATAACCAAAAGGATCAAATTAAGAAAAATGATAAAGATAAAGATGTGGTGATGATATGATGCCGGGGCACCTGCCCCAAGCTTGGCATTTGCCAAGGGGAGCGCCCATACCCATGTATTTATGTCTCTTTCTTCGGAGGTGGTGATGATGGAGTTGGTGATGAAGTAGTGCCCAGCATCGAACGTAGGAGGTGCTCCAATTTACGAATAATGCCCTTGAGTGCGGTGATATGCTCTTGCAACAGAATATTTTCACAAGTGAGATACTTGTTTTGCACACGAACTATTTCTATGATCTTGAAAGCTACAATTTCAATAGGGGTAAGATGATTGTAGTAAGGTTGGAGGATGTCTTCTTCTTCTGCTGGAACTTGATCCTCCACGGCCTTCTTGATCTTATCACCCTCGTTGATCTCCCCAAGTTCTTCTCTCTTCATCTCTATCTTTATTAGCCAAGCATCGTCGCCCGCGTTGTTGGAGGAGGGGGACGACATGATGCCTGGCCTTGAAAACTCTGGCAGAAAATAGCTCGAAACAAAAACATGAGATATTGCCGTGGTATGGTGGTCAACACCTTCGGGAGATTATATGATGATTTTTTACCGACCAAAAGAAGTATCGTGCAAGAAAACGGAGTCCGGAGGGCACACGAGATGGCCACAAGGACGAGGGGCGCGCCCAGGGGGTAGGGCGCGCCCTCCACCCTTGTTGTCGCCTCGTGTCTCTTCCGGACCACTTTTAAGTTTCCTAATTTTTTTAAATATTCCAAAACGGAGAAAATTTATCATTGGAAACGTTTTGGAGTCGGTTTACTTACCGTACCACATACCTATTCCTTTTCGGAGTCTCAAACATTCTAGACAGTGTCCCTTATGTACTCCTCCGGTGTTACGGTATTAATTCTATTGGTCTCAACATTTATGGGAGTACCTGAGATATAATGTTTGATTCTTTGACCGTTTACCACCTTCGGATTTGTGCCTTCTGAATTGTTAATTTTTACTAGTGGACCCGTTGCGCCAAATGGCGCAGAGACATGCTAAAGCCATGCCCACAATGAAAAAATATTCCATTGTTTAATCCCCTCTTATAGGAACATGATGGATTCTTATGTACAATGATATGAATATACACATTTTAACTTAATTGTATAGTCTTATTTAAAACAAAATATATGTCTGGGCAAGCACGTATGATAACGAATAAAATATCCTTTAGCCAAAAAAGTGTGTGTTGTTGTGTACAATAAGATAGATATATATACAAACATTCTTATTTGGTGGTATAAAGTCCCATTTTAAATCATGTTTTAAGCCGCCGTTGTCGATCCCGTGCTCCCTGACGGGTACTCGGTGTTAGGCAGTGGGGAAGTGGAAGAAGGATCCAGGAGTGGATCAAACCGCCACCAACCACCAGGTCGTAGCTAACCTCGCTTGCGGGGAAGTGGAAGAAGAAGGATCCAGGAGTGGATCGAGCTGCCACCAACCACCAGGTCGCAGCTGGCAAGCTACAACTGGCAAAGCAGATACAAAGGTTGTATCTAATGATGATACAAATAAGGTTCAACCTATAAAATTTCGCTAGCCATAATAAGTATGATTATAAGAACATACTTTGATTGTATGCAGCATCAACAAGATAAGATTACGAAATAACATAATATCAGGGACACAAAAAGGTCGTTCCTAGATGTTCCGGACAATCTAATAGTTGGAAAAGACAAAGTGAGAACCATACTACAATATAAACTGGTTACCTTCTTTTCTTAGGCAAAAACAGACATGGCATTAGAAACCAAACTGGACGTATCTATTTCTATGTAGTGATCATGGAAGAGGTCCAGCTCAGAAGCAACTCCACATCCAATTGATGAGCAACCTGGTCCTGCATGCACACAGAACAAAAAAATGTTTATTTTCCTTCAGGTATGCATCGCAAGTAGCAACCGAAACATTATTGAACTGCAAGGAGCACAAGATAATATCTACAAAACCTTTTCAGAAATAAGTGACCAAGCAAAAAATGAAAAACAAGTGAATGAGGTAAGTAAGAAATCCCAATTGAGGAAGAGAAGGAGAGGCTTGCTTGAGGGCCTGGGCCTCCAAGAACCAGTAGAGGAGTGTCCTCCCATTCTGCTTGTTCACGGTGACATGCCCAGAGAACCGAGAGATATGCAAACTCCTTGGCTGACCAGAGAGAAATACCACCCTATCAGCTTCCTACTCGTTGTAACCGGCCAAGTAGCAGCGCCAACCCTGGCAGGCAAAGACGACGAGTGACTGGACACACACATCACTAAGCCAACAAGCACATACACAACAAGAACCCATGGCAAGCAAGTGCGGGGACAGGCGGAGAGTTGGGACCGAAAAGAAATTACCATGCTGGCGACTGGATTTCCAGGCGGAAGCTACTCGAGGCGGCGGCGGCAAATCTAGGTAGCAGCTGCACGAGCACATGAGCATCACAAGGTGCATTTCATACGTTGGCAATGGAAGCAAACATCATATTTGTACGTACCTGCATTTCTTTATCAGCACTACACATCTCCAGATTTTTTCCAAAATGAGAGTTCAGTAAGCTACCACCTTCAGCCTCCTAATTTATCAGAGAGCAGCATTTGTTAGTTAACATGGAAAAACAAATAAACATTAGGCACATTTGAATAAGCATGTCAAAAAAATGAGCGATATAGATGGAAAAACAGCAACGCTGCTATAGTCCTTCAATATCTATTTCTAAAACTCATATATCATCTTTATACCACATTTATTTTCAAGGCTTGACTGTAGCATAAAATTACACCATGGTAAATTTTGAGAAAGACCAAGCTTTAGTTTCAGGCTTTAATCACTTGGTCATAAATTTCAGGAAAAGGAAAGACAACGGCCAGCGGTCACGAGATGAATTGTGCCTGCTACTTCAAAAACGCCAATACACCTAAACGGAAGAACTTACTTCCTGTGCTTGAGCCGGTGATGCAACTTTATCGGTGCCCATGGCTCACACTAGTTCGTGCGCGACGACCACGATGACCCAGTCCTTGATCTTGTCTGCAAATAAAACAATCATCTCAGCCTACACCTTTCAGGTGACAAGATATTCTATACAAAGTCTGCAATGGTTGCTAAAAACAGGAATGGAAAGCAAAACATATGGATTTATCTAATAATCAACAATAGATGAGAGGAATTTGCGATGGAACTGTTCAAATGAAAATAGCAATGCCAAATTGCTCATAATGGAAGTTACTTCGAGTTTGTTCCTCCACATTCACTACAAAAAAAGAAACATCCATGACATTTTGGGCCGAACGAAAAAAAATTATGTCATGCTTATGACACTTCTATGACGATAATTGTGATAAAACCCGGTATCATCATAGATGTGGTGGGCTCCTACTTCTATGACAAAAAATCATGACAGAAAATGGGCTTTTTGTCCTGGGCAGGCCGGAGACGCAGCTGCATGACATTCTTTGGGTCGTCCATGACGGAAAAAACCGTGGTAGAAGCGAGGGCGTGGAAAATATCGGGGAATTCCCGATTACGGTGGGTGGTCGGGGGCCGAGCGATGCGTATTTCTCTCGTACACGTACACGCGTGGGTGCAAGGCGTTGGGCTCTAACTGAACCCGAGCGAGGCGTTCGCCTACTGAACCCGAGCGATTGCACTGCAGGCTATGCGTTACTGAACCCGAGCGATCGATCGATGACTGTTAACTGAACCCGATCGAGAGATTCCTTCGCTACTGTTGCTAACTAAAGCCGATCGAACCTGTTGCCTCTGAATTAACAGTGAGCGTTGTTTGGGGGGGGTTGGATGAACAGTTCCCGCTGGGGGGCGGATGAACAGGACCCTGTGGTAGTAGAGGTCGTTGCCGCTGGATGAACAGTACCCCGATTGATCGAGCCGGATGGGGGTGGATGAATAGGAACCCGTGGAGGGCTGCATGAACAGGACGACCATGTGGAGGGCTAGTTGAATAGTAGCTGGTGGAGGGCTAGATGAACAGTAGCCCGTGGAGGGGTGGTTGAACAGGACCCCGTGGAGAGGGCTGGTTGAACAGTAGCCGGTGGAGGAGCACGCGGTGGAGGCTGGATGAATAGGATCCCGTGGATGAACAGTCGCGGGTGCAGGCTGGAGGAGGTCGACGGTGGATGAACAGTAGCTCGTGGAGGCTGGAGGAGGTCGACGGTGGAGATGAATAGTATCCCGTGGAGTCCGATTTTGCAGTACGCCACACCCCTCCTGATGAACAGGACCCCCGTTTCGACCGTAGCGCCCCAACACAAGTCCGTTTCCTCTGTTTTGCGGTATGCCACACCCCTCCCGATCAACAGGACCACATTTTGACAGTAGGAGGTCCAAGAGAAGTCTGTTTCCTCTGTTTTGAAGTACGCCAGACCCCTCCCGATGAACAGGATCCCGTTTCAATTGTGGCCGGTCGAACACAAGGTCGTTTCCTCCGTTCTGCGATACGCCGGGCCTTGTTTCCATCGGTTGTTCCGTCCAAGCCGGTTGGCTCCCGATGAACACGACGACGCATTCCGTTTCGACCCAGCCGGTTGCCTCCGCATGAACACGATGACGACGCAGTTTCTCCGTTCCGACCCAGCCATGTACACGAGCCATGGCCATACGTATGCGCGAGTAGGCGTTCGAGACCCCCCCTGTATGTACGTATGTGGCCGTATTTACTTTCTTGCACCCTGGCCGTTGTACGTATGTGTACATGCTACGTGCACGCCTCTACTACGACACGTGCCCTTCCTTACACATCCACGGTTCATCGGTGCAGCCTGCAGATAGACCGATCGTATGTACGTACACGTTCGCGACCAGAATGACAACGCTACGTACGCTTCGACCAGGTGGGTCCCGACTGTCAGGCACTTCCTTGCATGCAAAGATGTAGCTGGTGGGTCCCAGCAGTCAGGGGGGCAAATCAATTTTTTGCCCGTAATATGGACGCACTTCCTTGTGTGCGAAGATGTAGCTGGTGGGTCCCAGCAGTCAGGGGGAAACGTTTTTTTCGCCAAATACGGTGGCCCATCCGGTGGGTCCTTGCTGTCAGGTGGAGGAATCATTATTTTCCGCGTAATAAGGAGGGACTTCCTTGCTGCGGCCGTGGACCCAGCTGTCAGCCTCTCCAAGTACAGTACTCTATTGATGGAAGTCATTCCTTGACCACGTTGACCACGCCGCGCCGAGAGCACCAGGGCGGTGGACGACGGCAAGGCCTAGGAAGGGGACGGCGTGGAGCTGGGGAAGACGTGGCTGCGGATGCCCACGCGGAGAGGAGTACGAGGGTTCACTGGTTCGGCTGCGGTGTGAGGCTGCCGTCGCCGCAGGGCCTGGCCAGCGGAGGGAGTAGTTGGGGCCGGTGAGGCCTCCGCGGTATCACAGCTAGCCACGGGAGGCAGGAGCACGCGGTACGACCGGTGCTGCTTTGGGTGACTGGAGCAAGAAGACCAGAGGTTGAAGAAGCACGACGGCCGTTGGATGGACATCGTACGGTCACTGGAGCTAGAATCGTTCATATTGACTAAGTTGACAAAGCCCTCCGTCCCCGTCAACTTAGTAGGCCCACAAGTCAGCCTCCCACTATGCTGGGTCCCAGCTAGCAAGGGGTATTCATTTTTTTGTGCGTAATAAGGAGGCACTTCCTGGCGTGTGAAGATATATCTGGTGGGTCCGACCTGTCAGCGGAGGGTATGTTTTTTTCATGAAATACAGAGGCCCTTCCGGTGGGTCCCAGCTGTCAGGTGGAGGAATCATTATTTGCCGCGTAATAAGGAGGCATTTCCTTGCGTGCGGTCGTGGACCCAGCTGTCAGCCTCTCCACGACAGTCCACTTCCGATGGATGTCGTTCGTTGACCGCGTTGACCACGCCGCGCCGAGAGTTCCAGGGCGGTGCACGATGGCGAGGCCTAGGAAGGGAACGACACGGAGCCAGGGAATACTTGGTAGTTGTTTCCCACGCGGAGTGGAGTACGAGGGTTTACTGGTTCGTCTGCCGTCACCGGAGAATAACAGCAGGTGTGGGTGAGTAGAGGGATGGCTAGGCCAGCGATGGGAGTACGATGGGGCGGTGAGGCCTGCGCGGCAGCATAGCCGGCCACGGGAGGAGGGAGCAGGCAGTCCCGCCGGCGCTTGTTTGAGCGGCTGGAGCAGGAAGAGTAGAGATTGAAGAAGCACGACGGCCGTTGGATGGACATCCAACAGTCACTACTCTCGTGTATTAACTAAGTTGACAGGGTGTTGCATGCGCGTCAAGCTTTTTTTCGGAAAGCATACGCGTCAACCTATAGTAGGTGCACAAGTCAGCCTCAAATCTGTGGAAAACAGCATACAGCCCATCTGCCATTATTTCTAATAATTTACAACCCATTTGCTAATTCTTAAGAATTTTTTTGGAGCCCATCTTCTTTTTGTTAGCATTACACCCCATGTTGTGGCCACTGTTAAAAATTATATGAAATTTTGCATATTTCGGTGCGGTCAACTGTTTTTAATCCCGAAATATCGAGCCACATTCAAACTATTTTGAAAAATAATTTATATAAATATAAAATCCAAATAATTGTCCACGCATAAAAATCAATGGAATTTAAATTCTTGTAACGAAATTTTTTTGAAACTAATTCCCGGTTTGATGAGTTTAAAAAATGTACAGCCCATTTCTGGGCAAACCAAATGAAACTCTCCTCGTCTTGAAAGATTTGCAGCCCAGCAGGGTCGATAAAGCAAGTAGGCCTTGTTTGGGTATTTCTTTAAAAAAAATAGAACTGGGCTAGCCATTTTTAGCAAGAAAAAAACACAATTGGGCTCATGATGTGGTAAACATAAATAAAACCCTGGCTAGACGGGCCACAGCCCCCGCACAGCCCCGTTGTTACCCTGATCCGTCACTAAAACAAGTATAAATAACAACTGCTTTTCCTCAAAAAAAAGTAAATAACAACTGCGCGACCTGCTGGGTCCCTGGTGTCAGCCGCTCATTGTGTAATTCTCTCGTTTATTGACTATGTTGACAATGGCGTGAGCCCCAGATGTCCAACCATTAGGAGGAACCATTTTTGGGCTTGTAATAATGAGGCACTTCTTTGCGTACTGCCATGACTCTGGTGGGTCCCTACTGTCATCCTCTCCACGTACAGTCATCACCTTGTTCCTCTCGGTTGTTGACGACGTTGACAACGCAAGAGGGCGGCGCACCACGCACCGCGAGTGAACCAAGGCCGAGGACGATGGCGAGGCCTCAGACGGAACAAACAGGAGCCATGGAAGATGCGCCAGTCTAGTCGCAGGCGGAGGGGAGTACAAGGGTTGACTGGTTCGGGTGAGGGTGCGTGTTGGGGCTGACGTCGCTACAGAATAACAGGACGTGTGGGGGAATAGAGGGAGGGACTGGCCAACGTTGGAGGGCACGGTATGGCGGTGGAGACGCAGCTAGCCATGGGAGGCGGGAGCAGGTGGAGCCGACGGGGTGGTTTGGTTTGGGCGGCTGGAGGAAGAAGATAAGAGATAGAAGATACACGACAGATGTTGGATGTCAATCCAACGTCTCGTAGGCAGAATCATTTGTTGACTAGCTAGTAAGTAAACACCACCTTGGATAGGCTATTTCCTCGTGGGTCCCAAATGTCGGAATCGAAATCTGTCATGGTCATGCAGCCTTTCCTATGAAAATTTACAGCCCATTTGGTGTGCTAGTTCGAAATAAGTTTGTGGGTGCTGGTGGGGGCTAATCACTTGGCTTCTGTAATGCACAGTGAGCTCAAGCAGCCGGCGAGAGTGATGTTATTTCCCTTGGTTGGGATTTGTTACAATATTTCACTCTAAATTAAACGAATGGCAAGAAATTTGCCTTGTTTCAAAGAAAATATGACAGTCACAGCCGAGTTGAAAAGGGCAAGAACATCTAACTCCAGCTTACAAACTGTACAAAAGCACGAGGGTTAATTGTTCATCAGGTTTAGACAAAACCCAGGTTGAAAAGGGCAACAACATCTAACTCCAGCACTGTTTTTGGTAGTCATAGTCAAATGGATTGGTCAGGTCCATAGAATGAACATCCTGGGTCGTAAAATTTACTGGATTATGACCAGAATATGTTGTAAACAGAAGCCCGGCACATTCAGAAACTCTTTTGCCCACCTGAAACTCCTTTTTTTGCTCTTCGACATACCCATCCGTCAAAACCATGCTGCTGATAAACTTAAGCCTGATGGACAATAGTAACCTCGCATTCAGCAGGAAGAATGTGACAAATCTAGTGTTTGCATGGTTGGCTACATATCTTTCTAGCGTTATTGTCTTCAATCGAATGTCATGAGAAGTGAGAAAATTCCGGTGCCTACGAATCCACCGATTGGTTATAACTTTCTTACCCCATCCTGTTGCCTAAATAGACATGAAGATTGAAAACAGTTAAGGTCTAAAAAAAGAGTGTGGAAAGAGCAACAACTGAACGATTAATTCTAGTACACTATACGTGGGCTTCCAATGTGCGTGAAATTATCACTTTTATATACAACTTCTCCAGACATGGAAAGCATTGCAGCAAGCCAATAATCTTGTTCAGATCAAAACTATTCATTTGGATATATAAGATCTTGACAGAATCCAGCACCATTGATAGGCTATCCATGGAGAAACTCTTCATTGAGCATAGAACATAATAATAGTACAAACTGTGTACGACGAGATGATATATAACTTATGCGCAGAAATTTAAAATGCAGCTTATGGTTACAAGTGTAGATGATAATATAAAGTACCTAAAGAACTTTGGAGCCAGACACCATATTGAAATGAGCACAGAGATCATGTATAACACCCAAGGTCTCCAGTTTAGGCACAGAGAGGACAGTTATTTGCGACGGTGAATAACTAGAATCAAGGATCAACCTTTGAAGTGAAGGGGCATCTTGGATGATGAGCTGCCTTCCGTCAAAAGAAATTCTAATTCTTACAAGGTTAGGCGACTTTATTTGGAGACAACCGATTCTAACTGTGAAAACAAGCACCAAGCACTCCAGGGCAGGGCAACTGGAGTGGATGATGCTGTGCAATGAGGCCTCCGATATACGAACCCGCACAAGTGAAAGTTTCTTGAGAAATGGGAGTCGAAGGATTAATACCAGATTGTCTGGTAGGTAGCACAGCGCAAAGGTGCGGTGTGGAAAGAGGACGAAAACCGTGAGATGGACATCGGTGCTGAGGGCACTGGTAGATGGCGTTCGATATCTGGTAGGTGATTTCCAGGGGAATGGTAGAACTCAAGCAGCTGTAGTTCTGTGAATTCAGGGGATTTCAGCCAGGCTTCCACCATGCAGGGCATGGTATGCTTTCTCAGGTAGCATGACGGGATGCAGCGGCTTTGAGCGGACCCCTAGTGGGAGGAGATGATGGCTCTAGGGATTTCAAAATCATTGAAGAGAGATAGCTGAAGACAGTCGAGATTAAGGGGCACGGTGCACCATAGAGGGCGGCATCGAATTGAGAGGACTTGGGTGCGGCAACAATCCTTGGTGGGGAGAAGCGAGATGATCTCCCCAAGGACGGCGTCCGGGAGATCGCTGATGCGTCCACCCAGGATTCTAAGGGATCCTAGGATCCGGTGGGGGCGGGGTCGCCGCTTCTCCCCACGCTGCCGGGTGCGGGATCTACAACATGCGTCGCCGCTGGCGGGAGCCTCATCTTCTTGGCACTGGGGTCATCCGACTCTATTTTCGTCGAGGGCGTCGCATCGCGCTCACAGATTTGAGCAGAGTAACGAATGAAGAGCCTAGTTGTAGTGCGAGTGAAGAAGAAGGGGAGCTGGAGTTTTTCTGTAGTAGTGAGGAAGAAGGGGAGCTGGGGTTTTCTGTATCAGTGAGTGAGGAATTTAGGGGTACGAGTGGAGCAAGCTGACGTGAGGTGGGTGGGAGTGAGGAGGAAGAAGAGCACCCAGGTTTTTTTGGGGGGCGGTGTGCTGGGTGTGGGTAGCGCCTCTCATTAAGTAAATATATGGGCTTTTGAATTGATTTTATTATTTACTAGGGTGGATGGGATGTTTTGTCTTGGGCCTAGAGAAACAATTACTACTAGTACAGTGGAGACACTCTACAGCTACCAGAAAAACAATTACTACTAGTACAGTGGATACACTACCGCTTCTGGCTCCTCCTAGGTCATCGAAACGTCTCCCTCTACTGAATGTCGTTTTACTTTTGTTCACCGACATGCGGGCCATGCCGCGCGCGGGCCCAAATGCCATCCACCAAATTAGAAGGCAGTATGCAGGCGAAGAGTCACCCCGGTCGTAGCGCGGAAGTAACGAGCCGTCGTATCACAAAACCCCACCTCCCCGCAGTCTAAGTTTGACAGACGAAGCAACCATCATTTTACTCTTCGCTGAATCCCCTTCTCCCTCACCGTCTTCAAGAAAGCCAACACTCGCATCTGCCACTGTTCTTCTCTCCCAACGAAGGGAAGGTAAGCGGATCCGTTGGTATATTTTTGTTAAGAGAAAAAAAAGAACTTTTGCAAAGCAGTAACCGATCCTCACTCTCTTTTTTGTTTCATTGTCATTGAGATTGTGTTTTCCTTTTAGTGGTCTCCTAGTATTCGTCAGTTTCATAATGGACCAAGGAGAACCAGGCAAAGATTTGCCGATATTGGAGCAGACGTGGGAGGCTGATCCCCACGTGACAGAGAGCTCCAAGAAGATGGAGGCAGCCACCGAGCTGACCCCAGATACGCTCACGGCCACTACTGAGATGGTCAACACCCCGTTTGAGGTTACATCCCCCGTGGCACTACAGGAGCAGTTTTCCCCCTTCGAGGATGTGTCCCCTCCCACTGAGCTGCCCAAGGTGATTTTCTTCTTTGCCGATCTCGATTGTGGTTTTTCATCTAAATATGTGGTGATGAATAATGCAAAATTTTATTAGCTTTGATGCCATGCTATACATAGTGGTTTAAATAACTTGTGTTTCTTATACTAGAAAGTAATTCAGAATTTGTTTCTATTTCAATTAGAGCCCTGATGCAGACAAGGATTGTGTGGTTGTACATGTCACTCGCTATGAGGCGGATGACTTGAATATACGCACTGGGAAAACAGAGTTCTTAGGTTGTTGGATCCTGGAAGCCATTTGCACTTATACCAATGTCGAGATGTATTCCAGCCTCACTGTTGTAAGGCGTGTTGTCCAGGGTGTACTGAAGCACAAGAAGTTCAAAGCTACTCCTTCGTTGTGAGGCATACTGTTCTTGTCAAGCTTACGCAGGAAGATGACGTGGCATGCCACCACAAACAAGTTTATGAGTGGCAAGGCCACAAGGTTATCTTCATGAAGGTTCACAGGATTGAGCTGCTGCCGGACGTCCTCGATGATGTTCATGGCAAGGTCTGTCTTGTGTCCAGCCCAAATTAGATCGAGGCATGAAATAGTTGCCCCAGCTAGTGTTTAATAGTAGTTTGGATTGTGTCTAATTATCCGAACCTTACCTATTATCGAGCCCTCTGGGGCTAGTACTCTGTTTGAATCCATCTATTGGAACTGCTGCTACTTTTGTGTGCCCGTGAATCATGTGAGAACCATCGAATTGTTGTCGAAACAGATGCGTCCTCACTAGTTTTTTCATGAATATGGAATGGTAAGACATAAGTTGTCACGGTTTATCATACGAGTAGTGTGTGTTTGGTGAATAGAGTACTCGTTCAAGAACTATGCGCCGATGTATACATAAGTACTTGTAAACACTGTTGGTGCTACCACACTTGTAAGAAGTTGTGCAAAACACGACACATTGGCTCAGCTCGCTTCAACACTAGGCTATCGACCAGCTAACAATCAATAATCTGCTGTCTGACATATAAGCAACTACTCCTACGTATCTTGTTACAGTGGCTCATGCAGTTAACTGAGGCCACAATGTAAATTCCAAACTTTCACACGCTAGTCCAGCGTTCATGTGTAACACTCACATTAAACTCGGCTTCATGAAAAACTTGAAAAGCATAAGTTAAGCAATTTTATACATCTCAATGATTCATAGAACATAACAAACATATACTAGTTCACAACAAAAGACAAAGTTGTGAGAAGGTTTACAAATCAGGAAAAAACAAGAAAGGCTTCTATGAGCAAAGGGCCTCCTGGCAGGCTTAAATTTCCTGGATTCACTCTGGTTTTTTTCTTGTTGCCACCATCCAGGGTTAGGTTCTCTCATTCCAGAATAGCCAATTATAATTGTGTTCTCAGCTAGAATGCTGAACTGAACCATGTAGTGTACTGACCAGCTGAAATTCTTGTGCATTCCACTAAATTTAAGCACTGCTATTTGCAGAAATAAGCAGACCACAATGCATCTTGTCGGTGCACCTGTCCCAAAAACTTCCGTGCAACCGTGCTAGCTAGTCCTCGGTCCATGGATCACCTCGTAGAAAGTGCATTCCAGACTAGGATGCAGTTGTTTTCGCTCGTCCCTGCACTGCAATCAGGAAGTAAAACATACGTGTCGGATTTCGGGTTCCGGCAAAACGCTTGAGGTTCGAACACTGGGGTGCGCACGAAGATCTCTCCTCCCCCTAGGTCACGCCCTCACCGCGATCTCAAAGCTCAATGCATCGAACTCATAGAACAAGAGACACAAGGTTTATACTGGTTCGAGCCACCGATGTGGTGTAATACCCTACTCCAGTGTGGTGTGGTGGATTGCCTCTTGGGCTGAGGATGAACAGTTACAAGGGAAGAACAACCTCCCGAGGAGAGGTGTTCTTGTGCTTGGTAAGCTTGTGAGTTGGCTGATGGTCTGAATGATCCGTCCCCTGCTAAGGTGGTGGCTAGTCCTATTTATAGAGGCCCTGGTCCTCTCCCCAAATATTGAGCGGGAAGGGATGCCACAACGGCCAAATTTGAAGGGAGACAACCAGTACAAGTTATCCTGACTAAAGGTGGTCTTCGCCTGCCAAAGGCTCTGGTGGTGACACCATCTTGGGCTCCACGGTGACCTCCGTCCTGCCGTCCTGCCGGTCTTGGTCTCGTTGCACCGATATGGAAACCTTTGCCTGATGCCTCGGGACTCCTCGCCTGCGCTTGCCTCTTTAGCACCAAAGAGGAAACGAGGACACTGCGCCCGCTGGCGCCCGCCTGGCCCCGGTCGTCATGGCTTACGTCACGGGAACCTCGCGAGGTGCCCCTGGCCTTGATCTCTCCGCCCCTCGCGAGCCAGCCTGGTGAGGCCACCCCGGAGGAGGTCTTGTGTCGTCCGCCTCATGAGGCTTGGCCCCACGCGAGGGTCTTGAGTGTTTGCTGGTGAAGATGGGCCGTACAGGGCCGCGAGTGGGGCCATGCCGTGGGCCGCAGGCAGGCAAGTCTGGGGACCCCCGTTCCTAGGACGCCGACAGTAGCCCCAGGGCCCAAGGCACGCTCGGACTTGGCTTCGAGGCGAAGCCAAAGGGCAAGTGCGGAGCGCCACGGGCCCCAACAGCCGGCAGCCTCGCTTGACGCATGGCGATTGATTGGACGTGGACGGTGTTGTCGGATGTGGGGTTCCGGCATTACCCTTAAGGTTCAAACTCTGGGGTGCGCGCGAAGCTCTTTCCCTCCTATCGATCCACGCCCTAGCTCGCTATGATCTCGCGGACAAACTCGACGAACTCACAACACAGAAAGACACGAGATTTATACTGGTTCGGGCCACCGTTGTGGTGTAATACCCTACTCCAGTGTGGTGGTGGTGGATTGCCTCTTGGGCTGATGAAGAACAGTACAAGGGGAAGAACGACCTCCTGAGGTTGAGGTGTTCTTGTGTTTGGTGTGAGGCGAGGGGTTGTCTCTGGATCTGATCCCATCCCCTACTATGGTGGCTAGCTCTACTTATATAGGCCCTGGTCCTCTCCCCAAATATTGAGCGCGAACGGAGCTAACAACGGCGGGCAATTTGAAAGGGGACAGCTAGTACAAGCTATCCTGACAAAAGTGGTATTAGCCTGCAAAAGGCTCTGGTGGTGACGCCGTCTTGGGCTCCATGGTGACCTCCGTCTTGCCGTCCTGCTGGTCTTGGTCTTGTTGCACCGATACGGAAACCTCTGCCTGATGCCTCGGTACTCTGCGCCTGCGCCTGCCTCCTTAGCACCAAAGAGGAAACAAGGACGCTGCGCGCGCTGGCGCCCGTCTGGCGCCCACCTGATGTCGATCGTCATGGCTCATGTCACGAGAGCCTCGCGAGGTTTGCCCCGCCTTGATATCTCCGCTCCTCGCGAACCTGCCTGGAGAGGCCACTCCGGAGGAGGTCTTGCGTCGTCCGCCTCGCGAGGGTCTTGAATGCCTTGTTGATGAAGTTGGGCCGTACAAGCCCGCTAGCAAAGCCACGCCATGGGCCGCAGGTAGGCAAGTCTGGGGACCCCCATTCCCAGAACGCCGACAGTAGCCCCCGGGCCCAAGGTGCGCTCGGGCTTGGCTTCCAGGCGAAGCCAAAGGTCAAGTACGGAGCACCGCGGGCCTCAAAAGCCTGCGGCCTTGGTCGACGCGTGGCGGTTGATTGGACGTGGGAGTCTTCGCTTCCCCACGCTACCTTAGAATCCACCTGGCTACGCGGCCCCTGCAATCTACACAGTTATTCCTCCGTCGCCCGCGCCTTGCTTCCCCAATCTCTCTGCTTGCTCTAAGCTCTAATTCTCCTCTCCAATCTGACCCGCGCTTCGCCTGCTTCATCGCGATGGCGCCAAAACAGGCTGACAAGGGGAAGAAACCTCTGTCTTCGCCAAGTGTGCCTCCGTCCTTCGAGCCTGCGCTCGTCCGTCCCCAGGTGCTCAACGACGAGGCTATGGACAAGGTGCGCCCCATGCTTGCTTCCAGTTTCAACGAGTGGGGAGAGACGGTGGCTTGGCCCGCGTCTCGTTCCCACAGCCACTGAGGTCCCAATCTTCATAGATGCCCTTTGGGCCGGCCTGATTCCCCCTTCTCCGCCTTCTTCAACGCGGTGCTCGAGCATTACCAGATCCACATGTTGCATCTTGACCCTCAATCCGTGACTCTTCTCGCCATCTTCGCCTTTGTGTGCGAAGCCATGGTTGGCGTCGCCCCTTCTGTGGCCCTCCTTCACTATTTCTTCTCATTGCATCTGGCTGACCCTCGGCAGAGCTCGGGGTGTGTGAACTTTCAGGCCGTGGTCGCGACAGCGCGCGCGGGGATCGACTTTGAGCTTCCTCCATCCACAAGCGAGTTTCGGACACGATGGGTGTTTGTTGACACCGGTGTGCTCAGCCCCCTGCTCCGTGCTCCACCAGGGCCTGTTGTTCCCTACTCCAGTTGGGGCCACCAGAGGCTCGTCAGCCCCCGTCTCGCTCCCGTCTGGCTCAGGCTGAGGAGGTTGAAGGACCGCGGCGTGACTGCGTCTATGGTGGTGAAGGAGTTCGTCAAGCGCCGGGTCGCTCCGCTTCAGCGCCATTCCCACCCGATGTGGACCTTGCTCAGCAGCCAAGACCATATGAGGTTTCAGGAGGAGGGACTTCCTCTTACAACGCGGCAAACAGTGCTTGCGGTCCTGACGGGTGCCCCTCTGCCAGACGACATGCCCAGGAAGAGCTGTCTGCTGTACCGTCGCGAGAACAAGGATGAGTTTGCCGTGAGCATGCCCTACTTTGATGAGTGGTGGCTCCGCCCGATCGGCCTGGTGGGGCCCCGCGAGAACCCCATCGACGTGGTCCCCTTCCTCACCGTCGGTGCCATGCTCGCCCCATGTGAGGGTGTAGGAGGGCGAGCTCCGACGGAGGCCGGTGGCCCAAGCACTGAGGAGCACATGCCGCGTGGTGATCCTGGGGCGTCGTCCTCGGGAGGTCTTGGCGAGACGGCGCCCGACTGTTCACCGCAGCCGGGCACCCCTGAAGTTGTCCTTCCAAGCTCTTCTTCGGCCCCGCCTCGCGTCGGCCGCGACGTCCAGCGCTTCGATCGGCTTTGCGGGGACTTCGAGGAGCTCCGCAAGAGGAAAAGATCCCCGAGCGGCAACAACATCTTCAGGCCGTTGAAGCGGCGAAAGTACTTTGCTGTCGATGAGTAAGTACTGCACCTTGCGATTTCTTGATCGCTGCTTTACTTCCTGGCGCTAGCTCTTCAGGACCCCTTCTACCAGGGCCGTTGGGTCCCTCATGAAGCAATCATCGCCTTCCTCGGCACCCCCGTTGGCCTTGTGCACCCCGAGCCTGCATGCCGCGCCCGGAGCCGGGTCAGCCGAGGGGTGCGCTCACCTTCATGGAGCCTTGAATCTGTGGCTTCGCTGCCAATCCTGCACGGTCTGGCTTGGAGCCTGGCGGGCGTTCCCCGGTCTCTTCCCCTGGTTGTGGAGAACAGCTGGTTGACTTTGGCCTTCGGTTCCTCCTCAAGCAGCGGGCCGCGTCCGGCCGGAGCTTCTCGCGAGGTCGGGTCGGCGCCTGGAGTGGCACCAGCCCCCTGCCGAGAGGCGGTGCGCCACTTGATGTCCCGCCTGCAGCCCCCGAGGTGGAGGACGAGGTGGGCCGCGTGTTCGAGTCTGAGCGCGGGCGAAGCATCGTTCGCCATGAGCTTTTCCAGGAGGCGATGGGCGCGATGAGCCGACTTGGTGAAGAGCTTGTGGGTGCCGACTCGCGCCTTGAGGCTGAAGGTCTTCGGCTGGCGGAGGAGTGGCGTAAGCTAAGGGTGGCCATCAACCTTGGCCGCTATCAGCGTGATCTCGACAATGCGAAGGCCGAGGCGTCCCTCAAGGTTTCCCGCGAAGCTTGCTCCCGAGCCTTGGAGGAG
Organism: Triticum aestivum; assembly: GCF_018294505.1. NCBI lineage: Eukaryota > Viridiplantae > Streptophyta > Magnoliopsida > Poales > Poaceae > Triticum > Triticum aestivum. The sequence goes on from NC_057799.1 coordinate 368,322,646, forward strand.
GCTCGCGAGGCTGCGGAGAAGCGCGCGTGGGAGCTCCAGGCCTGGAGTGCGTCCCTCAAGCAGCATGTGGAGGTGCGCAGAGCCGCCCTTGCGTCACTGAGGGGGACGCCCGCAGAGGAGGAAGAGGTCCGGAAGCGTGAGGAGGCGCTGGCTCTGGAAGCCAGCCTTGAGCTCGAGCGACTGGAGATGAGGGAGCGTCAAGTTGCTTAGGCGGAAGATGCCATTGGGGCTCGCGAGGCCAAGGTCCAGGAGGAAGTCGATCGTCAGGTGGCCTGGGTTCGCGCGGATCTTGAAGGTCGGTATGACTTGAAGCTGAAGCTCGTGGGAATGGAGGATGCGGGCAGGGCCACGGCTCTTAGGCCCAGGTTACATGAGGCGGAGAGGCGTGGGGAGGCCACCGCTGCCGCCTTGGCCACGGCACAGGCGGACATGGCCTCCGCCGGCGCCGAGCTGCTTCTGCTTCAGAAACAGGTTGAAGATGCCGAGGCCGTCGCGCGGCAAAATAGGGAGGAGGTGCTGGAGAGGCGGAGCTGGAGCGTGTTCACGCTCCCATGCTTCAGGAACTTCGGAACAGGGCCAACACTGCCCTGGGCCATGTCTGTGATGCGAATGCCCCCCATCCTCAGGTGAATGACCACGCCAGTCACCTCTGCTTCTTCACTGATGTGGTGACACGCCTGGAGGCCCGATCAGACGAAGCCCACAGGCTCGTGGAAGAGAGGAGCCGCGGCCTGCTCGAGCGTGCTTTCTCCCGTGTTTTCAGCCACCTCCTGAACGCCAACCCCGACTTCGACTTCGACGCCGCCATCGCCCCCGTACCCACGGTCGTTCGGGACGACCTGGCACGGTGGGTAGAGGACAACGTGGACGCGTTGGGGCCTTCACTTAAGAGGACGACACGGTGGTGGTCGCCGCAGACGAAGGCAACATGGTCGATGATGATGACGTCGGCGCCGGTGACGGTGGCGGCGGCGCCGACGATGGTGACGGTGACGCGAGCGACGCGTCTCAAGACGACGCGGAGGATGCGGCGAGCGACTTATCCGGCTAGTTCCTGATCCTTTTACTGCTTCACCCTGTATGCGAAAACTCGGGCGTGGCCCTTAAAGATTGTGAGAGCATTTTGGAAGGGGGAGCCCCTCATGTAAACAAATCATGATTTCTACTTCTTATGCCGAACCGAGGGTGCATTCTAGCCAGTCATGAGTCTGACGGCAAGTTTTGTCACCATGGCTTACCTTAGCTAGGGCAGGCCCTAAATCAGATTGTAAGGTCGAGAGCCGCCGCGGGCTCCTGAAGGGTCTGCTGACTCGCCCAAGTGGCCCTCACGAGGTTCCTACGTCGATCGGCGCGCGTGGCATGCGTGCTGTGCCCAGCCCCGCTCGCGAGGGGCCCACGAGGGGGAGACGGCGAGCGTGAGCTCTAGAACAAGGCAAGAACCAGATGGCAAGAAATCGCTTGAACGAGAAAATTCACCCCTCGCACGTAATGACAAAAACTCGACTTCAACTTAAATCCAAATCCAGAAAGCAAGGCTACAGAAGAAGAGATCCAAAGCAAATGGCCGCGTCCGGCGCCTAGTCTAGTCTTCTAGTCTTCGAGTCTTCTCACCAGCTCGGAGCGAAGTGCTGCCACTAGGCGTGGGAGGGAGCCCCGGGGCCTGAGGCCGGCACCCCTGAGACTTCGGGGCGTGTATAGCCCCAGTCATTATTACGTGAGAGTGTCACGGGCGGGGAGCTTCGCAGGCACTGGGCCTTCTTCACAGGAACCGGCCTTGCTTCATATCGCCAGACGAGGGCCCCGCCTTGCGCCACCCTCGACCACCTTTGAGCCAACCGGCAACCTGGACGACACAAAGGGGGGAAAGGGGACGCCAGCGGTGCCCCCGGCGACCACGGGTCATCTGCCGGGGGAAGGCTCCCCGGCACCTCCCCGGTAGAGGGCCTACCTCCGGATGTTGCATGGCTTCACGCGGCGTGGGGAGGGGCCTTGCTCCTGGCTCCCTCCGCGTGGCCCCCAGCGTGCTTCCCCCGACGGAAGGGATGCTGCTGTGCCAGGGTCGTCGACCGACGTTGTGACGTGATTCACTTGCAGCCCATGGTTAGCGTAAGCCTGACCTAAGAGATTAGCGGTACCCTGAAGTTGTCGTTGCTGGTGCGATCGTCGCGGTTCTCTGTTGGTTCCTGGAAGGCTTCAACTTCCAGCGTCCCCTCTTCCCAATCCTCTCCGAGGAACGAGCCAGGGTCGTCTTCCAGTGCTACTCCTGGTCCATCATGCGGGGCACATAGGCTTCCGGGGCCGTCACCCCGAACACCTCGCCGTAGTGCCCCACACTCCATGTCGCCCGGCCCAGCGTGGCGTCCTGAAGATGGTAATGCGGCATCCCACTGGGACCATGGGAGGCGACGCTTGTGCCCATGCTTGTCACGGGCGACATGGGGGCGGTGGAGCCCCCGGCGCCGTCGGCCGTGCTGGTGTTAACGAAGCCCCCAAGCGCACCCGATGGAGCGTGGTTGTGGCGAGGCCCGCCGTGAGACCCCGTAGTGGCCTGAGAAGGAAGCTGATAGCAGAAGGGTGGCGCTCCCGATGCCGCCGCATCCAGCAGCTCGACAACGCGCTCCAGCAGTGCATCCCAGCCGCTCTCCATCAGCCGGCACCGCAGCAGCTCTCGCGCCACCGTGAGTGCTGCCCGCATGTTCGCCTGCTCCCACCGTGTGTGTGGCGCCGTTGCTGCGGCGTGGCTTGCTGCCCTTGCAGCGGCTCGTACTTGCCATGGGGTGAGGGTAGACGACGCCTGGCCACGCCGCCCGCGCCCTGCAGCGTTGGACGGCGCTCGCGCCGCCTGGAGCGGGGGGTCGAGGTCTTCATGGGCAGGTGACACCGCCCGGGCTGGCCAAGCCGCCCAGCGGTCGGAGTCTAGCCTTGGATTGCCGGACATCAGGGCATGGAGCGTCGGTGGATCGACCGGCGAGGAAGAGGCTCTGGCACACCCCTACCTAGCGCGCCAAATGTCGGATGTGGGGTTCCGGCATTACCCTTAAGGTTCGAACTCTGGGGTGCGCGCGAAGCTCTTTCCCTCCTATCGATCCATGCCCTAGCTCGCTACGATCTCGCGGACGAACTCAACAAACTCACAACATAGAAAGACACGAGATTTATACTGGTTCGGGCCACCGTTGTGGTATAATACCCTACTCCAGTGTGGTGGTGGTGGATTGCCTCTTGGGCTGATGAAGAACAGTACAAGGGGAAGAACGACCTCCTGAGGTTGAGGTGTTCTTGTGTTTGGTGTGAGGCGAGGGTTTGGCTCTGGATATGATCCCACCCCCTACTATGGTGGCTAGCTCTTCTTATATAGGCCCTGGTCCTCTCCCCAAATATTGAGCGAGAAGGGAGCCAACAACGGCGGGAAATTTGAAAGCGGACAGCTAGTACAAGCTATCCTGACAAAAGTGGTCTTCGCCTGCAAAAGCCTCTAGCGGTGACGCCGTCTTGGGCTCCATGGTGAACTCCGTCTTGCCGTCCTACTGGTCTTGGTCTTGTTGCACCGATACGGAAACCTCTGCCTGATGCCTCGGTACTCCGCGCCTGCGCCTGCCTCCTTAGCACCAAAGAGGAAACAAGGACGCTGCGCGCGCTGGCGCCCGCCTGGTGTCGATCGTCATGGCTCACGTCACGAGAGCCTCGCGAGGTTTCCCTCGCCTTGACATCTCCACTCCTCGTGAACCTGCCTGGAGAGGCCACTCCGGAGGAGGTCTTGCGTCGTCCGCCTCACGAGGCTTGGCCCCTCGCGAGGGTCTTGAATGCCTTGTTGATGAAGTTGGGGCGTACAAGCCCGCTAGCAAAGCCACGCCGTGGGCCGCAGGCAGGCAAGTCTGGGGACCCCCATTCCCAGAACGCCGACAGGTGTCGGTGTCAAAATCTGCGGATCTCGGATAGGGGGTCCCGAACTGTGCGTCTAAGGTCGATGGTAACAGGAGACAGGGGACACAATGTTTACCCAGGTTCGGGCCCTCTCTATGGAGGTAATACCCTACTTCCTGCATGATTGATCTTGATGAATATGAGTATTACAAGAGTTGATCTACCACAAGATCGTAATGGCTAAAACTCTAGAAGTCTAGCCTGTATGATTATGATTGTAATTCTCCCTCTACAGACTAAGCCCTCCAGTTTATATAGACACCGGAGGGGACTAGGGTTGTACAAAGTAGGTTACAGAGAAAGGAATCTTCATATTTGGACGCCAAGCTTGCCTTCCACGCCAAGGAGAGTCCCATCCGGAGACGAGAGAAAGTCTTCGATCTTCGTATCTTCACAACCCATCAGTCCGGCCCATGTCTGCCAGGTCGGACACCCGAGGACCCCTTAGTCCAGGACTCCCTTAGTAGCCCCTGAACCAGGCTTCAATGACGAGGTGTCCGGCACGCAGATCTCTTCGGCATTGCAAGGCGGGTTCCTTCTCCAAATGCTCCAACACAGTCTTCGGATGCAACGAACGTGTCCGACTCTGCAAAACAAATCCCACACACAACCGCAGGGATTATAATATTTCACGAATCCCATCTGCTAGCAACTTTTAGTAATGTGATACCACGTCATCACCCGGTCATTATTTCGAACCGTTTTTGGCCTGCCGCTTTGAGATGTGGTCTTATTGGCACGTCCTGTCAAAGCAGAGGTCGTGTCCCCTTATTGCGGGATCCTCATCAATACGGGCGTGTGTAATCTAACCGTGCCATTTGCACAGCCCTTGGGAAGAGGCAAGTTTTAATGCGAGTGGGGAGGCGCTTGATATTCACTGCCTTTATAAGGAGATAAGGATTCCCTTCTTTCACCCACGTCTTCTCTCTATCTCTGTCCTCCTATCCTCGAGCTCAAGCGCCCAAGTCCTCATCTTTTCCACCTTGAGAAAGCACTCGACCATGTCCGGATCTGGAGCGCAAGGCAAGTGGATGGCCTCCTCCGTCAAGGATAAGGACATCACCAAGCTTCGGGAGGCCGGGTACCTAGGAAATCACCCACCGGCTCCCGGCCAAGGGGCAGATCATCCCCACCCGAAGCCACGAGAGGGTGGTGTTCGTCCCCCACTTCGTCTGCGGGTTAGGGTTTCCTCTCCACCCCTTCGTCCACAGACTAATGTTCTATTATGGGCTAGATTTCCATGATCTAGCCCCAAACTCCTTCCTCAACATCTCAGCATTCATCGTCGTGTGTGAGACCTTCCTCCGCATTCCACCCCACTTCGGACTATTGCTTAAGATCTTCAACGTGAAGCCGAAGGTGGTGGATGGCCAACACACAGAGGGCGGAGGCGCCATGGTGAGCAAGCTGCCCAATGTCACATGGCCCAAGGGTACTTTTGTGGAGACCGTCAAAGAGTGGCAGAAACTGTGGTTCTATGTCACAGAGCCCCGCGACGCCACCTGGGTCGCGGCTCCCGAATTCAAGTCCGGATCTCCAATGTGGCTCACCTCCTGGATAGAGAAGGGCCCGAATTGGTCCTCGTCGGACGAGCTGATGGCGCTACAAACGCGCATCCAAAGCATGGTGGACAAAAACATCAAGCTCGTCAACGTGATCCAGGTGATGTTAGTTCGCCGGATCCTTCCATGCCAGAGCCGGACTTCCCGTTTATGGGAATTCGATCCGAAGAAGCACCAGACCTTGGAACGGCTCTTCGAAACAACGCACGAAGATATCTGGAAGTTGCTCTTCAAGGGCAATGAGACTCCGCCGGAGATGTCCGAGGACCGCGGGCATGATCTGGCCTATCCCGCCAGTGTGGTAAGTCTTTCGCGTTTCAAGGCGTATCCTCTACTTGCTTATTCAAGGAAGATACCTAAACTCCACTAGTTATTCTTCCAGGCCTGGACAAAGAAGGCGGAGAGGATTTGGTGTCCGGCTCCGCTGCCCGAGGAACCAGCAATTCCGCTTTTAACGACGATGCTGGTTCCGGCGCCCTACCAGGCGCCGGAGAAGAAGGCCAAAGGGGTCCGGAGTGGCCCCCGCCGCAAAGGAGCTTCGGACATGACGTCGGAAGACAACAAGACTCACTCCTCCGTCGCCGAAGACGACGACAAGGAGGAGGAGGAAATCAGCTCTCCCCCTGAGGGGGGAAGGAAGAAGAGGGCGGCCTCCACAAATCTGGAGGCAGAGGCGTCCAAGAGGGGGAAGACCTCACTCGCGGATAACTCTACGTGGGACGTTGATAGCAGCCCAGAGCCGCGCCCCCGAGACAAGCCCCTGGCCACATCGTATGTACTAAGAAACCCTGATGCGTCCGTATATCCGACCTCTCTACTTCATAGTTTTAACATGTTGAATTATGCAATTGCAAAACGGCCCACACAGCTCCCTGCGATCCTCATCAGGAGGTTCGCTGGATTCAAAGGCGATGGCCAGCGAGTCACCGTCGGCCGCTCACTCTCCCATGGCCAAGGGCGACGCCGAGGTGCTGTCGCGAAGGACCTTCCTCGGCCAGGGAGAGGTTCAGGAGGTCATCAAGGTGGCGACAGAGGATGAATCCTCAGCCGCCGGACACATGGGGGAGAACGCCCCCATGGAGACTGGCGATGGGGGCCATATCCAATTCGGCCCCCAGCCGGATACCATCTCGGAGACCTACACGGCTCCGGAATCTGGTGAGCAGCCTCCTTCGAGAGAAGGAGGTGTGCCTATTCCGCCGGTGACTTCTGTCCAACCAGAGGCACCGGATAATCTGCTGGAAGCGCTACGAGGCGCTTCCATTGTGGAGGAACGCCGTATCCTTATGGGTACGGTGGTTGAGAGGGTTCAATCCGTCAAAAGCGGACTGACCGAAGCCTGCACCAGCCTGCTGACGGGCTTTGAGGTAAGCAACACAAAAGAGAAAGTCATAGTATAGACAGTAGCCCCTGAGACACTGTCTGGTGTTCGGAAAGAAAAGCCGGATAGAGGATCAACTAATTTTCGCAGGAAACTAACCAAATATGTCTTATGTGAATAAGCAGGCGTCGTTGCTGGCCGCAACCTCGCATGCTGCTGAGGTCTCCGGACTAAAGCAGGGTCTGGAGCGGGCCGAAGAAGAGCTCGACCTTGTGAAAAGGCAGCTGGAGGATAAGCAAGGTATGTGGTGACTTGCTGTATATTCGGAAAGAATAAATGATGTGTGCTGACCGTAGTGCCATGATATTTGTAGGAGCGGCGACCGAGGTCGAGGTCCTTAAAAAGGCGCTGGCCAAGGCCAAGGAGAAAGCTGCCAAGGAACAGGCCGCCCGTGAGAAGCACGAGGCCAGGCTTAATGAGGTCCAGCAGGAGCTCCAGGATGCCATAAAGAAATGCGAGTCCTTGGAGCGCAATGTTTCGGCCCAAGAGACCGAACTCGCCAAGGCTCGCCAAAGCGCGGAAGAGGCCCGGGTTGAAGCCCAGGCCGCCCTCCAGGAGATTCACGAGGCCAAGAAAATCGCGGTGGGTAAGGCTTTTAGTATGCAAAGCTAGTATGTGAAGAAGAGGTACCTTTTCCTAACCCGGATTTGGAGTTCCCCAGGGGCATTTGTGGATCTGCCGCGCAGTGTCTCTGACGCTGCGGAATTCTTCCGAGCCGAAGAGGAGAGCTCAACGGAGAAGCTGTTCTGGTCGCAATACCTTGCACCAGAACATCCTATGCCCTTTAGCGACTAGCTAGAACAGCTGGTCGAACTACATAGGGTGGCCGAACTAGCCATGAAGGATTTAATAATCCGGCTATGGCCTGTAGAAGCTATACCCAGCAGCTACTTCGGGCTCGTGAAGCAGCTGGTCAATGCTTGCCCCCGTCTTGTTGTTATCAAGCGATCGGTCTACATCGAGGGTGCGCAGATGGCCTTTGCCCGTGTCAAGGTGCAGTGGGCGAAGGTGAACGCCATCAAGCTCGCGACCGAGGGACCACCCGAGGGCATGGAGCACCGCACGCCCGAGCTATATTTTGACAATGTCCTGGAGGGATCCCGCATTGTGGCGGGGCAGTGTGCGAAAGATGTGATCTTTGAATGAATATATTCATATTATCTCGCCTTGTATTATGAAACAAAGTCGATTATGTAATATAATGCTTGTTAAAATTTTACCTCCTGTGCGGCCGTGTTTATGAAATTTTTGAGAGTTGTCCAGTCATCGGCTTCAACCCCCACGTAGGTAGTACGGGGGTGTTCGGGATGGAATCTGAACACTCTTGATCCAATTTGTTTGGTCCTTGAAGGAGGTGTTTAGCGTAACAAACTAGGCAATCGGACTATGTGGCTTTATCACCCTCACTTAGCCATAGGAGTTCTACAATGAAAATTTAGGCTCAGCCCCTAGTATCCGAACTAGGGTACTGTAAACACCTAATCAGGTAAAAGCCGATTCATCGCATAATGCGGAAAAAATCGCTAAAGATTTGAAACCTCCGAAGAGCTAACCGGCTCTCGCCGCATCATGACAGTCAGTTTTCGGCTTTCTCTAATGAGGTGCTCATCCAGATAAACCAGGACACAATCGCAGTAGTTCTCCCTTTACAACCCTAGCCGATATAGCGGAACGTAAGGTAGTAAGCGCAGGAGTCGGGCAACCCAACTCTTAACCAAAGACATGATTCGGAGCCAATGCATATAATGCTAAATTCGGGGTGCCGAACTATATTGTAAAAAGTGTTCGGACTTCGTTGTCGTATTATGGGTCGCAATGAAGCCCCTGACAGATTAAAGCGTACGAAAGTGTACGGGCGCAACTTTGAGAAGATTATCAAAGAAAAAAGGAAAAAGGGGGGTAGTAAGCTAGTGCCGCAGATGTTGGGCCGCAAACTGTTTCCATTATAGTTTGATTAATACGTTAAAGTGTATTTGCACAAGTGGTGCAATAAGCAATCGGGCTATTTAACATGCCACTACCAAGAGAGAGCTGCGTGCGGGTCCTGAAAGCAGGTAGAGTGATCGTTAAAGAGACCACCTAGAAATTCCCTTGTACGCCAGTGCTTCTTGCCATCTTGGTGGATCTGTCCTGTCGAGAGGACCGATGATCAGGTCGTCGGGAGAAGCCTGCGGAAAAGAAACCTGAGAAGGATAAACAAGAAAAATTGAAAGTATGTGTGTCCAACATCGGTCGAGCCGTAGTATGGGTCACAAGCTAGTTATGCCTCTGTCTATGCCCATGGTATTTTGCGTGCGTAGTTATGTACGCGTGGTACGAGTGCCGCCACTTGGTTGGGACTGGGACGGAGGCCAAATTGCTAATCGAGCTTGACGAGCTGCGCTGTCCTGCAGCAGAGTAGTCCGGACTCGTTTGACAGTGTCCGAGAGCTCGGTCGACGAATTAATGTTCTGCTTGAGGAGGCCGCTCTGTACTTCCGCTGCTAACGCAGCGGTGTGCTCCTCGGTACGGAGGGAGCGTTCCGTGTTTCCATTGACTGTTATGACGCCGCGTAGTCCGGGCATCTTGAGCTTAAGATAAGCGTAGTGTGGCACCACGTTGAAGCGCGCAAATGCGGTTCGTCCAAGCAGTGTGTGATAGCCGCTGCGAAAGGGGACGATATCGAAGATCAATTCTTCGCTTCGAAAATTGTCCGGGGATCCGAAGACAATCTCGAGGGTGATTGAGCCCGTATAGCGGGCCTCTACACCTGGTATGACTCCTTTAGAGGTAGTCCTTGTGGGCTTAATTCTTGAGGGGTTAATGCCCATTTTGCACGCTGTATCCTGATAGATCAGGTTCAGGCTGCTACCACCGTCCATGAGGACTCGCGTGAGGTGGAATCCATCAATGATTGGGTCAAGGACCAGTGCGGCTGAATCGCCATGACGGATACTGGTCGAATGGTCTCTACGATCAAAAGTGATCGGACAGGAAGACCATGGGTTGAATTTTGGGGCGACTGGCTCCATCGCATAAACGTCCCTGAGGGTGCGCTTGCGTTCCCTCTTGGGGATGTGGGTAGCGTATATCATGTTCACTGTTTTGACCTGAGGTGCAAACTTCTCCTGTCCCCCTGTGTTCGGTGGTCGAGGCTCCTCGTCATCGTCCTTGCTTTGCGACCCCTTCTCCTTGTTCTCGGCATTTAACTTGCCGGCCTGTTTAAAAACCCAACAATCTCTGTTGGTATGGTTGGCTGGTTTTTCTGGGGTGCCATGAATCTAGCACGGACGATCGAGTATGCGGTCCAAGCTGGATGAGCCCGAATTGTTCTTTTTGAACGGCTTCTTCCGCTGGCCGGACTTGGAGCCACTGAATCCGGTGTTGACCTCCGTGTCATCGGTATTATCACCGTTGTTTCGACGCTTGTGCCTATTGCCTCGAGGCTTGCCGTTGCTATTCCTAGCTTCCGCAGTGCCAGGGTCGCTTACATTATTGTTGTTACGTGCTAGCCAGCTATCTTCGCCCATGCGAAAGCGGGTCATAAGTGCCGTAAGGGCTGCCATGGACTTCGGCTTTTCTTGGCCGAGGTGTCAGGCGAGCCAATCGTCTCGGATGCTGTGATTAAAGGCCGCCAGGGCTTCGGCATCCGGACAGTCGACGATCTGGTTCTTTTTGGTCAAGAACCTAGTCCAGAATTTCCTGGCTGACTCTCCGGGCTGTTGAATTATGTGACTTAAGTCATCGGCATCCGGAGGTCGACCATATGTACCTTGGAAGTTGTCAAGGAAGGCCTCTTCCAAGTCCTCCCAGCTGCCGATGCAGTTTTCGGGCAGACTGTTCAACCAGTACAGGGCTGGTCCTTTGAGTTTTAGTGGGAGGTATTTGATGGCATGGAGATCATCGCCGCGGGCCATATGAATGTGAAGAAGAAAATCCTCGATCCATACCGCGGGGTCTGTTGTCCCATCGTATGATTCGATGTTTACGGGTTTGAACCCTTCTGGGAATTCGTGCTCCATTACCTCGTCAGTGAAGCAAAGGGGGTGTGCGGCGCCTCTGTATCGGGCCACGTCGCGACGTAGCTCGGATGGAGTCCGTCTGCGGTTCTCGGCCGGGGCGTGAGTATGATTGTTGCGTCTGGCTACATAGCCGTTGTCGCGTGTCGGGGCGCGTCCTCGTGATCCATAGATCGATCTGTTCTGACCTGCTCTACTATCCAAGCCCTGCCGCAGGTGATAGGTATGTCCCCGAGCTGTTTTATCCCTGCCATTACGGTGAGGTGGGGCGGGCTCGTGTTCGGCTTGAGTTTCCGCTTTGTCCTGACCACGTGGTGGTCGGTCAGCTGCATTGCGCGATGATGGTATGGGCTCCAGCGCCTCATCATCGAACTGAGGTAGTAATTTACGCTTCGGGTAACTTTTGGCTGGGCGCTTGAGGCCGTATTCCTCGGCTGCCAGGACATCGGTCCATCTATCATTTCGCAGATCTTGATCAGCTTGAAGCTGCTGCTGCTTCTTTTTGAGGCTCCTTGCAGTGGCTATTACCCGGCGCTTAAAGCACTCCTCCTCGAGAGGTTCCTCAGGCATGATAAAGTCCTCGTTGCCGAGGCTCATCTCCTCCTCGGAGAGCGGAAGATAATTACTGTCCTCCGAGTCTTCGTGTATGGCTTGTTCATCAGGGCTAACTTGTCCATCTTCCCGATCGTCCTGTTCGGCAGTTTCTTCGTCGGGGTCTTCTCTGTCTTCAGCACCGTCCGGAGTGTTATCGTCTCCTGTGCCGGTATTGCTGTCTTTGTTGCGGCGTGATTTAGAGTGGCGCCGCTGACGCCGTCGCTTTGGTTGTATCTTAGGACGTTCATCCTCAACTGGATTTTCCTTGTCATCGCCGCTATTCTCTTTTGGTGCATCCACCATGTATACGTCATATGAGGAGGTGGTCGTCCATCCTCCGGTGAACGGCGGGTTTTGGGCCTCCTCTTCTCCGGCATCGTCGTCCATTCCGTCGATGTCTTCGGTGCCATAATCGAGCATGTCGGTTAGGTCCTCGACAGTGGCTATGAAGTGGGCGGTGGGTGGGAAACGAAATTCTCCATCATTAGCCTCCAGTTCAAACCGAATATAATTCGGCTGAGAGTCCCCCGCTAAGGATAGAGTTTTTAATGAGTTTAGCACGTCACCCAAAGGCGAGTGCCGGAAGATGTCCGCGGAGCTAAATTCGACGATCGATGACTGATCAAGCTCGATGTGCGCAGATGCACATGCTTGAGAATCTGTAGCCGGAGACGAGTCCATGGTTCCGGTGAAACATATGTCACTTGAAGTTAGGTCTGTGTGCGTCTCTAACGCCGCTGAGTCTGCGGCTTCCGTGGCGGAGTCTGCGGCTTCCGTGGCGGGGTTGAGCTTCCCGTCCTCAAATGGCGCGATCTGCTCCGGATCTAAGGCCAGAGCGGTTACAGGTGCTATATCCTGGGTATGGTCCGATGACAGATTTAAGTCATGTTCATCGTGGTGACAGGGAGCGGCTGTCGTGGTCTCGAATCCGTCGAAGATCAAGTCTCCGCGGATATCCGCAACGTAGTTCAAGCTTCCAAATTTGACCTGATGGCCAGGGGCGTAGCTTTCGATCTGCTCCAGATGGCCAAGCGAGTTGGCGCGTAGTGCAAAGCCGCCAAATACAAAGATCTGTCCGGGGAGGAAGACTTCCCCTTGGACAACATTGTTGTAGATGATTGAAGGAGCCATCAAACCTTTTGACGATGACACAGTGGAACTCTCAATAAAAGCACCAATGTCGTTGTCAAAACCGGCGGATCTCAGGTAGGGGGTCCCGAACTGTGCGTCTAAGGTCGATGGTAACAGGAGACAGGGGACACAATGTTTACCCAGGTTCGGGCCCTCTCTATGGAGGTAATACCCTACTTCCTGCTTGATTGATCTTGATGAATATGAGTATTACAAGAGTTGATCTACCACGAGATCGTAATGGCTAAAACCCTAGAAGTTTAGCCTGTATGATTATGATTGTAATTCTCCCTATACGGACTAAGCACTCCGGTTTATATAGACACCGGAGGGGACTAGGGTTGTACAAAGTCGGTTAAAGAGAAAGGAATCTTCATATTTGGACACCAAGCTTGCCTTCCACACCAAGGAGAGTCCCATCCGAACAGGGGAGAAAGTCTTCGGTCTTCGTATCTTCACAGCCCACCAGTCCGGCCCATGTCTAACAAGTCGGATGCCCGAGGACCCCTTAGTCCAGGACTCCCTCAGGCGGCGGCGTCCATGCAGCCTTGATATCCGCCTGGCTAGACGGCCACGGCGTCCTACACAGTTATTTCCCCGTTGCTGGTGACGCACTCCCCCAAGTCCTCCGCTTCCTCGAAACTCATCTTCTTCTCCCAATTCGACCCGAGATCAACCCTCTCCATCGCCATGGCGCCGAACCGAACGGAGAAGGGGAAGAAGCCCATGTCCTCAGCCAGGCCACCCCCGGCCATTGGGCCCGCCGTCGGTCGATCGCTGGTGCTCAACCAGGAGGCCATGGACAAGGTCCGCCCGGCGCTCCCCACCAGCTTCAACGAATGGGGAGGGACGATGGCCTGGCCTGCTTCTCGAGCTTTTGTCGATAGGACAGCCATCGAGGTCCAGTTCTTCATTGACGCCTTGTGGGCCGGCCTGGTTCCTCCCTTCTCCGCCTTCTTCAACGCCGTGCTTTCCCATTACCAGATCCATATGCTGCACCTAGGTCCCCAATCCGTCGCCCTTCTTGCCGTCCTTGCCTTCGTCTATGAGGCCATGGTGGGCATTGCTCCTTCCATGGCCCTACTACGCCATTTCTGCTCGCTGCACCTGACTGATCCTCGGCAAAGCTCGGGATGCCTGAGCTTCCAGGCCGTGGCTGCGACGGCCGGCTCGGGAATTAAATTTGAGCTCCCACCGTCTGTGAGCGGGTTTCGGACACGGTGGGTGTATGTGGACGTTGGCATGCTCAGCCCCTGCTCTTGCCTCCGTCCGCGCCCGCCATCTCCAGCTCCGGCTAGAGCCACGAGAAGCTTGCGGGCCCCCGCCTTGCCTTCGTCTGGCTCAGGTTGAAGAGGCTGAAAGATCTTGGCGTGACCGCGCCCATGGTGATGAAGGAGTTCCTCCGACGCCGCCTCACCCCACTCCAGCGCCATTCCCGGCCGATGTGGGCCCTGTCCGGCGGCCAGGATCGCATGAGGCTTCAGGAGTCGGTGCTTCCGCCCGAGGCATGAAAAACGGTGCTTGAGGTCCTGACGGGCGACCCCTCGCCAGCCGACATGCCACTGGAGGGCTTTCTTTTGTACTGCTGCTCGAACAGGGTGGAGTTCGCGGGGCAGATGCCCCCCTTCGATCAATGGGGGCTGCGTCTAGTCGGCCTTGAAGGGCCCCGTGAGAACCCCGTCACCGTGGTCCCCCTCCTTGCCGCCGGCGCCGAACTTACCCCAAGAGTGGATGCAGGGGGCAAGCATCGTTGGGGGCCGGAGGCGCGGGTGCTGAGGCATCGACACCGCTCGAGGCTCCCGAGGTGCCATCCCCGGGAGCCCGTGACTCCTGCCTTGTGGCGACAGCTGAGGGGCGACGCAATCCGCTGCTCCTGAGGCCGAAGCCTATGAGGTTTCGTCAGGTTATCATGAGGCGGAGCCCGAGGGCTCCCCACAGCCCTGCACTCCAGAGGTCGTCTCCTTGGGCGCCTCACCAGCCGCGCCCTGCGCTGGTTGCCGTATCCCACGCTTCGGCCGGCTCCGTCTGGACTTCGACGCGCTCCGCAAGAGGAAAGGGTCTCCAAGCTGCAGCAGTAATGCCCTCCGGCCGTTGAAGCAGAGGAAGTATATCGCCATAGATGAGTGAGTACCTTATCTTTGTAATTTATCGAGTGCTGCTTCCCCTCCTAAAAGTGTCTCCTCAGTGTCCCAACTGCTAAGACCGCGAAGTCTCCTGAGAAGCAACCTCCTCCTGCCTCGACTCCCCCGCTAGCCTTGAGCGCCCCAAGCCAGCGTGCCGTCCCTGGCGCGAGGTTGTCCGGAGAGGCAAACTCGCTAGCCTGGCGCCTCGAGCCCGCGCCTTTGCCGTCTCTCCTTCGTGGCCTCGCCTGGGGTTTGGCAAGCATGCCAAGAGCTCCTCCTTTGTTTGTGGACGACGACTAGATGGGTTCGATCCTGGCTTCTTCTTCGAGCAACGAGCTCCAGACCATCCGGGCCCCTGCCCAAGCCCGGTCGGCGACCCGGGAAGCGCCAGCCCCCAGCCCCCTGCTGGAAGGGGTGAGCCGCTTCCGATCCCGCCAGCAACCCATGCTGTGGAGGACGGACCTGGTCGCATGCTAAAGGTTGCACACGAGCGGAGTGTCGTCCGCCACAAGCTCTTTCAGGAGACAATGAGCGCAATGAGCCGGCTCGGCGGAGAACTCGTGGATGTTGACGCGCGCCTTGAAGCCAGCGTGAGCACGCAAATGCGAAGGCCGAGGCATCCCTGGCAACCTCGCGCGAGGCCAGCGCCCGAGCCTTGGGGGAGGCCAGGGAGGCCGAATGTTGCTGCGCGGTTACCGAGGAGCGATGGCGGGAGCTCCAGGCCTTGAATGCCTCCTTGGAGCAGCAGGTGGAGGCACGCAGGGCCGCCTTGGCGTCGATGAAGGGTGCGCCGTCCGACGAGGAGGAGATCTCGGGGCGCGAGGAGGCACTGTTGCTGGAGGCCACAGAGCGCAGCCTTGAGCTCGAGCGGTTGGAGACGAGGGAGCGCCAAGTCGCCCAAGCAGAAGATGTTGTCGATGCGCGCGAGGCCAAGGCCCAGGAGGAGGTCGACCGCCGGGTGGACGAGGCTCGCGCAGATCTTGTTGGCAGGTACGACCAGAAGCTGAAGCTCGGGGAAGCCGAAGCTGTGGGCAGGACTACTGCCCTCAGGTCAGGGTTGGCTGAGGCGGAACGGCGCGAGAAAGCCACCGTAGCCGCCCTGGTCTCAGGGCAGGCTGAGCTGGCCTCCGCCCGTGCCGAGTTGCTTTCTCTTCAGCAGCGGGTCGCCAGCGCCGAGTCCTTCGTGCAGTAGAGCAGGGAGGAAGTGCTCCGGCGGTAGACGCTGGAGCGCGTGCACGCCCCCATGCTCCAAAGCCTCAGGATCAGAGCCAACGCGGTGCTGGGCACCATCTGCGACGAACATGCCCCTCATCACCACACGAACGATTACGCCAGTCACCTCTGCTTCTTCACCGATGTGGTGACAATCCTGGAAAATCGATCCGAGAGGGCTCGTGAGCTTGTTGACGAGAGGAGCCGTGGCCTGCTCGGGCACGCGTTCTCCCGCGTCTTCAGCCACCTCCAGAATCTACCCCGAATTCGATTTTGACGCCGCCATTGCCCCTGTACCCGAGGCCATCCGGGGCAACCTTGCACGCTGGGTAGAAGACAATGTGGATGCTCTAGTCAGGGCCTTCACCTCCGAGGACAACGCGGTGGTGGTCGCGGCGGATGAAGGTGACGTGGTCGACGATGGTGAGGGCGGCGCCGGCGATGGTGACAGTGATGCCAACGACGGTGACAGCGACGCCGGCGACGCGTCTGAGGGCGACCCGGAGGACGCAGTGAGCGACATGTCCGATTGAGCACGTGCTTCCTTGTCGTTGACCCTGCATGCGAAAGCTCGGGCACGGCCCTGGAAGTTGTAAGAGCATTTTGGGAGGGGGAGCCCCTCATGTAAACGGATTACTGCTTCTATTCCTTAGGACAAGCTGGAGATGTGTTTTCATGAGCCCGCGAGTCCCGCCATGAGCTTGCTACTATAATTTACCTTAGTCAGGACAGGTTCCAAACCGGCTCGTGAGGTCGTGAGCTCCTGAGGAGCCAGCCGATCCGTCCGAGAGGGCCTCGCGAGAAGCAAGCGCCAGCCATGGCAGGACGTGCGCGGAGCGCACGTGCACCGCGCCCAGCCCCCGCTCGCGAGGGGGAGGCAGCAGGTGCGGACTCCGAAACAAGGTAAGGAACGAGATCGCAAGAAATCACACAAATAAGAAAGACACCCCCGCGCATACCAATGAAAATTCAACTTCAAACTTAAATCCAAAGCCAGAAAACAGGGCTACAAACAAGAGGTTAAAAGCAAATGGCCGCGTCCGGCGCCTAGTCTAGTCTTCTGGTCTTCCACCGGCGCGGAGCATGGCGCCTCCACTAGGACGTGGGCGGGAGCCCCCGAGGCCCGAGGGCGGCTCTCCGGAGACTCCGGGGCGTGTACAGCCCCACTCATTATTACGTGAGAGTGTCAGGAGCGGAGACCTTCACAGGCGCGAGCCTTGCTTCATATCGCCAGACGAGGGGCCCGCCTTGCGCCACCCTCGACCACCGTTGGGGCGTCCAGAAACCAGGATGATGCCAAGGGGCAAAGGGGACGCCAGCGGCGCCCTCGGCGACCACGGGCCCTCTGCCGGGGGGGAGGCTCGCCAGTGCCTCCCTGGCAGAGGACCTACCTGTTGGGAAACGTAGTAATTTCAAAAAAATTCCTACGCTCACGCAAGATCATGGTGATGCATAGCAACGAGAGGGGAGAGTGTTGTCCACGTACCCTCGTAGACCGAAAGCGGAAGCGTTATCACAACGCGGTTGATGTAGTCGTACGTCTTCACGATCCGACCGATCAAGTACCGAACGCACGGCACCTCCGAGTTCAGCACACGTTCAGCTCGATGACGTCCCTCGAACTCCGATCCAGCCGAGTGTTGAGGGTGAGTTTCGTCAGCACGACGGCGTGGTGATGATGATGATGTTCTACCGACGCAGGGCTTTGCCTAAGCTCCGCAACGATATTATCGAGGTGTAATATGGTGGAGGGGGGCACCGCACACGGCCAAAATATCATATATCAATTGTGTGTAGAGGTGCCCCCCTGCCCCCGTATATAAAGGAGCAAGGGGGAGGCCGGCTGCCCTTGGGCGCGCCAAGGAGAGGGGGGAGTCCTCCTCCTAGTAGGAGTAGGACTCCCCTTTCCTAGTCCAACTAGGAAGAGAGGGGGGGAGGAAACAGAGGGGGAGGGAGAGGGAAAAAGGGGCCGCGCCCCCCTCCCCTAGTCCAATTTGGACTCCTCATGGGAGGGGGCGCGCCACCTCCTGGCTGCTGCCCTCTCTCTCCCCACTAAGGCCCAATACTTCCCCGGGGGGTTCCGGTAATCCCTCCGGCACTCCGGTTTTATCCGAAACTTCTCCGGAACACTTCCGGTGTCCGAATATAGTCGTCCAATATATCAATCTTTATGTCTCGACCATTTCGAGACTCCTCGTCATGTCCGTGATCACATCCGGGACTCTGAACAACCTTCGGTACATCAAAACATATAAACTCATAATATAACTATCATCGTAACTTTAAGCGTGCGGGACCCTACGGGTTCGAGAACTATGTAGACATGACCAAGACACCTCTCCGGTCAATAACCAATAGCGGAACCTGGATGCTCATATTGGTTCCTACATATTCTACGAAGATCTTTATCGGTCAGACCGCATAACAACATACGTTGTTCCTTTTGTCATCGGTATGTTACTTGCCCGAGATTCGATCGTCGGTATCTCGATACCTAGTTCAATCTCGTTACCGGCAAGTCTCTTTCCTCGTTCCGTAATACATCATCCCGTAACTAACTCATTAGTCACAATGCTTGCAAGGCTTATAGTGATGTGCATTACCGAGTGGGCCCAGAGATACCTCTCCGACAATCGGAGTGACAAATCCTAATCTCGAAATACGCCAACCCAACAAGTACCTTTGGAGACACCTGTAGAGCACCTTTATAATCACCCATTTACGTTGTGATCTTTGGTAGCACACAAAGTGTTCCTCCGGTAAATGGGAGTTGCATAATCTCATAGTCATAGGAACATGTATAAGTCATGAAGAAAGCAATAGCAACATACTAAACGATCGGGTGCTAAGCTAACGGAATGGGTCAAGTCAATCACGTCATTCTCCTAATGAGGTGGTCTCGTTAATCAAATGACAACTCATGTCTATGGCTAGGAAACATAACCATCTTTGACTAACGAGCTAGTCAAGTAGAGGCATACTAGTGACACACTGTTTGTCTATGTATTCACACATGTATTATGTTTCCGGTTAATACAATTCTAGCATGAATAATAAACATTTATCATGATATAAGGAAATAAATAATACTTTATTATTGCCTCTAGGGCATATTTCCTTCACTACCTCCGGCGATGCCCTGCTCCGTGTGATGCGGGTAGGGGCCTTGCTCCTGGCTCCTCCCGCGCAGCCCCCTACGCGCCTCCGCTGGCGGAAGGGGGGCCGCCGTGCTGGGGCCGTCATCCACCGTTGTGACCTGATTCACTTGCGACCCATGGTTAGCGTAAGCCTGCTCTTGAGAGATTAGCAGTACCCTGTAGCTGTTGTCACCGGCATGGTTGGCGAGGTTCCCGGGCGGCTCCTGGAAGGCCTCGACTTCCAGCGTCTCCTCTTCCCAACCCGGCTCGAGGAACGCGTCGGGGTCTTCTTCCGGCGCGTACTCCTGGTCCATCATACGGGGCACATAGGCCTCCGGAGCCGTCGCTCCAGAAACCTCGCTGAAGTGCACCGCGCTCCACGTTGCCCGGCCCGGCGCGCCGCTCTGAGGTTGGTAGGGCGGCATCCTACCGGGACCGTGGGTGGAAATGCTCATGCCTGCGCCCATCGGGGAAGGCACAGGTGCAGTTGGGTGCCCTGCGCCACCGGTTGCGTCGACGCCGACGAAACCTCCTAGTGCGCCCGAGAGCACACGGGCGCGACGAGGCCCACCATGCGATCCGGCCGCAGCCTGAGGTGTATGCAAGGAGCAGAAAGGAGGCGTACCCCTGGCTGCGGCGTCCAATAGCTCGGCAACGTGCTCCAGCAGCGCGCTCCAGCAGCGCATCTCGGCCAATCTCCATCAGTCGGCATCGCAGCAGCTCCCGCGCCACTGTGAGTGCGGCCCTCATGTTCGCTTGTTCCCGCCGGGTGTGCAGCGCCGTTGCTGCAGCGTAGCTTGAGGCCCTTGCGGCGGCCGGCACGCGCCGCAGAGTAAGGGTGGACGGCGTCGAACCGCGCGCCTGCGCCCCGCAGTGTTTGGCGGTGCGCGTGCCGCCTGGAGCGCGGGGTTGAGGTCTTCTTGGGCTGACGACTCCGCCCAGGCTGGCCAAGCTTCCCAATGGCCGACGTCGGCCCTCGGGTCACCGGCCGAGATTGAACAGTTACAAGGGAAGAACAGCCTCCCGAGGAGAGGTGTTCTTGTGCTTGGTAAGCTTGTGAGGTGGTTGATGGTCTGAATGATCCGTCCCCTGCTAAGGTGGTGGCTAGTCCTATTTATAGAGGCCCTGGTCCTCTCCCCAAATATTGAGCGGGAAGGGATGCCACAACGGCCAAATTTGAAGGAGACAACCAGTACAAGTTATCCTGACTAAAGGTGGTCTTCTCCTGCCAAAGGCTCTAGTGGTGACACCATCTTGGGCTCCACGGTGACCTCCGTCCTGCCGTCCTGCCGGTCTTGGTCTCGTTGCACCGATATGGAAACATTTGCCTGATGCCTCGGGACTCCTCGCCTGCGCTTGCCTCTTTAGCACCAAACAGGAAACAAGGACACTGCGCGCGCTGGCGCCCGCCTGGCCTTGGTCGTCATGGCTTACGTCATGGGAACCTCGCGAGGTGCCCCTGGCCATGATCTCTCCGCCCCTCGCGAGTCAGCCTGGTGAGGCCACCCCCGAGGAGGTCTTGCGTCGTCCGCCTCACGAGGGTTGGCCCCTCGCGAGGGTCTTGAGTGTTTGCTGGTGAAGATGGGTTGTACAGGGCCGCGGGTGGAGCCACACCATGGGCCGCAGGCAGGCAAGTCTGGGGACCCCCGTTCCCAGGATGCCGACAGTACGAATCAGCTTCTTTTAGATTATGTTGGTCGTTCTACCTAGGTACTACCAATGTAGTAATACCTAGAAGACTGGTGGTTAGAGGACGGCAGCTAGGAATAGCCATCTCATTTTGTGCAGTTGTACTAAAACTGAGGTGTGTACTTTTGATTGCGCAGATAGAAACGATATGGAGACAGACATCCCTGTTTGCGCAAATACGAAATACGGTTAGTTAAACAGTGACAGATATTTGCGGTGGCGTATGATTAACAACAGCATCTATTGTGTTATAATTGGCACTAGATTGACAGTATGAAAGTGCCCTTAAGTAAGTAGCATCACATCACATCAACAGTGCCACTAGATTAACATGCAGAACAATAGCATTAGTATTACTATCATGAGAGTAGCACATAGTCAGTAAATGTGCAATCAAATTTGTGCGGTTCCACTGGGATGAAGCAATGTTAGCGGTGTGAGATTTAAGTGTAACTGCAAAAACACAATTCATGGGAAATAAAGCTAGACGGAAGCACTTCATAAAATGGTGGTGGCATGCTTCAATTTATCGACGACACTAGACCATTACTTATAGTGACATTAGGTGGCATTGCTTAATGCTTCATGTGATTTTACATTAACGGTAGCGATATGGGCGTAGGGACAGCAGGGGCATAAAGTGGTGAGGCAGATGTGGTTGTCGAGAGTGGCAAACACTCAGGAAGCATATCTGCATTTGTCCCATTTTTTATCTCCTCGGCGACATTTTCCTATGTGAGCACAGGAAATCTAGACCTGCTCATTCTCATTTGTGTTGTCCCCCAACACCCCTCACTTTCTTTCCTTTTTTAACCAAGAGACAGGTCCACTTCCCCCCACCCTTCGCCATCCACCATGCTTTCTTCGCCTTTTCAACCAAGAGACCGGTTGGGTAGCCAGTATCTACTACTTTCCCCTGTTTCCTCTTAGAACCAAGTCCTAGGTTCATGCTACAGCTTTCCCACTTTCTTCCCTGTTTGAACCAACTCTTAGATTCGACTGTATGAACTAGCTTTACCTCTAATAATAGAAAAGTCTAGGTGGCTTTGGAACAGCCGACGGAAGTAGAAAAAGATCCACACGTAGCCACGTGGGGAGCTGGGGCAGTAGAGCAAGGCAGGTTTCGAAGGAATATATACCTGAGGGTCGTCGGCATGTGGCAAAGAAGGTGTCGGGAGGCCGCATCTTGGCCACAATACCGCAGGGAGGAAGAAGGGGTCGGAGGCCCTCCCGAGCTGGCGCTCTCTCGGAGAGAATGGCACGGCCGCCGATCGGGACGCGCGGGCAGCCGTTGGTCTCCTCCCTCGCCACCGACGACAGCGTGAACGATGCACCTACACCCCTGCCCCGGTCGAGGTGGTCTGGCCGGATTTGTGACCAGCCGTGAGCAGAGAGAGAGTGTGGCCACCTATGTCTTGCTTAGATCTGGAGAGCATGAAAGAGTGAAAGAGAGGAACCCTAGTAAAGCAAGCGTTAAGGCTCCTGCTTATATATATAGTGGAGTGATTTTGTTGTACCAGCTTCAAAAAAATGCACTCCTACGTGTACCCGCGAGTGGGTGTGAGAGAACTAGTGCGTGCATGCAATGCTTCTCTTCGTGAGAGTACAGTATACTATGCCCAAAGAACGTTCACCACAAGAGTAATAGTATAAGTGTGACGTGTGAGCTAAAATAAAAGGTGCGCGACGTCTTTTGTTTTTTAGAAGTTCTGAGGGTAGGGTGTGAAGAGCACATATGTGTGTGACGTCTACCTGCAGATAGACGGTGGGTGCGAGAGGACTCGGGGGAGTCATGACTCGTGAGGGTGCGTGTGTGCGTGAGAGAGAGGGGGCACGTATCAATGCAATGCATGTGTCCGTAAATCATTATCCGACAAACGTTCTCCACCAGCCGTTTCATGACGAACGCCGTATGAACCGTTAGATCGGCATCCGACAGCGTCAGTTTTGCCATGTCATTTAACAGAGCAGCCACTCCTCCTACACACAAATCTTCCACGTGAGTGTTAGCAACTGTCGTATGCTCCTCCCTCCGTTCCAAAATGCAGTGCATATAGCTTTATTGAAAATTCGAACCTCGCAAACTTTTACCGAGTTTTCGTGTACCAAAATGCACATATAGAATACCCACTATATATCATTTCATTCATCTTCGAGAGGTAACTATAAAGATTGGGGAGGAGTCTACAAAGAAAGACCGTCGTATCACCTGCAGCAATTTCAACCATCCTTGGTGTGGAGGAATATCATAGGAACTCTATATTATATGATTTTTATAGGATTTTTTCCTTTAGACCCAATTGGTTCATAGGAATAGATTTATATACTCCACATTTCAAAGGAAATAAACATGATATCATTTTTATAGCTTTAGAGCCACTTGGTTCATATGAATGGATTCCTATACTCCCATAATTTCAAAGGAAAATAAACATTAGCGTATATTCAATAGAAAAGTTCCTATGATGTGAACCAAATGACATCTCTTTTCCAATCCCTCCTCATAGGAATTGAGATACATGTCATCTCTAGATTCAATAGAAAAGTTCCTATGATGTGAACCAAATGACATCTCTTTTCCAATCCCTACTCATAGGAATTGAGATACATGTCATCTCTTTCCCTACAACTTCCATGTATACATCTTCTATTCCTAAATAGCTAGTACAACCCACTAGTAGCTTTTTTCCTAGACATGCAACTATGGCACAAGAAAACGTCATGCATGCAAGTCATAAATCACATTGTTTTTCTACTCTATGCATGCAAGCACCACATCATCAATGCGTGCATGTTACTCATAAGTTATTTCTTGCATTAAATTTTGTATTGACAATGTATGTGCTGGTCACGTGCACACATATGTAGTTCACATTCACATTTTTGTTAGAAATGTCATTCTTTTAACTACAATTCATTTTTTCTCTTTGTACTCCCTCCGTCTAGGTGTGTAAGTCATCTTCCGAAAACCAAATAATCCCAAAACACTTTGGCATGGTACATTAACTCCTTCCTCGTTTCTTGTTTCGTGACATATCAACCAATAAGAGATGTGGGCCGTGCACGCTTTCAATGGCTTGAGACTTTGAAACATGACATGCAGTGGTTAATTCATTGCATGGAATGCTATTAACTAGCAAAAAACCTAAGATGACTTATACACCTGGACAGAGGGAGTATTACATTTTTTTTCATTTTAAGCATACATTCACTTCCCATTAGTTATAGATGTTTTTGGAGGAACTTTTATGCATTATCTATACCTATACCCCTATATAGTGTGCGAATAACTTTGAAAGATGGTCGTTGGATGAAGCTAATCCGACAGTGCAGAGATGGCAAATCCGAGCACTATTGTCCGTTGGATATCATCAACATTCCACCAAATTCTGCCACATGTACAATCTAGAAGACTCCATGGTTGAACTTAAGCATAATGCACAAACCTCAAAACACAAGCACTTCTCCTTTGTTCTAGAATCTTCCGTATCATAATTGCCCAAACTTTTTTTTCTAAATGAATTGCCATTATTTGTTTTTTACTTTATGCTTTACAATGCACAATCCCATGAATCTTAACCTTTTTATAAAACTAATTGATTTTGAATGAGATCAACTATAAGAACTAAACGAACATCTACATCATGCATATATGACTCAAAGCTTTACATGCTATAGTGTGTATTTATTCATAATTTGGTTTCCAAATCTCATGCATTCAATGCATGTGTACCTTACTAGTTTTGAGTAGAGTAGCAAATTTCACGCAGCCACGGGTATATCAAAATACAGGGCCCATGCATCATTGCCTTTTGGTTGAACCTACGTCCACAATTTTTTGTACATATATCTCCACTGGTCCCCGAACCCAAAATGCTGCCTCGCTCCCATAAAACCAAGCGGCCCACACATATTAAGGCGTCGACTCGAACTCAATACCTCTCCCGTTTACTACGACGTGGCCCTGCACACTGTAGTACTTGTACAAACCCTACCACCGCACGCATCATCGGTTTTCTTCAAGAGGACGAGGGAGCAGCGGATTTGTAGTGGAGGCTCTTTCAAAAAAGGATTTGTAGTAGAGGCCCCTACCCTAGGGTGCCATAGGTAGCTGCCGCACGCATCATTGCTTTTCTCTTTTCTTTATGCTCTTGTGCCCTAGAGTGAACTGATGGTTGCTTCGTTCGTCCAGCTTAATGTGGGAAAGGTGGGGCTTTGTGATTTGACCCCTCATCGCTCATTTACTACTACTGCGGTGCTACGAACGGGGTGCCTCCAAGTCCAACCGCTGCTCCGAACTGTAATTTGGTGCATCACACGTGGAACAAGACGGTGGACGAGCAACATGTCTGCCAAAGGGGTCCTGTTAAGTGTGTCACCATTTCGTGTGCGGACTGACCCTGCTTGAGTTGCTACGCCAACACGACAGGAGCAGCCTACCACTTGGTTTTGCTCCGTGGTGAATCCCGACTATATTGATCTAAAAAGATATGTACTGTACTACCCTCTCCATCTCGGTTTATAGGGCACGCACGTAGTTCTCGGTCATCCATTTAAATAACTAAATATGAGTTACTATGTCACAAAAAGTATATCATTGGATTCTTAAGCGGATGTAGTTGCTAAACATATACTGTTCATCACATATATAGCCAGTTAAATTCTCAACCTAGAACGACGTGCATGCCCTGTAAACCGATACGGATGAAGTAGTAAAAATGAGGTGATTTTACCGAGCGATGGGCGGGGGAGCATGGCATGTCATGCTGTCCCACGTGTCATGATGTACCAAGGCAATGCGTGTGTCCCTCTTGAGGCAGAACAATGGCAGAAGTAATACTATGTGGTTTTCTTGAAGGAGATGATGGCAAAGCGAAGTAAGAAATAATGGTTGCTTCGTCCGTCTGGGAAGGTGCGGCACTGTGATTTGACGTCTCATTGCTCATTACTACTACTTGGGCGGTATGACTGGGGTGTGTCCCCCCTGCTGTTCTGCACTGTTATTTGGTGCATGACACGTCGACCCGCTTGCTATATGTCCCACATGTCGGCGAGAGGAAGTACAGAATTCATGAAAGCGAGCGTCGACGAAGGAGTACAAGACACGGCTTGGTTTTTGCTGCTTCGCGCGATCCATCGATACAAACCCGGACTAAAAAAGGCGAGGGCGGGTCTTTTCCCACGCTGCAGGCAGGGGAGTTTGGTATAGTCTGTTCGAGGCAACGAGGCAGGAAGGGAAACAAGCAAATAAAGGTTGAGCGACTTAGTTTTGGGAAAATCTGATTTTACGGAGTACGTACCCACTATGGAGATACTACTTACTACTCCCTCCTTTCCAGTTAATAGGGCTCGTCTAAGAAAATTCGTTTTTCCGTTTTATAAGTCTCAATTCTACTAGTAGTAGTAGTAGTAGTACCATCACATGTTGGATTTCGAGGTGCGTTAAATCACCCGATGCAAGCATTGTCAAGAGAAAACCCACCAATGCATGTAGAAGTTCATGGAAATTTAGTGGTCATGCATGCATTCGTTCTAATTAATGCCTCGGTAAACATAACTTCTTGAGAAAAACGAGCATACATTACTTGTGCAAACTACGAAATTAATTCCACCACTCACCGTCTACCTTGGTTGGAGAGATTTTGAAATTGAGCCATCAACTGGAAAGGAGGGAGTAGTAACATAGCCTAGGGTAGCTTGCTGCACCATGGACTCCAAGGAAATTGCTGTAGTAGTACTACTCCTATATACAAATGTACTATTCCTACTACTACTAAAAGACATATATTCCAAACAATATGATAATCTCTCTAACCAAGGTAGGGACGAGGAGTAAACGGAGGGAGTAGTAAAATTTTCTCCTCATCCTGCGAGCCACCGCGCGCGTGGGCGAGGGAGCGGGCGTAAGGCGTAGTACTACTACCTCCGTCCTGGTTTATAGGTCACCTTTGTAGTTCGTGCAAAATTTTGACCAAATATTTAGCTAACAAAATGTTAATGCATGTCAATAAAAATTATATTGTTGGATTCATATTTCAACATAGTTTTCAATGATATAATTTTTGGTAACATGCATGAACGTTTTGTTAGTTCAATCTCTAGTCAAAATTTGACACAATATACAATGGGGACCAATAAACCAGGACAGAGGTAGTAGTAAGCAAGCTTCACCTCGTCCTGCGAGCCACCGCGCCCGTTGGTGGGGGAGACGGTGTAGTAAGCAAGCTTCTCTTCATTTTGCGATTGACGGGACACATCAAAAGTAATACGTACAGAGCATCACGAGTGTATAGAGCCTTGCCTCTAAGGTCGGCCCCACATGGTTTGCCTCTTTTTTAACATAACGCGTCAAGTCGCAATTTGTTTGTTCACCCGTGGTAGACGATCCTCCATCAAGTGGACAACCAGTACACATGTCAAATTACCACGTGGGTTGCCTTTTCATATAGAAATGAGCTCCACCGTGTTCCTGCGCAGGTGTGGTTGGGAAAGACATGGGAGTACGTGCGTTGTGCATGCACCTCTTCTCTTCGTGCACGTCCCCAACCTACGTGGGTGTGTGTGACAGAGATACAAAACTAGACATAATGCGCCGTCCATCCCCATGCCTCCGCCCAGTTCGACCACCAGTCACCACCACGCCCCACTCCTCCTCACCTTATCTCTCATCTTTCTCGAGATATCAATTTTTCGATGAAATTCTCGAGATACCATTTTCCCGATAAAATTCTCGACATATCATTAGTTTTTACACATGGGATTACTCCTGCATGGGTCAATCACAATAGGTGTTTTGTAAAAAAATGCATCGTGATGTTCCGTGCAATGCACGAGCATCTTGCTAGTCCATGAAAAAAACACATGGCAAAATTTCACGACGAACGAGGGATTTGAATCTGGTGGGAGGGGCTGTTTGGATCTTGCCCGGGGTAGCCAAAATATTGGCGACCCTTTTGTCCACCGGTGCCTTTGCCACCGATGAATGAGGAATGGCTCGGGTGCTCATGCATCCTCCAGCGCGCACGTTGGAGACGAGCTCACACGAGCTGTGCTTTTTTTGTCCCACCACGCCGCCCGAGCCGGCCGCAGACCGACCGACGACCCACATATTACGCCATCCAACCGTAGCCACGCACATTCTGACAACAACTCAACCAACCGGACGAAATTCCTGTAAACACGATGATATTTCATATAAACAATGACGGAATTCATATAAAATACCGCATTTTCATACAAACATGACGGATTTCATTACATTCAAATCAACTAAGTGGTGCTAGTTCTGGACAACACACGTATATAATACCTGGCCTAAATGGTCGCCCGTCGATCCATTTGTGTTCCTCATGTTCGCCAGCACGATAACCGGGCTGTCGGGAGCCCCGGAGGTATATCCTTCAGCGCAAAGGATGGCTCGCTTCCACACTGCCCAACTGATATGGTTGGCTGATGCCCAAGATGATGGTGGAAGGGGGATTCTCCGGTTCCGTGGAGCCCATGCGGGGTTGACGAAGGTCCTCGCAACAAAAGGATCCGACAAGACACCTGCTGTGTACGCCGACGTCGCCTCCGCGGTGGCCTTCATGGGACCCAAGTGGCGGCGGCCTCCCGTGTTCTACTTCTCCTCGATGATGGCGGCGGACGCGGAGGCGCTGGCCACCGACTCGTCGCTCTCCGCGGACCTGGCTTCTGTCTCTGCTTGCATGGCGCGGCCGCCGGCATGGGAGTCTCAGCCATAGAAACGGGAGACGCGGCCGCAGACACGGGAGGTGCGCTACGAGGCACCGGCGTGGACGGCAGCGACGACGCCCGTGCGCCGCTCCTCGTCGAGCGGGCCTGGAGCGGCGAGTTGCTGAACCACGCGTCGGCTTGGGGCGGCAACTGGCTCCGTCGGGCGAGGGGAGGGAGGTGGATCAGCGAGATGCATAACTCGTATCTGGCAGGCTCAGCAGGCCACCCAGCCAGCTTGGATGCGGGATAACTACTCTTCGTAAGCCATTGTAAGAGTGGACAAAATGGTGAAGGTGAAGATAGGGGAGCGGCGGAGCTGTGCGATTCTTGGCCGACGTTTGGCCTCGTTTAAATAGGAGATTAAATAGACAGCGGACGGGAGGAGCTCAGCCGGTGTTGCGTTTAATGTCGGCCCGGTCATGAACGGACGTGTGTCCAGAGTGGGTTTCTCGACTTCCACACGGGTTTCATGGAGGCGTTTGAATGCGGCAAGGGGCGTGTTCAGCCGGGGTGTGCTTCGGGTGGCGCCCTCGACTCTGACGTACGACACCGCGTCGTTCTTCCACTGACGTGTGGGCTCTTTGGGTACATGGCCTACATGTCAGTGACCCAACGCAGGCAGCGCACGGCAGAGGAACTTTTGGTGGGCCAGGGCGGTCAGAAGCGGGCATTTCATAAACCGATGATTGTTCATTGAGTGTGACGTCATCTATTTCATCTAGATAAGCCTATTATATAATGTAAAAGAATTTTAAAATTTTCATATATATGTTGATAGCCCGTTCGATACGTTGTGATTCATAAAGACCGCTGCAAACATCAATGTTCTACTTATCACAGATAAGATTGATTAATACCCGTAACAATCCACGTCCTTAACAAAGGGTGCATGCACGTATAGGTTGAGCGTGTGTCTTGCGTCGTGTGCTGTGTGCATGCAGGCGTGCGAGTGTTGCGTGCATGTGTACGTTTCAGTGTTGCATGCATGTGTGCGTACGTGCGTGTGTTCGTGAGTGCATGTGTACGTGTCAGTGTTGCACGCCTGCATGCGTGCGTGTGTTTGTTATGTGTACATGTCAGTGTTGCACGCCTGCATGCGTGCGTGTGTTCATGCGAGTGTTGCGTGCGTGCATGTGTACGTGCGGGGTGAGGCTACACATCAGTCGACTGACTTTTTCATCTCTGGTCAGTAGATTTTCCAGCCGTTTGATACGAAATCAAGGGCCTGCAGTTTATCTTCAACCTCCACCCCCTGAGCCGCCAGCCACCACTGGCCGAACCGCCGGCCGCCGCCGCCCGCGGCCACGCTGCCCCGCCTGCCCCGAAACCACTCCCCACCGCCGGTCCACCGCCGCTCCGGCCATCCCTCTAGCCCCCCCCCCCCCCCCCCCCCGCCGTCGAGCTTTTTCTCCGGCGATCCCCACGCCACTGCCCAATCACCGCGGCCCCACCGCCGGCGACTGCCAACCAGATCTTGAGATTTTATGAAGTCACCATAGGTGCCTCGTAGTCGAGTGGAACGTCTCCTCCCACTGAACGCACATCGTCGGAAAAATAGTGAAATTAACCCAGGATAAATGCGAGCACCAGTAATTTAACCCTGGTGGGCTCGAGAAACCACTGTCCTCCTAACCATCCAACCACAAGTTGGTTGGCACCACAAAATGTATGTGGTGACCGTGATGAGCTTATTCTGAAGTCCAGTGACCATATCGTGCTTTCGCTTCAAATACAATGACCGTAAGTGTCGTCAACAAAATACGGAGCACGCATCAAATACAATGTCCGTCAGTTTCATCAACAAAATACGGAGACGTATCGTGAGCTAGATACCGTATGATCACCACGAGAATGTATAAGGTGACCGTAATGAGCATATTCTGAAGCCAGTGACCGTATAGTGCTTTCGCTTGAAATACAGTGACCGTCACGCGTGAATGTGTCATGGGCATGCATACTTTTAGAGGGACGAGAGATAGTTTGTGTGCGTACGTGAAAGTGGTGTAGAAAGAGGGGGTGTCCGGTGAAGACAAGGAGAGATATGCCCTTCGTTTCTCTTTCCCATGACTAATATTTCAGGAGAAAATATAAACATTCACAATGCAGAACAAATATTTTTGGATGCACCATGCAATTAACTTTCATGTATAACATTGTACTATTGTATATGCTTATTTTCTAAGTGGCCGATTGCGTGTGTGGTGTGGTGGGCACATCATTTCTAGTTGGGGTGGGCATATCATTTCTAGTTGTGGTGGGTCAACATGATGACTCATGGGTCGGTTCCATCCTGCGCCACATAGGTTGGACCGAGACGCATTATACGAAGACCCATGTGGAGGACTCGGCGTACAACACGAAGCTACCAGAGTCGTGGACGACTCTATCCCCACTGGTGATAAGCCGACTATATATGTTTTGTAACCCTAGGCCCCGAGTATGTTATAGAATCCTGGGGGCTAGTTCATCGATAGTATACACACACGCACAATGCCTTGTATTCATGTATACTTTGTACACACCCCTATCAGTAATATACAGTACCAGGAGTAGGCTTTTTCCTCAACTGCAAGCGTCCGAACTTGGGTAAAACTTTGGCTCGTATTACCATCCAGCCTAACAGTCAGGGATATCCTACCGAATGATCTGATGGAATCATATCTGCCAACTACTAAGAGAGAGGTGTGTCTGGGGGGGCAATGTGTGCGAGAGAGGCCTAAAGATAATGTGCGTGCGGGAGACACGTAGGCACATATATGTGCGTATAGAGGGCTAGTAGAGACCGTGTGTGTGTATATATGCATGTGAGAGAAATAGTGTTTTCCAACTGAGATTAGTGAAAAGAGTGGTACATAGTAGTCAGAAAGAGACAGAGAGAGATACAGAGAGAGTGTGCGCGTGAGACACCCCGACACCCCGGGAGAGATTGTGAGCATGTGTGAAAGAGAAATGCCGATGTATATAAAGTGTGTGCACTTATGTATTAGATAGAGAGATATATGACGCGTTTATGAGAACGGGCCGAGGCATAGTGCATCTACGTGTAAAAGGCGGTTCTACGCATTAAATTAAAATATAAATGGCATTATTATTTTTGGATGAGATCATGAATTTTGCAATTTGCATATGAACGAAAATCGGCCTATCAGACACCCATACTCTATTGAATTCTAGCATGTGCATGTGTTTATTTCATATTATCGATCCATAGAGTGATAGCGGTTTGAAATATAGGCAATGCATTGCTTTTGCAATTCATGTATAAGCATTAATTAATGCACTCCATGTTGTTAGTGTGAAGCACTTTATACATTTGTCACTTACATGGATACATTCCAAATTGCTAGCTACGAAATAGAATACATGTTGAATTCAACATAAAGGGGGTGTCGAAGATTCGAATTCATAGGAAGTGCATTCATCTATTTGAACCCGAGAGAATGGCATTTGTAAATCAGATCTAAAAGGGGGCATCAATCTTTGTTGTGCGTTTGAACATGCTATATATTCATACGCATGTCTAACTATTTTTTTGCAACCAAGGAGATTATATCTGGAACCATGCATGAACTGAGGTAAGTTGCATATTTTTAATATATACTCGTGTACAATGTATATTCAAATGTACCTCCTCCTTTCCAAAATAATCATAGTTTTAGGATTTTCAAGAGTAAAGATTTGTGAAGTTTGACAAATCCTGAAAGTTCAATTCAAGAGAACCGAAAATGTTAATGCTTCTGCTCCCAAATATTGAACGAAGCGCCAAATAAGCCTCTGGTCACCCGAAACCGCGCGAGACTAATGTTTGGTGGTAGGAAATTACTGTCCTGACTCTGGCACGTGTAGCCTATCGGCCCGATGTCCAAAGGTCTAAACCGGGGTAGGTTTGTAACTTCACCAAGACGCTAGTCTCAACCGCCTCCGAGAAGCATTCATACGCCGTGGGCGCCTAAACATCCATGCGCTCGGCCGAAATCTATCCCGCCCACCATTTGGGACACCTGAGATTACTGTCCTACCCCCAACCCGCAATATGTCCGAAATTTTAGATGGGGTCAAAGTTTGTAACTTTCCCCAAATTTCAAACAAGCGCGTCCCAAACCAAAACGTTGTTCACCCCTAGTTCCCCCTCCCTCCGTTTCCCCATTCATACTCCGTGGGCGCCAAAACGCCCTCTCCACCAGCCGCGAAACCCCAGCCTCCTCCATCCTCCACCCCATCGCGCCCAATCCACCTCCGCCCTCCTCCATCACGCCGGAGCCGGTACCCCGATGTCGTCGTCCAACGCAACCGCAACCACAATGCCCTCAAGGACTTAGTAACTGAAGCGGAGGAAGAGCTGCCTCCACAACGCCGACGCCGACGTGCGCTTTACCAGAACCACTTCGACCACACCGTCTTGCGCCTCACCGCCGCCACTCCACTGTCGCAACCGTCCACCGCACCAGAGCTGTTCCCGCTACGCCGCCGTTCTCCGCCTCGGATCTGGTTCCCCGCCGTCGACAGACGGCCACCGCATCACACTCAACAACTTGGCCATGGGTTCGTCCAAGGCTCCACCGTCCATCAAAACTTCTCGTTTCCAGTGAACCACAAGAAGATCGTTGGAAAAACAGAAGGAGGACACAGCACTGCCAGCAGAAAG
This sequence comes from Triticum aestivum, assembly GCF_018294505.1. Classification (NCBI taxonomy): domain Eukaryota; kingdom Viridiplantae; phylum Streptophyta; class Magnoliopsida; order Poales; family Poaceae; genus Triticum; species Triticum aestivum. The sequence goes on from NC_057799.1 coordinate 368,355,776, forward strand.
AGGTGCTCCTCTTCCCTTAGTCGTGTAAATCTTACGTCTCTGCTCACACCGTATTCATCCCACGAAAGAAACTAGTTGAGCACTTCGTACTGCATCTTCTTCGTGATACTAAATGCACAAGGTTTCCTCCCATTTACTATTTCACCTTTGCTAGAGGTCAGTAGCCCGCCTGGATTTCAATTCAGGGTCAGTCGAATCGCAATAAAAAGAAGCAGCACCCGCTTAGGCGCGCGGAGCACCTAGTCTGCCTGTTCGCCGGGGAAGCGGCGCATCGGTGTCTATCGTAGGAGTGTGGGGCGCAGGAGCTACTTGCGCCCGATCTGGAGGTCGACGGGGCATGAAGGGATGGTCGGGGGGCGGTGCCAAGCACGGCGGTGCGGTGAGGTCGAGGGGAGGGCGGAGGCAGGGGACTGGGCCGGTGGTTGCTGGCGTTTCGAGGAAGATCGTAACACTGACTGGCTGGAGGCAGATGAAGGCGATCTGCCCGTTCTTTGTACATCGGAGGGTGCAGAAAAAATGGACTGACCTATTTGTTTTCAGTCGACTGTTATTTTCATAGGTCCATACCTTGTGGTGTGCTGGAGGAGCATCTGCATTTCCCAGCCATCCCTGTGCTCACATTTCAAAATCCTAGAATCTAGTGATTTCGTGTGCCATGCATGTTGTAGAGCTATCATATGTCTCCCGTCATTTATTTCTCACCGACCCGCTATCTGCTACCTTTACACTGTACTACCTGTGCACACACTTCACCCATACTCACACTATTGTTTTTTATGCATGGGTATTTCAGACTATGACGCAGTGTTGATGAATACAAAAAAGAAAAGACAGAAGTCGCTCCAGTGTAATTCGAAGATAAGCACTAAGCGTCTCAACGCTCTAAAGGGTGCAGTGCTAGCAGATTGAGACAGTAAACGTAGCTCTGCAGTTGATGATCTCAATTGCCACACACAACCATCCCAGGTGCTTGCTTTAACTTCACATTGTCAAATGTGGTTGCATGTTGCATATGGTGTCTAGCTTGTATTGCTTCCAATTTGGTTAAATTGCATCAGCTTACTTTACACATTATACCTTTGATAATGACATGCCTTCCTGTTTTTGATACATACTACATATGTCTATTAACCATGTTCGTACATCAAACTAATACTCTTTTGTATCCCTCATCAATCACTTATGATGAGACAGTCACCCCAGTGGGTTACTGTGAGACGCGCTACTTGTTTAAAGAGTGCAGTGTCATCCTCCCCACATGATTCTCAAGAAACAGCAAGCCTAAATGAAGATAGTCAACGTAGCTCTCTAGTTGATGACCGCAATTCCCCCACACCACCAACACAGGTGCTTGCTCTTACTTGGCAGTGTGATATGTGGTTGCATGTTGCATATGGTGTCTACCTTGTAATGCTTCTAATTAGGGTAAATTGCATCTGCTTAGTTAACACATTATACCTGTGAATATGACATGCCTTCCTGTTTTTGGTACATATTACGTCTTTCTATTAACCATGTTCTTACATCAAACTACTTTTCTTGTGCATCCCTCATCAATCACTTCTGATGAGACACCTTCAAGTTGACAGTGTAATATTGCTTGCATCTTGCATATCATTTCAAACATGTATTGCCCATCTAACTTGGTAGAGTGATTTTGGTTGGATCTTTCATATGGTGTTTAGATTGCATTGCTTCCAATTTGCTGAAATGCCTTCTGCTTAGCATTTTTCGTACACATTCCATCCTCCTACAATGTGGTTGCCATACATAAAAGTTGTGTTCGTCAGTATCATGCATCACGAAATTTGGAAATGCGAATTTCATTCCTTTTTCTTGTGTGTTTACTTGACAAGGCAAAATTTAAAAGGACGAAGGCACGAAATGATGGTGGTCCTCTGGAGCAACTGAAACAGATGATCTCTGCAGATTCTCCTGCTACTCCTACTGCGGTGCAAGTTCTAAATCTCATCTCCCCTACTCCACAACCCCAGGTGCTTGCTCTAACATGGCAGTGTGATATCTGGTTGCATGTTGCATATGGTGCCTAGCTTGTATTGCTCCTAATTTGTTAAATTGCATCTCCTTAGCTTACACATTATACATGTGAATATGACACGCCTTCCTGTTTTTGGTACATACTACATCTGTCTATCACACCATGTTCTTACATCAAACTACTGTTCTTGTGTATCCTGCATCTATCGCTTATGATGAGACAGTCATGCCCATGGGTTAGTATGAGACGCGCTACTCTTATAAAGAGTGCAGTTTCATCCTCTCCACATGATTCTCAAGTAACAACAAGCCAAATGAAGATATTGAACGTAGCTTTGTACTTGAAGACCGCACTTCCCCTACACCACCATCGCAGGTGCTTGCTCTAACTTCGCAGTGTGATATGTGGTTGCATGTTGCATACAGTGTCTAGCTTGTAATGCTTCTAATTAGGGTAAATTGCATCTGCTTAGTTTACACATTATACCTGTGAATATGCATGCCTTCCTATTTTTGGTACACACTACATTTATGTGTTAACCATGTTCTTACATGAAACTACCTCTCTTCTGTATCCTGCATCAATCACTTACGATGAGACACCTTTATTCGTTGCATATTGCATATTATTTCTAGCCTGTTGCTATGTATTACTTCTAGTTTGGTCAAATACATTTGTTAGGCCACCATTTTAATTTGGCAGAGTGATATTGGTTTCATCTTTCATATGGTTTCTAGCTTGCATTGCTTCTAACTAGTTCAAACACCTTGTGCTTAGTTTATACTTTACACATCATACATGTCAATATGTCATGCCGTCCTGTTTTTCATACATATTCCATCCTCCTATCTTGCGGCTGTCTTACATGAAAGTACTATTCGTCAGTATCATGCATCAATGAGTTCTCAACAGAAAATTTTATTCCTTTTTCTTGTGGGTTTGACTTGACAAGGCAAAATCAAAAAAGAGGAAGGAAAAGAGTAAGGAAGGCGATTATGGTGGTCCTCTGTAGGAACGTAAACGGAGCATCTATACGAATTCTCCTTGTAATGCTAGGGCATTACAAGTTCCAAGTCTCCGCTCCCCTACTCCACCATCCAAGGTGCTTGCTCTAACTTGGCAGTGTGATATCTGGTTGCATGTTGCATATGGTGTCTAGCTTGTATTGCTCCTAATTGGTGTAAACTGCATAAACTTAGCTTACACATGATACGTGTGAATATGACACGCTTTCCTGTTTTTGGTACATACTATATCTGTCTATCACACCATGTTCTTACATGAAACTACATTTCTTGTGTATCCTGCATCAGTCACATATGATGGGACACCTTTAAGTTGGCAGTGTGATATTGGTTTGCATCTTGAATATGATTTCTAGCATGTAGTGCTTCTAGTTTGATGAACACCACCTATGACAAGACAGTTTTAACTTGGCAGAGTGATATTGATTGCACCTTCCATATGGTGTCTAGCTTGGAGTGCTTCTAATTTGTTGAAGTGCCTTCTGCTTAGTTACCACATCATAGGTGTGAATATGTCAAGCCGTCCAGTTTTTCGTACATATTCCATCCTCGTATCATGACTTTGCCTTTCATCAGAGTAGTGTTCGTCAGTATCATGCATGAATGAGTCCTGAAGAGCGAATTTTATTCATTTTTCTTGTCGGTTTGACCTCACAATGCAAAATCAATAAAGCGGAAGGAAATTGGTAAGGCATTGGATGATGGTGGTCCTTCCGAGCAACTGAAACGGAGGGTCTATACAGATTCATCCTCCAACAAGATTCGCAAGACAACACAAGGCTAGACAGTCAATGTAGCTGTGTAGATGATGAGCACATCTCCCCTACTCCACCATCGTAGGTGCTTGATCTAACTTGGCACTATTATATGTGGTTGCATGTTGCATATGATGTCTAGCTTGTATTGCTTCAAACTTTGTTGAATTACATCTGGTTAGTTTACACATAATGCCTGTGAATATGACACGTGTTCCTGTTTCTATAACATACTATATCTGATCACACCATGTTCTTACATCAGACTGCTGTTCTTGCATATCCCGCATCAGTCACTTATGATAAGGCACCTTTAAGTCGCCACTGTGATATTGGTTGTGTCTTGCATATGATTTCTAGCATGTACTGCTTCTAATTTGTTGAAACGCCACACAGTTTGAACTTGGCAGAGTGATATTGGTTGCACCTTTCATATGGTGTCTAGCTTGCAGTGCTTCTAATTTGTTGAAATGCCTTCTGCTTAGTTACCACATCATAGGTGTGAATATGTCACGCCGTCCTATTTTTCGTACATATTCCATCCTCGTATCATGTGTTTGCCTTTCATCCGAGTAGCGTTCGTCAATATCATGCATGAATGAGTTCTGAAGAGCGAATTTTATTCCTTTTTCTTATCGGTTTGACTTCACAATGCAAAATCAATACAGCTGAAGGAAATTAGTCCGACAGTGGATGATGGTGGTCCTTCGGAGCAACTCAAATAGAGGGTCTCTACATATTCTACTCCGCCATCCTACCAACAATATTCGCAAGACAACACAAGGCTGGACAGTCAACGTAGCTGTGTAGATGATGAGCACATCTCCCCTACTCCACCATCACGGGTCCTTGCTCTAACTTGGCACTATTATATGTGGTTGCATGTTGTGTATGATGTCTAGCTTGTATTGCTTCTAACTTTGTTGAATTGCATCTACTTACTTTACATATAATGCCTGTGAATATGACACCTGTTCCTGTTTCTAGAACATACGTGTAGATGATGAGCACATCTCCCCTACTCCACCATCACAGGTGCTTGCTCTAACTTGGAACTGTTATATGTGGTTGCGTGTTTCGTATGATGTCTAGTTGTTATTGCTTCTCATTTTGTTGAATTGCATCTGTGTAGCTTACAACTTATACCTGCATCGATCACTTACCATAAGACACATTTAACTTGGGAGTGTGATGTAGGTTGCATCTTGCATTGTCTTCTAGCTTGTACTGCTTCTAATTTCTTGAAATGGCACTTACGACGAGACACTTTTTACTTGATAGAGTGATATTGGTTGCATGTTCATATGGTGCCTAGCTTCCATTTCTTCTAATTTTGTTGAAATGCCTTCTGCTTACTGTTTTTCATACATATTCAATCGTCCTATCGTACGTCTGAATATGCAATGTTGTCTTTTTTGTATATATTCCATCCTCCTATCCTGCACTTGCCTTACATCAAAGTAGTGTTCGTCTATATCATGCATCAAGCATTTATGCAGAGCTAATTTTATGCATCTTCTTTTGGTTTTGACTTCATAAGGCAATATCAGAAAATAGGAAGGAAAAGAGTAAGTTAGGGGATGTTGGTGGTCCTCCGGACCGACGCAAACAGAGACCATCTAGATTTGCCACTGCTACTGCTAATGAAGTTGGAGTCCCAAGTCTACATGATGAGTTCATCTCCCGTACTCCACCATCGCAGGTGCCTGCTCTAAGTTGACAATGTGATAATTGGTTTCATGTTGCATATGTTGTCTGGCCTATATTTCTTCTATTTTGATTAAATTGCACCTGTTGAGTTTATACGTTATACATGTGCATATGGCATGCCTTTCTGTGTCTAGAATACACTGCATCTATCAATCATACCATGTTCTTACATCAAAGTACTGCTGTTGTGTATCCCGCATCAGTCACTCATGATTGGACGCTTTTAACATGGCAGTTTGATAGTGGTTGCATCTTGCATTGATTTCTAAGTGGTACTTCTTCTAATTTTTCGAAATGCCACTTATGACAAGACACTTTTAACTAGGCAGAGTGACATTGGTTGCATCTTTCATATGGTGTCTAGCTTGCATTGCTTCTATTTTCTTGAAAATCCTTCTGCTTAGTTTACACATCGTAGCTGTGAATATGTCACGTCGTCCTGTTTTTCTTACATATTCCATCCTCATACGGTTGTCTTACATCAAAGTATTTCTTGTCTGTATCATGCATCAATGAGTTCTGAAGAGCGATTTTATTCTTTTGTGTTGTGGGTACGGCTTCACATGGCAAAGTAAAAAAAAGAGCAAGGAAAAGAATATAGTAGGGAATGGTGTTACTCGTCGGGTGAAACGGAAAAGGATCTGCCCTCGAGATTCTGCCGGTACTTATAGTGCAGTAGAAGGTCCAAGTCCACTGGCTAAATCTACAAACACAGTATCACCTGCTCCACCAGCTGCAGCATCCGCTTCAACTGTACCAGCATCTCAACGAGTTACTCGTTCGTTTGCTCCGGAACTGGCCAATTCCCAAGCTGCCTTCACACCTAACACTACTTCCGAAGCACTGCTGACACAACAGGACTTGGCAAGATCAGATGAACCTTGTCGGCGTTCTGGGAACGGGGGTCCCCAGACTTGCCTGCCTGCGGCCCACGGCGTGGCTTTGCTAGCGGGCTTGTACGGCCCAACTTCCTCAACAAGGCATTCAAGACCCTTGCGAGGGTCCAAGCCTCGCGAGGCGGACGACGCAAGACCTCCTCCGGAGTGGCCTCTCCAGGCAGGTTCGCGAGGAGCGGAGATATCAAGGCGGGGCAAACCTCGCGAGGCTCTCATGACGTGAGCCATGACGATCGACACCAGGCGGGCGCCAGAGCGCGCAGCGTCCTCGTTTCCTCTTTGGTGCTAAGGAGGCAGGCGCAGGCGCAGAGTACCTAGGCATCAGGCAGAGGTTTCCGTATCGGTGCAACAAGACCAAGACCAACAGGACGGCAAGAAGGAGATCACCATGGAGCCCAAGACGGCGTCACCGCCAGAGCCTTTTGCAGGCGAAGACCACTTTTGTCAGGATCTTGTACTAGCTGTCCCCTTTCAAATTGCCCGTCGTTGTTGGCTCCCTTCCCGCTCATTATTTGGGGAGAGGACTAGGGCCTATATAAGTAGAACTAGCCACCACAGTAGGGGGCATCGGATCTGGTCTCGAACTCATTCAGAGCCATCTCACCCACACAAGTTCGATAGGCACAAGAACACCTCAACCTCAGGAGGTTGTTCTTCCCCTTGTACTGTTCATCATCAGCCCAAGAGGCAATCCACCACCACCACACTGGAGTAGGGTATTACACCACAACGGTGGCCCGAACCCGTATAAATCTCGTGTCTTTCTGTGTTGTGAGTTCGTCGAGTTCGTCTGCGAGATTTTAGCGAGCTAGGGCGTGGATCGGTAGGGGAAAGAACTTCGTGCGCACCCCAGAGTTCGAACCTTAAGGGTTTTGCCGGAACCCCACATCCGACATTTGGCGCGCCAGGTAGGGGTGCGCCGTAGCTTCCCTTCCGTTGATCCGTCGCTCTGTCGCTCCGTCCTCTCCATGGCGGACGCTCGTCGTGCTCGAGCTGAGCGCCGGGCTGCCCTCACCACCCGCGTTGCTCAGACGGCTGCCGTCGGTGGCCCACCTCGTCGTCCTCCGTCTCCTGCCGCCAACGCCGCCACCGGCCCGGCGGGGAACGAGCAGCAAGCATCCTCGCTGCACCCATCGGTGCGGCTGGACGGCCGCACCGCCACTCCATCACTGACCCCGGCCGGTTGTTCGTCCCACGCACGACGCGCTCCCATGGACGCGCAGGCCGCGCTCCTCATGGCGAACAAGCTCCTGCGCTACCGCCCGGTCAACGACCTCTACGAGGACTGGCTCGACCACGTCACCGAGCTCGTCCGTGCCGCAGGGGGCTCCCCGGCGCCTTCTCACTCTCTGCCTCGCCCTCCGCCCGCCACGGGCGACGTGGCTCATGGAGCGCCTCCACCACCTCTGCCCCAAGACTGCGCCTTGGCGCCATGGCGCGCGGCCCCGCGGCGCGATCCACCACACCCGGCGCCCGTGCACGAAACGAGAAGCTACCAAGAGATTCCTCGACCGCGAGAAGCTGCACCTGCCCTCCCCGCGCCACCTCGCCAAGACCGCGCGCTACCTACGGTGGCGGCGCGCGTACCTCATCAAGACCATGCTCCACCTCTGAGGCGGGCCCCGGCGACCACGGCCGGCTGCCGCGCCTTCACTCCCGAGCTGCGTAGCGTCGCCTGGCCGGGCAAGTTCAAGCCAGATCTGCCTCCTCGCTACAACAGTACCGCCGACCCCGCGAAGTTCCTGCAGCTCTACGAGCTGAGCATCGAAGCAGCCAACGGCGACGAGAAAGTCATGGCGAACTGGTTTCCCATGGCTCTCAAGGATGGTGCCCGCTCCTGGCTCCTGAACCTGCAGCACGGCTCGATCTCCTCCTAGGATGAGATGCGCGACCGCTTCGTCGCCAACTTCCAGGGCACCCGCAACTGCCCGCCGGCCGCGGGCGACCTGCGCCGCATCAAGCAATAACCGGGAGAGACCCTCCAGAAGTACATCCAGCGCTTCAACAACACCCGTCTCAAGATCCCCAAGGTCACGGACGAGGCCATCATCTCCGCGTTCTCCGACGGCGTCGGTGACGTCAAGATGAAGGAAGAACTCGCTATCCACGAGATGTTGTGCACATCTCAGGAGCTGTTCAACCTGGCAACCAAGTGCGCAAGAGCTGAGGAGGGCCGCCTCTCCCTCCTCGAGCTGCCAGCTACGGGTGCAGAGGAGAAGAAGGCCAAGGCCAAGGACGTGAAGCGCAAGGAAGCAGTTGTGCTCGCAGCGGAGCCTGACACCAAGCGAGGCAGAGATCAGCCCGAGTCGTCCAAGAACAGCCGGCGGTTCTGCGCCTTCCACAACCTGAACACCCACAACACCAGTGACTATCAAGAGCTCAGAGCCATTCGCGAAGGACGCTACGGTCGACGCCCCGAAAGCAGCGACCGGGGCTACGACCGAGGAGGAGGACGTGGTGGCGGACGCTGGGACGACCGTGGCCCGCGCCAGGAGTGGCGCGATCGTCCTCGTGAGGACCGCTGGCAGGACCATCCTCGCGAGGGCGCCTGGAGAGACCAGCCTCGCGAGGACCATCCTCAGGGCAACGCTGGTCTTCCCCCGCTGCCGCCACCGCCAAGAAGGAACGACGACCACCATCAAGACGAGGGGGCTAGGGGCTTCCAGGAGTCGTGTGCTATCGCTTGCATCTTGGGCGGAGCCCAGGCCCCAGCCTCTCAGCGCATCTTCAAGCAGTTTGCTCATGAAGCGAATGCAGTCCTCCCCATGCTTGAAGCCACACGCCCGCTCAGATGGTCCCAGTGCCCCATCACGTTCAGCTCGGCTGATCAGCTCAAGTGCGTGGCTACCGCAGGCGCCCTCCCGATGCTGTGCTCCCCAGTCATCAGCAATGTGCAAGTTACCAAGACCCTCATCGATGGCGGCGCAGGGCTCAACGTCTTGTCCGTCGATACGTTCGACAACCTCCCAGTCCCATATGACCAGCTTCAGCCTACCAAGCCTTTCTCAGGAGTGACCGATGGTTCCACCACGCCGATAGGGCAAGTCCGCCTCCCTGTCACCTTAGGAGAATGCAAGAATTACCGCACCGAGCTCATCGACTTCGATGTCGCGCACATACGCCTGCCATACAACGCCATCCTCGGGTATCCAGCCCTGGCCAAGTTCATGGCCGTCACCCACCACGGCTTCAACGTCCTCAAGATGTCGGGAAGCGGCGGAGTCATCACGGTCCCATGTGAAGAAATAGATGCGGTGTGCTCCCTCGAGCGCGCCTTCCAAGCTGCAGCAATCGACGACCCCGACAGCAAAAGTGAGGGCCCTCCGGAGGCCATCCCCAAGATGAAGCAGCTGCGTCGCGCCGGACCTCAGGAGGGTGGCGTCGCGGCTGGAACCTCATCATGATCAGCGCCCACTCCAGGGTACCTCCCTCCATCGCATAGGAAGGCGCGCCCGGCGCCCTCCTCGGGCAGGGCTCGGGGGCTCTCTTCTGGAGGGCCTCAGACCTTGCCAACATCACGAGGGAGGCGCTTGGGCACCACTTGGAGGCGTGCTTCGCAGCACGTTTTCCTCAGGAGGGCACACGACAAGGATCACCCACCGCTCAGGAGTTCATCACCAAGACCACTCAGGAATTGCAAGACGCAAGGGCCATGCGCGGCGACCGCCGCTCACGAGGCGCAGCTCCCCATCCAGGCGAGGATGCCGGGCTGCGCGTCTGCATCGACGTACCAGGGCTCAACAGGGCTGCATCTCAGGAGCTCTTCTGGCCTTCGCGCGTGGGATGCTGCGAGGGTCCACCGCACAGCTACGTTCGCATGCCCTTTGGCCTGCCGAGCGTGTCGTCAGCCTACCAGCACAACATGCGGCGTATCCTGGCGGCTCAGGAGGCCAGGCACCACGCCATCTTGGCGGAGATGGAGATGGTCCTGCAGGAACCGCCCAAGCCCCAGAGCCTCCCGAGGCTCAGGGCCCCGGTGGCTCGTGAGGAGCTACCCCTTCGTTGCTCACCTTCAGCTGCCTCAATTCTCCTTCATCAACAGAACCAGGTGACTTTTTCCAAGTTTGTTTAAGCTGGGAGCGCCCCTCGGGCTGCATTATTACCAGGCCGCGTGGGTCCGTCCCCGTGGCATGTACCCCTTTTGCTTATGTCTTCAGTTTACCCTTCTGGGGCGCCCCTCGGGCTGCATCACCCCCAAGCCGCTCGGGCCTGACCCGGTGGCATGTATCTTTCTGCCTTTTACCCAAGCTGATTTGCCTTTCATGCTTAATCTGCCCAATTACCACCAGCTCGATCGTCGCCTCCCACGGGGCCCTCTGACATAGGCACGACGCTGGCGCATGGGTCCGTCCCCGCCACATCGACAAACCTGAGCGGTCGAGCTCTGGCTCACGGCACGCCCCGCGCACGTCACCTCACCAGGCCCTCAGTGCCTTCACTTCCTGTAGCGACCAGAACTCAAACAGTCTGATCTCTGTGCATAAGTGTCATCCCTGGATCGCTAATGCTGACACACACAGTACTTGAAGGATTTATAACATAGTAGCAATCACACACTTATTACATCGAATGTCTCAAAAGAGAACTTATTACAATAAATATGGCTTAAGGCCATCTAAAACGATAACAGCGGAAGGCTTGGAAGATAAAGTGAGTCCATCAACTCCAACGGCATCACTGAGTGAAAGACCACGACCTAAGGCTCCTTACTCGTCGTCTGAAAAGTCTGCAACATGATACATTGCAGCTCGAAAACGGGTCAGCACATGGAATATGCTGGCAAGGTAACACAAGAGAGTAATGAACAGAATAATGCTATCACTACATGTATATATGGCTGGTGGAGGCTGTATGGTTAATATGTTTTGCGAAAAGCCAATTTTTCCCTACTGCAAAGGAATATATTTTATTTAACTACAAAGTTTGTTGAAAACATTGAGAAGGTAAACCCCCTCTCAATCCCAATTAAAAGTAATCATTAACAACCCATCAAAATTAGTTATGTAGTGATGAGATCAACATGATAATCCAAGAACCAGATACTCAAGATGTCCATAACCGGGGACACGACTAACCATGATTGGTTTGTACTCCAGAGGTTTGCGCACTTTTCCCCACAAGACTCGATCTCCTCCGTTGGATTTTTTGCACTACATGGTGTTTGAGAAACGGATGACCGAGACACAGTCTTTCAGAAGCGTTAGCACCTTACGATGGGTAGACAGTACCACCTACATCCCCTACATCTGCTAGTCTACCACTGTAAGAGTTCACACGACTTAATCAACAATGCTAGAGCCCATAATAGCTTGTGGCTGCACACGGAAGTTTCTAGTATGAATAATCTCATGATCCCTTTGAGCCTGGGTGGCAGTCCATAGGAGAATCACACGGTACCCCGGGATTTCCAAAAAAATACAGGCAATCACTGGATTCCCCAGGTGCCTCAATCCACCCAGATGTGTATTTAAGTTGCCACCTTAAGTTTAACCATTAATTAACAATCTCACATCTGTCATGAATACACTCAAACCCAATCCATGTCTACAAGCATAGCATAGCAATATAAGCATAACGTAGAAGTAACTCCCAGGGTTTGATAATAAACAGGTGAATAGGTACTACCTCAGCTACTTCCCAACCCACAATTTAATTCAGATCCTAACCATGCAATTGTTTGAGGATTGATCTAATGCAATAAAACTGGGTAGTAAAGAGGTATGATCAAAGTGTTACTTGCCTTGCTGATGATCCGCAAAACCTAGAGACTCGTAGTAGCATGCTTCGCACTCCGGGTACTCTATTGCAACAAACAAGCATACAATAAGCAATCAAGCAAGGGCATGGGTAAAACTCAAATAAGATATCTAACCAGAAAGTTCAAATTAAAAACTCCGGTTTGCAAAAAGAATCAAATCAAACGAAGCAACAAAACTCAAACGGCGAAGGAAACAAGCTTCGTTTACTAATTTTGACTAAAGTCAAATTTTACAGTAGCAAAAATTTGTTTAAGTTGGCTAAACAGAAAGAGGGTTTCGGGACGAAACTCTAGGCGCTTGAATCGCCTGATTCCGATAAACGAGCGAAAAGTTATACTAGAACGAAAATCGGATCAGAAATCGCGATCGAAAATAATCGCGAAAAAATCCGAGAAAAAGAAAAACTGACGAACAGGCTAAAGAACGAACGTTCGCTGTCTGCGACTAAACGGTGAAAACCGTTCGTTAAAACGAATGTACGGACGAACGTTCGCTAAATAACTAAACCAATAAAAATAAACCGAACCGATCTAAACAAAAACGAAACTAGGGTTTACGAAATAAAACCGATCGGTTTTTAAAAAAACCGGCGGCTACCTCGAACTCCGGCGGGCGGCGGCGCGGCAGCTCCAGCGGCGGTGGTTGGCGGCAACGGGCGGCGGCGCGGGGCGGCAGCGGCGCGACGGCGTCGGCGCGGCGGCGGGGTTAGGGTTTGGGCGGCGACGGGGCTGGTTGGGCTGCGGGGTGCGGGCGGCGGCTTATAAAGGGGCCAGCCCGAGGTCTCCTGGCCGGGTATGGCCCGAAGTCGGTTTGACTTTTTTTAAATAATTTCGATGTGCAGAAAAAGAAAGAAAAGAAATACTAAACGGACTCCAAAAATCCCGAAATAAATTTTCCCCATCCTCTAAAAATAGGGCGGACAAGGTGAACATTTATTTGGGCCTAAAATGCAGTTTTGAAAAACGCATATTTTTCCTAATTCAAATAAAAATAGCGACAAAACTCCGAATAAAAATCTTATTTGATTTTAATATTAAATCTCTGATATTTCTTTATTTTGAGGAAGTCATTTTATCCTCTCTCTCTTTTATTTTTAATAAAAGAAATATTTCAAAGAAAAATAACTAAAATCAAACGATCCTCTTTTCAAAATTCGAGAAAGACTCGAATATGAAAATAATGAAATCCCCAACTCTCTCCGTGGGTCCTTGAGTTTCGTAGAATTTCTAGGATCAACCAAAATGCAATAAAATATGATATGCAATGATGATCTAATGTATAACATTCCAAATTGAAAATTTGGGATGTTACAAACCTACCCCCCTTAAGATGAATCTCGCCCTCGAGATTCGGGTTGGCTAGAAAATAGGTGAGAGTGATCCTTCCGTAGGTCTTCCTCTCGTTCCCAGGTGGCTTCATCTTCGGTATGGTGACTCCACTGAACTTTGCAGAACTTGATTACTTTGTTGCGTGTAACTCGGCTGGCAAACTCGAGTATCTTGACTGGTTTCTCCTCATATGTCAAGTCACTATCCAACCGTATCGCTTCCAGCGGCACTGTATCTCTCGGAGGAATATCAGCCATCTCTGCGTGGCACTTCTTCAACTGAGAAACGTGGAACACATCGTGAACTCCGGACAATCCTTCGGGTAATTCCAACTTGTAAGCAACTTCTCCCATACGTTCCGAAACTTTGTATGGTCCCACAAAACGTGGTGCTAACTTTCCGTTAACTCCAAAGCGCTTCACTCCTCGAAGTGGGGATACACGAAGATACACTCTGTCTCCGACTTCGTAAACTGTCTCCTTGCGTTTAGGATTTGCATAACTCTTCTGCCTGGACTGGGCTACCTTGAGCCTATCGCGAATCAGCTTAACCTTCTCTTCAGACTCTTTAATCAAATCTGGTCCAAACAACTGTCGGTCTCCAACTTCGTCCCACAACAACAGTGTTCTTCACCTCCTTCCGTACAGTGCTTTGAAAGGGGCCATCTTCAAACTGGCTTGATAGCTGCTGTTGTAAGAGAACTCTGCATACGGCAAATTATCGTCCCAACTAGACCCATAGTCTAGCGCACAAGCTCTCAACATGTCCTCCAAAATCTGATTGACTCTTTCAGTCTGTCCATCCGTCTGCGGGTGAAAAGCTGTACTGAACTCTTGGTTCCCAAAGTTTCATGCAACTGATTCCAAAACTTTGAGGTAAACTGGGTTCCTCTATCTGATACAATGGTCCTCGGAACTCCATGCAGAAATACGATCCTGGTCATGTATATCTTTGCCAACTTAGCACTGGTGTAACTGGTCTTCACTAGGATGAAATGGGCTACCTTCGTAAAACGATCGACTACAACCCATATCAAGTCATAGCCTGAACGAGTCCTGGGTAATCCTGTGATAAAGTCCATGCCTAGTTTATCCCACTTCCATTCGGGTATCGGCAATGGTTGTAGCAATCCGACTGGCTTCTGATGCTCTGCCTTCACTCTCTGACATACATCACAAACTGCTACATACTCTGCAATATCCTTCTTCATTCTGGTCCACCAGAAACTATCCTTCAAATCCAGATACATCTTGGTATTTCCTGGGTGAATCGAATATGGCGAATCATGGGCCTCTTGCAGAATCAACTTCCTGATCTCCTGATCATTTGGCACATATACGCGGTCCTCAAACCATAAGGTATCGTGCTCATCCTCACGAAATCCTTTAGCCTTTCCTTTACTCATCCTTTCCTTTATCTCGGCAATCTCCTTGTCCGTCTTCTGAGCTTCTCTGATCTTATCCATCAAAGTAGACTAAATCTCCAAAGCTGCTACATAACCTCTCGGAACTATCTCCAAACATAGCTCGCGAAGGTCTTCTGCTAACACCTTGGGTAACTCTCTGGTCATGAGTGTGTTGACATGACTTTTTCGGCTCAACGCATCGGCTACTACATTAGCCTTTCCGAATGATAATGCAATCTCATATCATAATCCTTAATGAGCTCTAACCATCTCCTCTGCCTGAGATTCAACTCCTTCTGCATGAAGATATACTTCAAACTCTTGTGATCCGTGTATACCTCACAATGGTTTCCGATGAGAAAATGTCTCCATGTCTTCAACGCATGCACTACGGCTGCTAGCTCCAAATCATGCGTAGCATAATTTAACTCATGGGGTTTAAGCTGTCGTGAGGCATATGAAACAACTCTTCCCTCCTGCATAAGTACGACTCCAAGTCCTTGACGAGAAGCGTCGCAATACACTTCATAATCTTTGTGTTGATCTGGCAGAATCAACACTGGTGATGTAACCAAGCATCTCTTCAACTCCTGAAAATTGGCCTCACATTCCTCAGTCCAATTGAATTTGGTGTCCTTCTTCAACAACTCCGTCATGAGCTTTGCAATCTTTGAGAAATTCTCAATGAACCTCCGGTAATATCCTTCGAGTCCAAGAAAACTCCGAATCTCTCCAACTGATGTGGGTGACTCCCAATTTGTCACAGTGACAACTTTGGTGGGGTCTACTGCTATTCCTTCCCCGGATATAACATGTCCAAGAAATCCAACTTCCTTCAGCCAAAACTCGCACTTGCTAAACTTGGCGTATAACTGATGTTCTCTGAGCTTTCCAAGTACCAAACGCAAATGCTCTTTATGTTCCTCTTCGTTCTTCGAGTAGACCAGAATGTCATCAATGAACACTACAACGAACTTATCCAAAAACTCCATAAACACTTTGTTCATCATGTTCATCAAATAGGCAGGTGCATTAGTCAGACCAAATGACATAACGGTATACTCATACAGCCCGTACCTCGTTGTAAAAGCTGTCTTAGGTATGTCCTGCTCTCGAATCTTTAGCTGGTGATATCCTGATCGCAAATCGATCTTGGAAAACACCTTTGCTCCTTGCAGCTGGTCAAACAAATCATTGATCATCGGCAGTGGGTACTTGTTCCTGATCGTCACTTCATTCAATCCTCGATAATCAACAACCATCCTCAACGATCCATCCTTTTTCTCCACTAGTATTACTGGGGATCCCCAAGGTGACGAACTTAGGCGGATATAACCTTTATCCAGTAACTCCTTAATCTGCTTCTTAATTTCCTCTAAATCCTTTGCGGGCATTCTGTACGGTCTCTTAGATATTGGCCCTGTGCCTGGCAAAAGCTCAATCAAAAACTCAATGTCCCTATCTGGTGGCATGCCTGGCAACTCTTCTGGAAATACATCCGAAAAATCCTTCACCACTGGTACTTCCTCCTGTACAACTCCTGATAAGGAATTTACTTGAGTCCTATTCGGCACATGCTGGGATACATACTTGATCCTTCTTCCTTCTGGGGTGGTAAGCAAAATCAACTTACTAGCGCAGTCAATGTTCCCTCCATACTTCGATAACCAATCCATGCCTAATATCACATCCAGTCCTTGTGACTCCAATACTATTAGGTCTGAGGGGAACAGGTAGTTACCAATCCTTAATGGTAACCGATCACACCATAGGCTAGCCACATACTCTGCTCCTGGCGAGGTTACTAACATGGGTGACCTAAGGGCTTGGGTTGGCATTTTAAACTTATCCACGAATCCCCTGGTTCTGATTCTGGACTAGTATCTCCTTCAATGCATTCTGCTGCTGGATCAACTGAGTGAGCTCCGGTGGGAAAGCAAATCCATTGTCGCGTCTCGGAGGCATCTTGCTGAGTTTAGAAAAGATGAGAAAACAAAATAGAATGAGGTCTAGAGGGAAAACCTACCCATATGCACATGAGACAAACACAAACATATCACTCAATCAAATCAAACAAGGGCATACAATCGGTCTAGAACTATCGTTGCAAAAGTGTTTGGACTATACTATATACATGGTGGAATACTACTATTGATTTGGTGGTCTAGTAGAAAAATTGATCGGTCGAAGACTCCATGATATCTGCTCCAGCTTCATTAACATAGTCATCATCGCTATCGTCAGGGTCCGAGTCGATGTCGTCGATGATGATGTAGTCCTCCGGGCAAGTGGAACTGTCATCTTCTCCTCCTGGCGCAGGGTCTCCCATGAAAACTCCTAGCTTCTTTGTCAGGTCGCCATTCTTCTCCACTAGTACGATGATTTCCTCCATATAATCTTCGCGTGTAGCCTTGAGTTCTTCCTCCAACTCGTGATCCTTGTCATTGCCTTCTTCAAATCTATCATGCCTGCGCACATCTGGTTCTCCTGGCGTCGAATGTGCTGGTTTAACTCCTGGATGAAAGAGGCAATCGATCTATCCTTCCTGGTGCTGATCATCTCCCATTGCTCATCTCGGTGCCCACAAATCTGGTAGATAGTGTCCTTGAGATCATTGTGGTAAATTTCTCCAATGCGTCCCATGGTGATGTGAGCCGCCATACTCTTTCCTAGACTCCAGGTTGGGGCATCGAAGGA
Organism: Triticum aestivum; assembly: GCF_018294505.1. Classification (NCBI taxonomy): domain Eukaryota; kingdom Viridiplantae; phylum Streptophyta; class Magnoliopsida; order Poales; family Poaceae; genus Triticum; species Triticum aestivum. The sequence continues at coordinate 368,373,350 of NC_057799.1, forward strand.
AAACTCTATGGGCTCAGTGACTGGAGTGAATGTCCTTCCTGGAACTTGAACTTGAATCATCCAGCGCTCCTCTTTTGGTAAAGTGGCATTGTAAGTCCCGGTGAAGCTTGGTATTCCAATATTCATGTACCTAGTAACTTCCTTCAAGTGGCGTCCAAATGGGGTGTCTTCATCCGGTTGCGTGAACTTGATCCTTGCATCCGCCATCCTAAAGAGTAGAAAATGGAGAGAAGTCGGAAATGAGAAGAGAGTAGTGATCTAGGGCTTTAGCTTAGTGGTTGTGTCCTACAGTCAGCGTGTGCTCTGATACCATCTTTGTAGCGACCAGACCTCAAGCAGTCTGATCTCTGTGCATAAGTGTCATCCCTGGATCGGTAATGCTGACACACACGGTACTTGAAGGATTTATAACAGAGTAGCAATCACACACTTATTACATCGAATGTCTCAAAAGAGAACTTATTACAATAAATATGGCTTAAGGCCATCTAAAACGATAACAGCGGAAGGCTTGGAAGATAAAGTGAGTCCATCAACTCCAACGGCATCACTGAGTGAAAGACCACGACCTAAGGCTCCTTACTCGTCGTCTGAAAAGTCTGCAACATGATACATTGCAGCCCGAAAACGGGTCAGCACATGGAATATGCTAGCAAGGTAACACAAGAGAGTAATGAACAGAATAATGCTATCACTACATGTATATATGGCTGGTGGAGGCTGTATGGTTAATATGTTTTGCGAAAAGCCAATTTTTCCCTACTGCAAAGGAATATATTTTATTTAACTACAAAGTTTGTTGAAAACATTGAGAAGGTAAAACCCCTCTCAATCCTTATTAAAAGTAATCATTAACAACCCATCAAAATTAGTTATGTAGTGATGAGATCAACATGATAATCCAAAAACCAGATACTCAAGATGTCCATAACCGGGGACACGGCTAACCATGATTAGTTTGTACACCCTGCAGAGGTTTGCACACTTTTCCCCACAAGACTCCATCTCCTCCGTTGGATTTTTCGCACTACATGGTGTTTGACAAACGGATGACCGAGACACAGTCTTTCAGAAGCGTTAGCACCTTACGATGGGTAGACAGTACCACCTACATCCCCTACATCTGCTAGTCTACCACTGTAAGAGTTCACACGACTTAATCAACAATGCTAGAGCCCATAATAGCTTGTGGCTGCACACGGAAGTTTCTAGTATGAATAATCTCATGATCCCTTTGAGCCTGGGTGGCAGTCCATAGGAGAATCACACGGTACCCCGGGATTTCCAAAAAAATACAGGCAATCACTGGATTCCCCAGGTGCCTCAATCCACCCAGATGTGTATTTAAGTTGTCACCTTAAGTTTAACCATTAATTAACAATCTCACATCTGTCATGAATACACTAAAACCCAATCCACGTCTACGAGCATAGCATAGCAATATAAGCATAATGTAGAAGTAACTCCCAGGGTTTGATAATAAAGAGGTGAATAGGTACTACCTCAGCTACTTCCCAACCCACAATTTAATTCAGATCCTAACCATGCAATTGTTTGAGGATTGATCTAATGCAATAAAACTGGGTAGTAAAGAGGTATGATCAAAGTGTTACTTGCCATGCTGATGATCCGCGAAACCTAGAGACTCGTAGTAGCACGCTTCGCACTCCGGGTACTCTATCGCAACAAACAAGCATACAATAAGCAATCAAGCAAGGGCACGGGTAAAACTCAAATAAGAGATCTAACCAGAAAGTTCAACTTAAGAATTCCGGTTTGCAAAAAGAATCAAATCAAACGAAGCAACAAAACTCAAACGGCGAAGGAAACAAGCTTTGTTTACTAATTTTGACTAAAGTCAAATTTTACAGTAGCAAAAACTTGTTTAAGTTGGCTAAACAGAAAGAGGGTTTCAAGACGAAACTCTATGCGCTTGAATCGCCTGATTCCGATAAATGAGCGAAAAGTTATACTAGAACGAAAATCGGATCGGAAATCGCGATCGAAAATAATCGCGGAAACATCCGAGAAAAAGAAAAACTGACGAAGAGGCTAACGCACAAACATTCGCTGTCTGCGACTAAACGGTGAAAACCGTTCATTAAAACGAACGTACGGACGAACGTTCGCTAAATAACTAAACCAATAAAAATAAACCGACCCGATCTAAACAAAAACGAAACTAGGGTTTACGAAATAAAACTGATCGGTTTAAAAAAACGGCGGCTACCTCGAACTCTGGCGGGCGGCGGCGCGGCGGCTCCGGCGGCAGTGGTCGGCCACGACGGGCGACGGGGCGGCGGCGCGGCGTGCGGCGGTGGCTCGGGCGGCGGCGGCGGGGTTAGGGTTAGGGTTTGGTCGGCGGCGGGGCTGGTTGGGCTGCGGGCGGCGGCTTATAAAGTGGCCAGCCCGAGGTCTCCTGGCCGGGTACGGCCCGAAGTCGGTTTGACTTTTTTTTAAAATAATTCCGACGTGCAGAAAAAGAAAGAAAAGAAATACTAAACGAACTCCAAAAATCCCGAAATAAATTTTTCCCGTCCTCTAAAAATAGGGCGGACAAGGTGAACATTTATTTGGGCCTAAAATGTAATTTTGAAAAACGCATATTTTTCTAATTCAAATAAAAATAGCGACAAAACTCCGAATAAAAATCTTATTTGATTTTATTATTAATCTCTGATATTTATTAATTTTGAGGAAGTCATTCTATCCTCTCTCTTTTATTTTTAATAAAAAGAAATATTTCAGAGAAAAATAATTAAAATCAAACGATCCTCTTTTCAAAATTCGAGAAAGACTCGAATATGAAAATAATGTAATCCCCAACTCTCCGTGGGTCCTTGAGTTGCGTAGAATTTCTAGGATCAACCAAAATGCAATAAAATATGATATGTAATGATGATCTAATGTATAACATTCCAAATTGAAAATTTGGGATGTTACACTTCCTCGCGGAGCAACCAGCGGCAGGCTGGCAACCCTAACGGCAAAACCGAGTTTATCCTTGTGATGGATCGTAGGGATCTCATGAGGAGGATAGCGGGCGGCACTACGAGCTTCCTTTTTCCTCATGCAATCCGCTTGCACGTTAAAAGGGGGGCTCCTGAGCATCGCGAATCAAGAGCTCTTACTGGCTCTCCAGCCCTCACCCCCTAACCTTGACCACGGCATCGCGACCTGGCATACCAGTGGCGGGTGAGCTCGCCCGAGGGCCAGGACCTGAGGACGTAGAGCACTAAGGAGAGCACGAGAAGAAGGAGACTTGTATGGGCCTCACCTAGCTACGCCGCGGGTGGTTGCGCACAGGCCTGGCGCATCACGAAGAATCGACCCTGGACTACTGAGATAAGTCTCGTGCTCAGACCGGCTAATCGATAGACCTAAGGGTCGCGCTTGCCGCATCCCTGTTACGGCCACGCCGCCTCCCTTTCTTGCCTTACCATGGCTGCTTGAGCTCTAAGGGGGACCTCCTGAGCATCGCGCCTCGGGGGCTCTTTCTGGACCTCAGGCCGCCCACCTCCTGGCTACCACGGCACGCGACCTGGCATACCAGCGATGGCTGCGGCCTGCCTGGGGACTGGGACCTGTCAGCGTAGAGCAACAAGCTATCAAGAGGTTGGACAGGGGAGACCGAGCCTGAACAGAATATGCGTTCGCAGATTTTCATAACAGGGAATATATACACAAAAGGCATTACAGATCCTTACATGCCCCCACGGGGCATTCCTTGATTCCTCGCAGGGAACAAAAGACGAGAACCTAAGAGGAATCCTATCTACACCCTCCCGTGGCGGACGCCATCATCAACAGTGGGCCACGGGAGGCCGGCGCCAACCTCATCCACATCAGCGACGGCGACGGCTGGACGCCGCGGCCCTGCTACGAGCACGACGAGAGCTTGCGGGCATGTAGCTGTCGTCGCTCGTCTCCAGAGCCTCGTAGAGCTCAGGAGAGTCGCTAGACTCCCAGGGGCTGCTGCTGCTGGAGTAGCCACGAGCGGAGCGTGCGTCATCCTGTCGCTCCCCTCCAGGGCAACACTCCAGGCGGCGGCCCTCCACGTTGAAGAACTTGAAGAAGAGCCTGGAGGCGCCGTCGAACTCAAAATGGATCGCGAGGGCGCCTTCCGCACGGCAGACTCGTGCAACCTCGCCCCAGCCGCGGGTCATGAAGATCTTGCCGGTGGGGACCGCTTTGATCTCTGCTCCGGTCGCCGGAGCGTCGCAGTCGGCGTGCTGCAGCCAGAGCTCGAGAGGCCCCCTCGGCGGCATCACGCCGGGGAAGAACCGCGGGAAGCAGATCTAGAAACTTGGGGGCATTGGCGCTCATAGCACAAGCTCGCTCGAGGAATCCGCGGCGTGGATTCTAGGAGCAACGGTACGCGTCGCCACCGCGCGGCGACCACGGGCGTGGCGCGGGTGACGCCGCTCATCGCTCCGCCCTCCTGAGCCCTCGGCTCGGGCATACAAGGGTAGCGGGTACCCTGGAGGAGGCCGCTCGCACCAAGGCCTCGTCACCACCTGCATCGCCGCCTCGTCGCGATGATGGACCGACCTCTTCTTCGGCGGGAGCGGCCCCGGATCGTCGTGGGGGGCCTTTCCTTTCTCGTCCGCGGAAAACCTTCGGATGGGCGCCATTGCTGCGAGCAGAGGAGCAGGGGGAAGAAGCAAGCGAGCAAGGAAGAAATGGGCGACGGGGGCTCCGGCCCCCTCTCCATTTATAGCGAGCGAAGGCCAACCGGCGCCTCCCACGATCACAGGTAATGATGGTTTTCCTTGCATGTCGCAGGGACTTGTCAAGTCGAGCAGTTGCCGAGGCAGCGTGGGGAAGCGGAGACGCCCACGTCCAATCAACCGCCACGCATCGACCAAGGCCGCATGCTTTTGGGGCCCGCGACGCTCCGTACTTGACCTTTGGCTTCGCCTCGAAGCCAAGCCCGAGCGCACCTTGGGCCCGGGGGCTACTGTCGGCGTTCTGGGAACGGGGGTCCCCAGACTTACCTGCCTGCGGCCCACGGCATGGCTTTGCAAGCGGGCTTGTAAGACCCAACTTCATCAACAAGGCATTCAAGACCCTCGCGAGGGGCCAAGCCTCGCGAGGCGGACGACGCAAGACCTCCTCCAGAGTGGCCTCTCCAGGAAGGTTCGCGAGGAGCGGAGATATCAAGGCGGGGCAAACCTCGCGAGGCTCTCGTGACGTGAGCCATGATGATCGACACCAGGCGGGCGCTAGGCGGGCGCCAGCGCGCGCAGCGTCCTTGTTTCCTCTTTGGTGCTAAGGAGGCAGGCGTAGGCGCGGAGTACCGAGGCATCAGGCAGAGGTTTCCGTATCGGTGCAACAAGACCAAGACCAGCAGGACGACAAGATGGAGGTCACCATGGAGCCCAAGACGGCGTCACCACCAGAGCCTTTTGCAGGCGAGGACCACTTTTGTCAGGATAGCTTGTACTAGCTGTCCCCTTTCAAATTGCCCGCTGTTGTTGGCTCTCTTCCCGCTCAATATTTGGGGAGAGCACCAGGGCCTATATAAGTAGAACTAGCCACCACAGTAGGGGGCATCGGATCTGGTCTCAAACTCATTCAGAGCCATCTCACCCACACAAGTTCGACAGGCACAAGAACACCTCAACCTCAGGAGGTTGTTCTTCCCCTTGTACTGTTCATCATCAGCCCAAGAGGCAATCCACCACCACCACACTGGAGTAGGGTATTACACCACAACGGTGGCCCGAACCAGTGTAAATCTCGTGTCTTTCTGTGTTGTGAGTTCGTCGAGTTCGTCCGCGAGATCTTAGCGAGCTAGGGCGTGGATCGGTAGGGGGAAAGAACTTCGTGCGCACCCCAGAGTTCGAACCTTAAGGATTTTGCCGGAACCCCACATCCGACAAACCTCATGAGCATCAACACCAAGACGGTACCTGACCGAGTCAAGTTGTAGTTGCATGCTCCTTTATATGTACTCTCACAGTTTGATGTGCACTAACACTTTCCATATTCGTTGTTGAACTAGCACCACGACGCAAGCGGAAACATACATCAGGGATAATGCTTGACAGATTAACAAAATCTAAAGGAGGAAGAATGGAGATCCATTTTGAGGCAGGTTTTAAAAGGCCACGTGATGCTACAGAGTCAGCCAAGTTAGTATCAGAGGCAACCATTGTCGTTAGGTGTCATGCACGTATCCTCCCAACGTGGATCCAATACAGGAATGAGAAAGACAATACCCAGTTTAACACCTTCCTTGACCATTTATCTGCAAGTAATTTTATTCATCGCAATTTGTAATATTGTCTTGCTCTGTGCCATACTTTCTAGCTTCCTCCTAATAAGACTCACATTCTTTTTTCAACAGATGAGGTTCAAGTTGGATCCGAAAGATGATGCAACTAAACAAGCATGCACTCATGTTTTTCAGTATGCTTTGCGACAGTATCGGTACCACCTTAGAAAATCTCACTTTGAAGGCAAGGCTAATAATGAAATCACCCAAACATCTCCAGTGGAATATATTACAGATGAAGACTGGACATGCCTTGTTAAACACTAGTCTGATCCAAAGTATCAGGTAGGGTATATTTATTTGATCAGACCACATATTGAACTTGTGTTTATGTATGTGCCTTACAAGTGTATCTTCTTCTAGGCTAACTGTTTGAAGAACAAGACCAACCGTTCTAAAGTGAAATTCCAACAAACAACAGGATCTCGTAGCTATATTGCACACTGCGAGGCTCTTGTAAATAGCTGCTAGTTCCTTCTTTTTCTGTGCCATATTATCGTATCTATATTGACTTGTTCCAAATACAGAGGAAAACCCGTGCGAACCAAAAAGAACCTGAACCGAATGCAGTGCAAATCCTCAAGGATTGCCACACCAGCAAGATGAAGGGCATGAGCACACCAGTTCAGGCCGTTGTTGTAAGTCCTTACTCCTCCTGCCTTTGAACTGATTGGTACAGTGATGTGTTCAATTAACTGCTTGGTTTGCAGCCAATGTCAGTTACTCTGTTCACTTTTATACACAGTTGTCTTAACGTATCATTTCACCTTACATGGTTTAAAAGAGATGAAGTATATTCTTTTGGTCTTGATCTGTAATGTAGTTGTGATGTTGACGTGCGCACACAATGATAGAATAGCCTGATTGTTTTACATCTGTTTGCCCATGATATGAATGATGTCATACTATCTTCATCCTACTTTAAACCATGTCTGTTTATCCTTAGATGTCAACGAATGTGAGGAAATAGACAATACAGTAGGCATGCTACATGGACATATGTTCCGAAAATGATTTTATTATGTAGTTGGCACTACAATACATGTTAATGTATTACAGTAGTTCACCAAAATAAGTTATGTATAAACGTGAAACCTACTTTGTTTGTTTTTGTCGCATTAGTAACTTATCTGGCACACTAATCTACAAGTTCAAATTTTCAGCAAGCTATGGAACAAATGATTGAACAGCCACAACCACCTGAAGGTGACGAGGCTACCAAGGCACAATGTCACCTCTTGCTGCAGTGTGTTAGTATCTCTCCACTAACAGTGCAAAAAGCACCTTCCTGCGTAATTCTGGGTTGGTTGTCAAGGTAACCTCGCCCAAATCGCCTACTGGACAAAATGTTCCGGCTAGACAGAGTGATATATCTGTGCTCCAAACACAAGTCCAATCCCTAATAGGCGTTGTGTTGGAAACAAGAATAGTGGTTGACAAATGTCGTGAAGATATGAATGGTTTTGAAACCAGACTATCAAACATTTGCTTCGTTGTTCAAGAGCAATGGCTGAAAAAAGGGTAAGATCGTGCTGCTCCATCAGATTCTACAGCCTGAAACATTAGCACTCAGGTCAAATGATTTGTGCTTCTATAAATCTGATGGTGCTTTTATCTGCAAGGACTGTAAACTTTATGCCAACATGCCTTTTGTTGTATGGTTGGAATTTATTTTGTTGTGATACATCATTTATGATGCTGCCAAAGGTTGCAGTAATTACGACGTGTATAGTGTAGGTTTATCTTAGTAATGTATTCGGTCGAAAGTTTTGTAGGAGCCGAACATGCTAACATACGTCGGGCCCATTTCAATTGGGCTAAAAACGATTTTGGGCCGAAATTTTCATGTACCCACTAAAAATATCTGGGCCTAAATCAGCATAAGCTTTCATATTTTTCTGGTAGGCCTGTGCCCATAGTGGCCCTTTAACAGGCCTAAACATAATTTGGGCCCTCAGTAATAATAGGCCATTTACAGGTGTAAATATCTCAAGCCCATAAAAACATGGGCCTTTAATAGGCCGAAAGTAAGATTGGACCCTAATTGGGCCAAATAACCCACTGGTCTTAGCAGGCCGAAATGGTGGCCCATTTACAATGCGGATCGTCCACAGGCCGAAATTCAGACGGGCCGTAAATGCGCTGACCTACTACACGGGCCTTTAACAGGCCGGAAGTTTGGTCGGGCTTGATTAGTGTCATTTTTCTATGGACCATTAGTACGCCCGATGGGGCGTTGGGCCACATATGGCCCATGGATTTCGTCCGACGTTAACAGGCCGAAAGTCACAACAGGCTGAAAGTGGCTCAAATCTATAGTGGGCCTCTAACAGGCCGAATGTCAGACATGGCCGAATATGACCCGTATCCTTCACGTTAGTTTATGGGCCGAACGTTTCAATGGCTTATAAATGGGCCCAAATGAAGCAGGACCTTTAACAGGCCGGAAACACACCGAGCCCTAATTCGGCCCAAATACTTAGCGGATTGTTAACGGGCCAGAAGTGACAATGGGCCGCGATAATGACAAGTTTAGGACGGGCCGTTGACGAGCCGATTTGACACTAACCGTACGGGACTTAACTGAGAATGTTGGGCCTTTAGCTGGGCGGGCCTATTATGGTCTGCAAAATCTTGTGGGCCTTTAGCTGGGCCGGCCCATTATGGTCCGCTAAATCTTGTGGTCCTTTAGTTGGGCCGGCCCATTTAATCTTTATGGGCCACTTTTGGGCCGTCCCATGTGTCAACGTATCATAGGCGCATCTCGCCCATTGGATGAGTGACACCTGTGCCAACGCGTAGCTGACATGTGGTTCCGTCAGCCAATGAGAATTTTACATGTGGAAAATCGGCATTGGTCGTTGCTGTTAGCAGGTTATCGGATCCAAAACCGGACCGACAGCTTAACGACATCCCGTTACGGTGGATGCCACGTGTCGGTCACCCTTAACGAAAGCACTTATATGACGCATGATTTATCGTCATGGAAGTGGACACTTCTGTGATGATAATTTTGGTAATGTCATGGAACACTTCTACGACAGCACAGGATGACTATCTTGATTCTGTCATAAAATCGTCATGGATGTACATGCATGACAGAAAACGTGACCTACTGTGACAAACACGTATCATCATGAAAGTGTATTTTTTGTAATGATTAGTGTTAAATTATGTCAAGATTTAACTGATGTCACGTAAAATTGTCAATGAAGATAAAAGGTGCTGAATGAATGGATGTAGATAGCTTCTGCAAGCATAAACTTCCTTGCCAGGAAATTAAACCCCCAATACTTAGACCATCCACCAAAACCATCAAGATCAATGCTAAGAGAATTCAAGAGAATATAAACACAATGATACAAACAATTTAAAGGAAATTTGTGTATATTCACAAACTAAATGTTAGTACCAGCAATTGCTTTTGTCTGTTCAGCGACAACTGGGACAACAGACAAAACAATGGGCATATTGGTAGGTGCAGACCACAAATGAAGCAACTCTCTCTCCAGGCGCATAACGTGTCGAACAACAGAGACCACAATAACTATGGATGAACGTGCAGATCTCCTATAGGCCATCATACAACCATAGTTATAGTCATGGACGACGAATCCATATAGCCCTTGTAAAAAACATATGGCGTGTAAATCAGCTTGTTCATAAGCATTCATGAACCCACAACAGGCTGAGCCCCAAAAAAACTCTCGCCGAGGCACTCGACGAGAACCATCCCCGGGAGAGCTCAGGCTCTACCCCAGTAAGGACAGAGCTAGCCATCTTCTGTGACCTCCCACAGGTACAAAAGGGATGGCAAAGCGCATTCGGCCACCACAACCTCCAAAATAGGAATAACAACCGAAACAAATGCACACATCCTGCTGACATGTAAGAACGAAATATATAATAAAGTAGATGACTCCCGGCCATGTCCGGAACATACACTGAAACAATTAAGAGGCTATAGAACATGAAAGTACAAACAGAAAGTAGAGCAGCAAGACAGGCAGAGTCACATAGCAGCAAACCTTGACAAGGCCGGACGAGCAGAATGGAGACGCAGTAATGAGCTAAACGGAGATTGTGCACGAGATCAGTAAAAGATGGAACAACCTGCAAAATAGCAAGGGAAACGAATGGTCAGCATAAGACAACGGCGTGCAACTATATATGATCTATAAAAAACAAACCAACTGTAATTCGAAAGACAAGATCACATGCCATCGTCAAACAATCAGTCCATAAAGATCATTAGTACATAAAAGATCAGAACACAGGAGAAAGAACGAGTATTGAGTGTTTCTTTGCGTGCGACCCTACACACGTGCGAAAGGGCTGAGAAAGCACACGTGCTGCAATGGCATTCCAAAATAGGTGCAACGATGGAAACAAAAGCGTTCATCCATTCAAACGCAAACAGCAAACAAGCAACAAAATAAAAGCAAAACAAAAAGATACATCGCCTTTTAACATCACTATTTTACAAAAGTATCAGCGTCATCATATCCTCATACAAGTAGCGGAAACTAACACAACGAACCACGCACAACTAATGCGAGATGAAAACACATGGCACCAGACAAATATTTCATCAAACAGCCCTCGCGCATTTCATCAAACACCTAACAGGCACGCACCCATAGAGAAGTAGAGGAGGCGCGCACTAACCTGGACAGCAAGGACTGAATGACCCACACTCCTACGAAGGAGCCAACGTGAAAACCAGGCAAACTTTGCATGAAGGGAGCAAATGGAAACATACGGGATCAGTAAATTGCAGCAACAACGGCAGTAAAGAACCGGAGGAGCAGAATAGAAAGAACCTCAACCAACAGCACCCATGGAGGAACGGATGGCCATGGTGCAGGCGCTCGAATGGGACGAAGCGAGGCGACGAACAGAGCGAGCAGTAGGGCGGAAAGGAGGACGATAGCGAGTGGGCGAAGCGAGCGAGCAGCCTGGGCATGCCAGACGCACGCGACGCGGTAGCAGCCCCACGAAGTGACACACGCACGTCACAGAGCCCCCGGCCGCACGTCAGGCTCGGCACCATGGCACCAAGCAAGCCACACCCCAGAAGAAGGAGGTGAGTAACAGACCGGTGGGCCCTTCCCAGTGTGGTGCCCACAGTCAGCAGCACAGCCGCAACAAGCAGGTGGACGAGCAAATCCAACCGAGCCACTAGAAACTACCCAGCCGAACAGACGGTGCATAGATGGGCGATCGGTCAAAGCGAACACAGAAAAAGAGATGAGCCCCAATGACGCGTGGGTTCAAGGGAAGCGGGATCCAAGTGGCAGTGCCCGCAAACGGTAACAGACGACCCGGAGAAAAAGAAGCCGCCAGGTACGCCTCACGACGCGACGCGGCATGGCGATGGTGTCCCTCCTCGCTCCATGCGCGAGACGCGGTCAGCAGAATCACGACCTCACACGAGCCAATCCAGACACGGGAGGCCGCGCGCACACAAATAAACAACAGCCACGACACCGACACACGGGAACAAGGAGAAGATAGGCCCACGTACAGCGAGTGAGCGGGAACCGCAGATGATTAAACACGAGCGACCGAGAATTGGACATAGCGCGCAGCACCCACGACGCACGCTCGGCTGTGACGCTCGCATACGCGGTGCGGCAGGATCGGCCGCCCAGGCACAAGGCTCACCCAGCCAATCGGTTCAGTGGCCGAGCCCACAGGTCATGGCCTGCCATGCATTCACCCTGCGGTCAAAACAAAAATGAACGAAGATCCAATGTCAACCAACGCAAAATACACTGTTTGACCAACATCCAACGGCCCAAATCAAAGGAAAACAAGGGACAACCGAGGAGATGAGTTGGCTAGCCTCATTATATGTTAAACTGGCACCGGAATGATAGACCTCCTCGATGATGTAAGGGCCTTCCCATTTAGAGAGAAGCTTTCCTGCAAAAAATCTTAAACGAGAGTTGTATAGCAAAATATGATCACCTACATTGAACTCACGCTTTTGTATCCTTTTGTCATGCAATCTTTTAACCTTTTCTTTAAAAAACTTGGCATTCTCATAGGCTTGGGCTCTCAATTCATCAAGTGAGCTAATGTCAAATAACTTCTTCTCACCGGCAAGTTTGAAATCATAGTTGAGCTCTTTGATATCCCAATATGCCTTATGTTCTAGTTCAAGAGGTAAATGACATGCTTTTTCATAAACCATTTTATATGGAGACTGTCAGATTCAGGGTTCCGTAGACGTTTGAGAGGTTACAATTCTGGGGTGCGTGCGAAGAACTCGTCCTCCCCAGGCTGCCCGCTACCTGAATCCACGGCCTAGCTAGTCGAACCCAACGAACAAGAGACATAGCAGTTTATCCTGGTTCGAGCCACCTTGCGGTGTAATTCTCTACTCCAGCTTTGTGGTGGATTGCCTCGAGGGGCTGAGGAAGAACTAGTACAGTGGACAAACAACCTCAGGAGGTGAGGTGTTCTTGGGCTCGATGAGCTGGTGGATGAGAGGATGATCTGAATGATCCCCCCTCTATGGTGGTGGCTAAGTCCTATTTATAGTGGCCTTGGTCCTCTTCCCAAATGTAGGCGAGAGGGGATCCCACAATGGCCAAATTCGAAGGGAGACAACTAGTACAAGCTATCTTGACAAAAGTGGTCTTCGCCTGCAAAAGCCTCTGGTGGTGACGCTGTGGTGGGCTCCGCGATGACCGCCGTCCTGGCGGTCTTGGTCTTGTTGCACCGATATGAAAACCTTTGCCTGATTCCACGGGACCCCGCACCTGCGCTTGCCTCCTTAGCACCGAAGAGGAAACTGGTACACTGTGCCCGCTGGCGCCCGCCTGGCCTTGGTCGTCACGGCTCACGTCATGTGAACCTCGTGAGCTGCTGCTTGCACTGATATCTCCGCTCCTCGGGAGCCAGCCTAGTGAGGCCGCCCCCAAGGAGGTCTTGGTGTCGTCCGCCTCGCGAGGGTCTTGGGCTGTTGTTGCTAATGCTGGGCCGTACCAGGCCGCCGATAGAGCCACGTCGTGGCCCGCAGGCAGGCAAGTCTGGGTACCACCGTTCCTAGAACGCCGACAGTAGCCCCCGGGCCCAAGGCGTGCTCGAACTTGGCTTCGAGGCGAAGCCAAAGGGCAAGTGCAGAGCGCCGCGGGCCCCAACCGCCTGCGGCCATGGTTGACGCGTGGCAATTGACAGGACGTGGGCGCCTCCGCTTCCCCGTGCTGCCTCAGCAACTAATCGACTTGGCGAGACTCTCCTGCGTCCAGAGAAAATCCATCATTACGTGCAATCGTGGAGGCCGGTGGTTGGCCTCCTTCCGGCTATAAATGGGGAGTGGGGCGGAGCCCCCCTTGCTCATCTCCTTCTTCTCGCTACCCGCTCCTTCTTCCTTCTCTCCTTGCCGTCTCGCCGTGGTACCCATGGCGCCGATTAGGAGGTTCTCCGCCGTGGAGAAAGGGAAGACCCCTCACGAGGAGCAGGGGCTACTTCCACCGAAGAAGAGGCTCAGCCGCCCCCGCGACATCGGCGAGAGGCCAGAGGTGACGCGACCTTGGTACGAGCGGCCTCTGCCTGGCTTCCCGCTCCCTCTACGCCCAAGCGCAAGGCTCCGGAGGAGGCGGCAGCGCCCCGCGCCATGCCAGCCACGGCCGTGGTGGCCAGGCCGAGATTGCACGGGCTGACGGCCCGCGAACCCACGCCAAAGGCTCCTCCCACGAGTTCGTGGTGTGGGCGGCGATGTCACCGCGCACATGGATCCAACTCCCACGGTTCTTTGCCGAGGAGATGCCGCCGAGGGGGCCACTTGAGCTATGGCTGCAGCATGCCGGATGTTGCATTCTGGCCACGGGGGCGGAGGTCGAGGTCGTCCCCCTGGGCAAGATCTTCAAGGTCCGGGGATGGGGCAAGGTCGCCCGCGCCTGCCACGCGGAGGGGTCCCTCGCCATCCACTTCGAGTACGACAGCGCCTCCACGCCGTCCTTCAAGGTCTTCGACGAGGAGGGTCGCCGCCTGGAGTGCTGCCCTAGAGGGAGCGGCCTGTGTGGCGTGGCTGCGGGCATCGAGCCTGCCTCCGATCCTGTCGACAGCTCCTCCAGCGGCAGCGACGACTCCTGCGAGTCCAGCGACTCTCCCAAGCCTAGCGAGTCTCCGCAGTCGAGCGACGACAGCTACGTGCCACCGAGCTCTCGCCGTGCCCGCAGCGCGGCAGCCACTCGGCGTCGACGATGATCTGGATGGGGTTGGCGCCGGCCCCACGTGGCCCACTGTTGCTGACGGCGTCGACGGCGGTGCCCGTAGCCAAGGCTTCTTGAGGTTTTTCTCCCTTTGTTCCCTGTGAGGAATCGAGACAGACCCCATGGGGGTATGTACAGAACTTGTAATGCTTTTGCTCCAATGTTTATTACTCCTAGCATAAGGTTGCGTCTGCATGTCTCGCTTCGGCATTGTTCCCCCTTTTCGTCCTCGCTATAGCTTAGCGCTCTACGCCGGCAGGTCCCAGTCCCCAGGCAAGCTTCAGCCATCGCTGGTATGCCAGGTCGCGATACCGTGGTCAAGGCCAGGAGGTGAGCGGCCCAAGGTCCGGTAAGAGCTCCTGAGGCGCGATGCTCAAGAGGTCCCCTTTGGCGTGCAAGCAGCTTCCTGGGGGTCGAAAAGGAAGGCGGCATTGCCAGAGCGAGGCTGCGAGAGTCGAAAATTCCAGATAGTGGCCTCATGCTAACATGAATAGGTGACTTATCTTAACAAGCCTGAGGTGATTCCTTTGCGCGGCGCCTGATTGTGCTTTAGCAGTGGTGCTACCAGGTAGGGCTCACACCGGCCTCCCCTTTCCTCGCCCATCTAAGTGCTCTACGTCCTCGAGTCCCAACCCTCGAGCGAGGCTCAGCCGCCGTTGGTATGCCAGGTCGCGATGCCGTGGTTAAGGCCAGGGGTGAGGGCTGGAGAGTCAGTAGGAGCTCCTAAGGCGCGGTGCTCGAGAGCGCCGCTTTAACACGCAAGCGAATTGCGTAGAAAAGGGACGGTCGGCGGGGCTGCCTATAGTCAAGCTCTGGAGATTCCTGTGGGTTAGTTCGAGAGGAGAATATAACTCACAATCACGTTTGCTGTCCTGCCGCTGATCTTTCTGCAAAAAGATGAAGGCACTGAGGACTTGGTGAGGTGACGTGCGCGGGGCAGGCCGCGAGCCATCGCTCGATCTCTCAGATTTTTCAGCGTTGCAGGGACGGACCCGAGCACAAGCACTGTGCCAGCACGTGTATCCCCCGTTGCAGGATGAGCAGAGGGCCGGTCAGCAACGCAGGAGGCCGCGAAGGGCAATAAACAACAGGCAAGTAGATGGTAAACATTCAACAATTCATGGAAGGAGGTAAAGCTAGTTCTAATAGATGCAAGAACGATACATGCCACAGGGACAGACCCACGTGGCCTGGGGAAGATGCACCCCGAGCGGCGCCCCTGACTGAATAAACCGGAAAATGTCACCTCGCACCGTTGCTGAAGAGATGTTGAAGCAGCTGAAGACGCGCGCTGAAGAAGTCGCTCCTCAGGAGCCACTTGGGTCCTGAACCTCGGTAGGATCAGGGGGGGGCGGGGGGCTCGCGAAGAACCGTTGCCACCTCCGCCAGGACCGCGTGGTGCCTGGCCTCCCGAGCCGCCAGAACACTCCGCAGGTGACACTGGAAGGTGACAGCCGCGTTCGGCAGGCCGAAGGGCATGCAAACGTAGCTGTGAGGGGGAGGGGCCCACACGGCCAACACACGATGGCCAAAAGCGCTCCTGGAATGCGGCCCTGTTGAGCCCTGGAATGTTGATGCAGACGCGCAGCTCATCGTCCTCGCCAGGACAAGGAGCCACGCCAGGTGGTGGGCAGCGGTCGCCGTGCATGGCCCTCTGTCACGACCGGTTTTTCAATAAAATATTTATTGAGAGACCAATCCCTTTGTACGGACCAGTAAAGAAGAATTTCTTCTCACTGGTAGACACTATCTTGGTCACAGAAGAAAAATACCAGTTGTACTGAATATAATACAAGGTTGAGCGGAGACTGCTCAACAATTTATTACATGAACGCCGATAAAACATAACGGCGGATAGGGTGGCATGACTACTAACTCACGATAACAACGGTGGTGGAAATATCACCGCGGAGTGGGTGATATGACTCCTGAAAACTACAGCTCTTCGAGCGTCGGAGTGAGGCTCGAGGAGACTTATTGCGGGTGGCGGAAGCGTATATAATACAAGTGACCAATATCCAGGATCGCATGGGACTGACTGGGATTCCTCTAGGCGTCGGACTCACTATCAAACTCTTCATCCAGGAGATCGCCTTCGTCAACATCTGGCCAAATCAACTAGCCAGGTGAGTACTATGAAAGTACTCGCAAGACAGTTCGGACATATGATATAACAAATGTAAACATGATGCATATGAACAGATTACAAGTGCGTGCAGACATAGAGATAACAATGCATGGGGAAAAATAACAGAGAAGTCGGGCGGTAGTCCTCCCGAAATCTCAAAATAAATACTGGGTGCCAAACGAGGGTCTGAATGACTCCTCGAGAGGAAACTGCAAGAATAATAATACCGGTGCCAAACGAGGGTCTGAATGACTCCTCGAGAGGAAACTGCAAGAATAATAATGCCGCAGTCGGGCGTCGGGGTGACACCACATAAAGGGCTTATAACAAAAAAAGAAGACAATGCATGCCACAGTCGGACGTCTGAGCGACATCACATAAAGGGCTTATATTGAAAGCAAAAGGCAAACATGCCACAGTCGGACGTCTGAGCGACATCACATAAAGGGCTTATATTGCAGCTCAATAATTCAGTAGCTCGAGAACATAAATTATTACAAGTACGAGACAAGTATAAGGTTAGTCCATCCGTAGGAATAACAATTAAACTGGGTCTACCGCTAGAGCTTGTTCACCGGGGATAAAATTTCCACGAGGGTAGATATGGATATACTGATCACCCTACTTGATCATGGATATGATGACTTGGAAGGATTTGACTCTGCAGAGTTTGTACTTAACCACAGCCAACGGATTTCAGTAGTCACGGGGACTAGTTCCGTTTACGGTGTTTTGGAAGAAACACGTCTAACCAGTACACACCCATTCAACATTCCGAAGCCAGGGATCACCCTCAGCAACGTTCAAGAAAAACCTTGAGACGGGGAGGCTACAACCTCGCGTAGCATGGGGTCAAATTTCTATACGCGCGCTCTAAGGGGGTGCCCCCCCTCTCGGTCCCAACCGGAAACACCCATGCCCCCTGACCGGATGACTGGCTTTAATCCAGGGCCATGGAACCATCATCCCGGCCCCTCTGTTTGGTGTGTACACAGAAAGAGGTTACCAACTTACTAAACCGCATCCTGCCAAAAGAAACATGTGGTAGCACGGAAGGGAAAAGAACGATAACGTGACTCCGTCCACGTTAACGTCGGAATTTGTCGGATGACGCAAGGCTGGTATGCTACAACAGTACCACCTTGCTGCCCTTCATGTCACCACATGATTAGGCCATCTCTCACCAGAGATCATCGCAACTTTGGAACATGCGGGTAGTTGCCTCACAAGCAACGAGGTACTCACCGACACTCATATGCCACGCACAACCTCTCACGCAAACATGCAAAGCATCTATCATATCAAAGGTTCAAACATGCTTGCCTGGTTCGGAGAAGTCGGAGTCTAGCTCGGCGAAGTTCGCGGCTCCGTCACCTCTTCCGGAACCTACGGCATAACGAAAACGGGCACTAACGTGAAAACCAACGCGTGCATAAAAACTCCTCCAAAAAATTTCCAAATAAATCCCATAAAAAACTAGACAAACTTTTAAGACTGTTAGAAAAAGAATCACTCAAAAATCACTTTTTATTAAAAAGTTATAAAGGTTTCTGTCCAGGGACTCATTTGTAATGAAACAGAAAAGTTCCAGGGGCTTAACTGAGAAAACAGAAAACGCTTCGGAAAGAACCGCGCCAGCTCATAGGGAAGACGTATTTGCCCGAAGGCGCCAACAGAAAACGGTTCGAGGGAGAAGAGAATAGAGGCTGACAGGGGGGGTCCACATGTCAGGTTTAAAAAGCTCGCCGGCGCCCGAAGACTGCGGTGGTCGCCGGCGTCGAACCGCGGAGAGACAGGGAGATCGGAGTGTACCAAGAGCTTCAGCGTGTCCTTCCGCGTCGGTGGGTGGTGGACTCGACCGACGGAGAGCACCACGTCGACGGCGACACTTTCTCCGGCGGACGGCGGCTCGGGTGGTGGTGGAGAACTCCGGTGGGGTGCTGCAAACTTCGAATTGAAGCGCGGGTCAGAAGGAGGGATGCACTAGAGAGCTACTGGCAAGAGATGGGAGGCAGAGGCGCACGCACGGGAGTGAATCGAGCTGGATCCCGTGGCGGGTCGCGGCGGCCGGAGTCGAGGAAGGAGACTCCCTCGGGGCTCTTCCAGTGGCTAGGCAGGGTCTAGGTGGAGTGCAGAGGTGGTGTGGGTACTAGCTGGAGCTCGGGGCCTCTATTTATAGGCGGATCGAGGGGGTGGCCGTGAACGGAGAATCTCCGGCGAGCAATTACGGTGAGGCAGTGGATTGGCAGGGGGTTTAGGTGGCCAGGCAGCATCAGTGGGAGTTACTGGTCCCGTTCCACTGCTAAACTCGGTCGGGCATGGCGTAATGGCGTCGGTCTTCGTCGGGGTCGCCGTACTGGCACGACGGCGGCAGAGAGCGCGCTCCGCGCCCAGCGGTTCACGACGAGGGTGGCAGCGCGCACTAGGGAGTGGAAGACCACGCGGCGGCCTCCGGTGGCCTGGGCGGCGCTGAGTGGCGCCGTCGGCGCTGCGCCTCTCTCTGGCGGCCGCAAAGCCGCCGCTGGCGTCGGTCACGGGGCGGCGCACCTCCCCCAGCTCGTCGCCGACGCCCGCAAGCATCCAGGCGCTCGGGCGCTGCAGAGGACAAGGGGGAGGGGACGGGGAGCAAGGCGACACCGGGGCACTGGCGAGATTGAGACCGAACACTGAAGAAAACGACAGTGCACTGAAACTGCTCTCTGAATTTTGACTGAACCTGATTTTGACAATGCTCAGCAGGTGTTCGACAGAATGATTTGGCAAGGAAATTTTTTTTCTGGAGCTGGGACTTGGTGAGGTGACCTCTCAATGCACCCAGGGGCTGCCTGATTTTACTCAGAATTTTTGGAGAAGGTTTTGAATGAATTTCATCAAATTTGGCAAATCTGGTCCAAACTTGCAGCAAGTATAGTCTGAAAAATTTGAACTGGAGACCAGTGGATCTTCGTGGATCTTGGTTTAGGGTTCAAAGGACTAGGAGGGGAAATTGGTTTGAGGACAAAAATCAAAACAGAAATGGTAGCTCCTTTGTAAATCTCCAAGGGTTAGAATAGAAGGCAGAAATTGTTTAAATAAGATTTAAATGGAAAATAATCATATGGGGAGGTTCAACTTGCTGGATTTGATGCAAATCATGATCCAAAGATGAGGGAAGGTTTAGGAGAGTGGATTTGCACTAAGGCCATGGCAAGAGAGAATTGTTGAAAGTGGTAAAGGCTTATTCCAAAAGCCATAGTGCATTTTTCAAAGAAATCTTCAAAAGACATTTTTCTCAAGTGAAAAGCCTTTTGGTTTGAGTCCAAATAAAAAGCAAGAACCTCCAAGACCAAAAACAAGTCTTGGGTGAATCCAAATAAAACTCTTGCCATAAAAATATTTTGAAAGGGAGGGTTCTTTTGAAGGAAAAATTTAAATCACCTCCCTCAAGTCAAATAAGAATTTTGAAAAATCCAAACGAAATTTTGGGTGTCACACCCTCGCCGCGCATGGCCCTCGCCTCTTGAAGCTCCTCGGTTGCCTTGGTGATGAACTCATGAGCACCTGGCATCCCATGCCTTGTGCCCTCGTGGGGGAAACACGCGCTGAAGCACGCCTCCACGTGTTGCCCGAGCGCCTCCCTCGTGACATTGGCTAAGTCAGAGGCCCTCAAGAAGAGAGCCCCCGAGCCCAGCCTGAGGGGGGCGCCGGGCACGCCTTCCTATGCGAGAGAGGGGGGCGCCTCATCCGTGGGCGCAGGTCTTGAGGTGGTGCTGCTGGAGACTCCGCCCTCCTGAGGCTCTTGGCGGAGCAGCTACTTCTTCTTCTTGGGGACAGCCTCAGGAGGGTAGATGGTGCCTTCGTTGTCTGGGTCCTCGACCGCTGAAGCCTGGTAGGCGCGCTCGAGAGAGCACACCGCAACCTTCTCCTCGCAGGCGATCGTGATGATGTCGCGGTTCCCTAGCATCTTGAGGACATTGTAACCATGATGAGTCACCGCCATGAACTTGGCTAGGGCTGGATATCCAAGGATGGCATTGTACGGAAGGCGGATGTGGGCAACGTCGAAGTCGATGAGCTCGGTGCAGTAGTTGTCGCGCTGGCCGAAGGTGACAGGGAGGCGGATCTGCCCTATTGGGGTGGTGGAGCCGTCGGTCACTCCTGAGAAAGGCTTGGTGGGCTGCAGCTGATCATAGGGCACTTGGAGGCGGTCGAACGTCTCGATGGAAAGAACATTGAGCCCCTCACCGCCATCGATGAGGGTCTTGGTAACGAGGGCGTTGCTGATGATGAGCGAGCAAAGCATCGGGAGGGCACCGACAGTTGCCGAGCACTTGAGCTGGTCGGACGAGCTGAAGGTGATGGTGCACTTGGACCACCTGAGCGGACGTGTGGCCTCGAGCCTGGGGAGGGCCACGTTCACCTCACGGGCGAACTGCTTGAAGATGCGTTGAGAGGCTGGGGCCTGAGCGCCGCCCAGGATGCAGGCGATGGCACGAGGCTCCTGGAAGCCCCCAACCCCTTCGTCCTGGTGGTCGTCGTCTTTCCTTCTTGGTGGAGGTGGGAGCGGAGGGAGGCCGGCGTTACCCTGAGGACGGTCCACGTGAGGCTGATCTCTCCAGGCGCCCTCGCGAGGCTGGCCCTGCCAGCGGTCCTCACGAGGCTGGTCGCGCCACTCCTGGCGGGGGCCGTGGTCGTCCCAGCGTCCTCCACTTTGGCCTCCTCCATGGTCGTAGCCTCGATCGTTGTGCTCGGGGCGTCGACCAAGGCGCCCATCGTGGATGGCCCTGAGCTCCTGACAGTCATTGGTGTTGTGGCTGTGTACGTTGTGGAAGACGCAGAATGGATGACTGCCCTTGGATGACTCTGGGTGGTCGCAGCCACACTTCATCTCTGGTTCAGCCGCGAGTACGGCCACCCCCTTGCGCTTCACGTCCTTGGTCTTGGCCTTCTTGTCTTCTGGGTTGGCCGCTGGGAGCTCAAGGAGGAAGAGGCGTCCTTCCTCAGCTCTCGCGCACTTGGTCGCCACGTTGAACATCTCCTGAGCCGTGCACAGGTCCTCATGTATGGCGAGCTCCTCCTTCATCTTGACATCGCGGACGCCATCAGAGAATCCTGAGATGATGGCTCGTCCAACACCTTAGGGATCTTGAGGCGAACGCTATTGAAGCACTGGATGTACTTCTGCAAGGTCTCCCCTGGCTGCTGCTTGATGCGCCGCAGGTCACCCGCAGCCGGCGGGCGGTTGCGTGTGCCCTGGAAGTTGGCGACGAAACACTCGCGCATCTCACCCCAGGAGGAGATCGATCCCGCGGGCAGGTTCAGGAGCCATGAGCGTGCACCATCCTTGAGAGCCATGGGAAACCAATTCGCCATGACCTTCTCGCCGCCGTTGGCCGCCTTGATGCTCAGCTCGTAGAGCTGCAGAACTCAGCAGGGTCGGGGGTGTCGTCGTAGCATGGAGGCAGGCCAGGCTTGAACTTCCCCGGCCAGACGATGCTGCGTAGCTCAGGAGTGAAGGCGCGGCAGCTCGCTGTGGTCACTGGAGCCTGTCGCGGAGGTGGGGCCTGATCTTGGCGCTCACGCGCCACCACCGCAGGTAGCGTGCGGTCTTGACGTGGTGGTGCGTGGTGGTGCAGGGAGCGCTGGAGCATCTTCTTGCGGCCGCTGGACCTCCCGGCAGCTTTCTTCTTCACGCGCGGGCGCCCCTGCACGGCGGGTCATGACGCGGGGCCGCGCGCCTTGGTGCTAGGGCGATGTCTTGATGGGGAGGTGGCGGAGGCGCTCCATGGGCTACGTCACCCGCAGTAGGCTGCGGGCGATGCAGCGAGAGGGACGGTGTAGGCGAGCCCCCAGCGGCGCTGACAAGCTCGGCGATGCAGTCTAGCCAATCTTCGTAGAAGTCGTCGACGGGGCGGTAGCATAGGAGCTCGCGCGCCATGAGCAGCGCAACCTGCGTGTTCATCGGCTCGCGATGAGCGTGAGACGACGAGCCAGCTGGGGTTAGCGATGGGGTGGCGGTGCGTTCGTCGCGCCGCACGGAGGGGTGCAACGACGAAGCTTGCTGCTCGTGTCCCACCGGGCCGGTGGCGGCGTTGGCGGCAGGTGATGGAGAATGACAGGGAGGCCCGCCGATGGGCGCTGTCTGGGCGACGCGAGCGGCGAGGGCGGCCCGACGCTCAGCACAGGCTCAACAGGCATCATCCATGGAAGCTGTGGAGCGTTTGCGAGTCGACCGGCGAAAGAGGGGCTCCGACGCACCCCTACCTGGCGCGCCAAATGTCGGATTCGGGGTTCCACAGACCCTTGAGAGGTTCGAACTCTGGGGTGCGTGCGAAGAACTCGTCCTCCCCAGGCTGCCCGCTCCCCGAATCCACGGCCTAGCTAGTCGAACCCAACGAACAACAGACACAACAGTTTATCCTGGTTCAGGCCACCTTGCGGTGTAATACCCTACTCCAGCTTTGTGGTGGATTGCCTCGAGGGGCTGAGGAAGAACTAGTATAGTGGACGAACAGCCTCAGGAGGTGAGGTGCTCTTGGGCTCTATGAGCTGGTGGATGAGAGGATGATCTGAATGATCCCCCCTCTATGCTGGTGGCTAAGTGCTATTTATAGTGGCCTTGGTCCTCTTCCCAAATGTAGGCGGGAAGGGATCCCACAACAGCCAAATTCGAAGGGAGACAACTAGTACAAGCTATCCTGACAAAAGTGGTCTTCGCCTGCAAAAGCCTCTAGTGGTGACGCTGCGGTGGGCTCCGCGATGACCTCCGTCCTGGCGGTCTTGGTCTTGTTGCACCAATATGGAAACCTTTGCTTGATTCCTACGGACCCCGCGCCTGCACTTGCTATCGGCGTTCTGGGAACGGGGGTCCCCAGACTTGCCTGCCTGTGGCCCACGGCGTGGTCAAGTTAGCGGGCTGTACGGCCCACCTTCGTCAACAAAGCATCCAAGACCCTCACGAGGGGCCAAGCCTCGCGAGGCGGACGACGCAAGACCTCCTCAGGAGTGGCCTAGCCAGGCAGGCTCACGAGGAGCGGAGATATCAAGGCGGGGCAAACCTCACGAGGCTTTCGTGATGTGAGCCATGACGATCGGCACCACGCGGGCGCCAGCGCGCGCAGCGTCCTTGTTTCCTCTTTGGTTTTAAGGAGGCAAGCGCAGGCGAGGAGTACTGAGGCATGAGGCAAAGGTTGCCATATCGGTGCAACGAGACCAAGACCAGAAGGACGGCAAGACGGAGGTCATCATGGAGCCCAAGACGGCGTCATCACCAGAGCCTTTTGCAGGCGAAGAACACTTTTGCCAGGATAGCTTGCACTAGCTGTCCCCCTTCAAATTCGCCCGCCGTTGTTGGCTCCCTTCCCGCTCAATATTTGGGGAAAGGACCAGGGCCTATATAAGTAGAACTAGCCACCACAGTGGGGTCATCTCAGCTTGAACTGACCTGATCAAGAGTCTACCCTAGCCACAAGAGCACCTCAACCTCAGGAGGATGTTCTTCCCCTTGTACTGTTCTTCATCACCCCAAGAGGCAATCCACCACCACCACACTAGAGTAGGGTATTACACCACAACGGTGGCCCGAACCAGTATAAATCTCGTGTCTTTCTGTGTTGCGAGTTCGTCGAGTTCGTCCGTGAGACCTTAGTGAGCTAGGGCGTAGATCGGTAGGAGGGAAAGACTTCGCGCGCACCCCAGAGTTCGAACCTTAAGGGTTTTGCCGGAACCCCACATCCGACATTTGGCGCGCCTAGTAGGGGTGTGTCGGAGCTTCTTCTCCGTCAATCGACTTGCCGACACTCCGCGGCCATGATGCCGGCGACCCAAGGGCTGACTCTGACCGCTGGGCAGCCCGGCCAGCCCGGGCGGCACCACCTGCCCATGAAGACCTCGACCCCGCGCTCCAGGCGGCGCGAGCGCCGTCCAACTCCGCGGGGCACGGGTGGCGCAGCCAGGTGTCGTCCACCCTCACTCCACGGCAAGTACGAGCCGCTGCCAAAGCAGCAAGCCACGCCGCGGCGACGGCCGCACTCGCGGCGGGAGCAAGCAAACATGCGGGCAGCACTCACGGTAGCGAGGGAGCTGCTGCGATGCCGGCTGATGGAGAGCGTCCGGGATGCACTGCTGGAGTGCGTTGCCGAGCTGCTGGACGTAGCGGCGTCAGGGGCGCCGCCTTTTTGCTATCGGCTTTCTCCTCAGGCCACTGCAGGGCCTAACGGCGGGCCTTACCACAACCGCGTGACCTCGGGTACATCTGGGGGCTTCACCAACACCGGCACGGCAGCGGCGTCGGGGGCTCCGCCGCCCCCATGCCGCCCGCGACAAGCATGGGCACAAGCGTCGCCTCCCATGGTCCTGCCCGGATGCCGCGCTACCAAGCTCGGGATGCCACCTTGGGCCGGGCAACATGTAGTGCGGGGCACTACGGCAAGGTGTTCGGGGTGACGGCCCCGGAAGCCTACGTGCCCCGCATGATGGACCAAGAGCATGCACCAGAGGACGACCCCGGCTCGTTCGTTGGAGAAGATTGGGAAGAAGGGGCGCTAGGAGTCGAAGCCTTCCAAGAACCAACGGAGAACCACGACGATCGCGCCAGCAACGGCAACTACAGGGTACCACTAATCTCTCAGGAGTAGGCTTACACTAACCATGAGCTGCAAATGAATCAGGTCGCAGCATCGATCGACGACCTTGGCACAGCAGCACCCCTCCCAACCAGGGAAACATGCTGGGGGCCACCAGGAGGGAGCCAGGAGCAAGGCCCCTCCCCGCGTCACGCGAAGCCGGGCGACACCCGGAGGTAGGCCCTCTGCCGGGGAGGCCTCGACGACCCTTCACCTGGCAGAGGACCCGTGGTCGCCGAAGGCACCGCTGGCGTCCCCTTTCCCCCCTTTGTGTCATCCCGGCAGCCGGTTGGCTCAAAGGTGGTCGAGGGTGTCGCAAGGCGGGCCCCTCATATGGCAATATGAAGCAAGGCCGGTACCTGTGAAGAAGGCCCAGTGCCTGTGAAGCTCGCCGCCCGTGACACTCTCACGTAATAATGAGTTGGGGCTGTACATGCCCCGGAGTCTCACGGGAGCCGGCCTCAGGCCCTAGGGCTCCCTACCACCTAGTGGCAGCACTTAGCTCTGCGCTGGTGAGAAGACTTGAAGACCAGAAGACTAGACTAGGTGCCGGATGCGACCATTTGCTTTGGATCTCTCCTTCTGTAGCTTTGCTTTCTGGATCTGGATTTAAGTTGAAGTCGAGTTTTTTATCGATGCGCGCGGGGGGTGCCTTTTCTCGTTCGAGCAGTTTATCGCTTTCTGGATTTCATTTTGTCCGGGACCCATGTCCGTCGCCTTCCCCTCACGAGCCCCTCACGAGCGGGACTGCGCGAAGCACACGCGCGCCAAGCACGCGCTAACGCTGCAACTGGCGTTTGCCTCTTGCGGGGCCCCTTCTGACGGGTCGACTAGCTCCGCAGGATTCTCAGAAACTTGTAGCCTCGCGACCCAGCTCGAGGCTGGCGCTGACTAAGGTAAACCACAACGGGAAACTTGCCCCTGGACTCATGAATTCACGAGGGCACAAATTCAATACCGCATAGGAAAGCAAAGGCTGCAGCTTGCTTACACGAGGGGCTTCCCCTCTCAAAATGCTCTTACAAGTTTTCCAAGGGCCACATCCGAGTTTTTGCGTACAGGGTAAAACGACAGGAGGACATGGGATTAGCCAGATATGTCACTCGCTACATCGCCCTCGAACGCGTCACTCGCGTCGTCGTCATCTTCGCCGGCATCGTCGCCGCCTTCGGCGATGCCTCCGATGCCGTCGTCAACCACGTCGCCTTCGTCAGGGGCGACCACCACCGCGTTGTCGTCGGAGGCGAAGGCTCTGACCAGCGCGTCCACGTTGTCTTCCACCCACCGTGCCAAATCGCCCCGGACGGCCTGCGGTACGGGGGCAATGGCGGCGTCGAAGTCGAAGTCAGGGAAGGTGTTCCTGAGGTGACTGAAGACACGGGAGAACGCGCGCCCGAGCAGGCCCCGACTCCTCTCCTCCACGAGCCGGCGAGCCCTGTCAGACCGGGTTTCCAGGCGCGTCACCACTTCGGTGAAGAAGGTCAGCTGGTTGGCATAGTCATTCGAGTGAGGGGCCGGTGCATCCTCGTCGCAAATATGGCCCAGGGCGGTATTGGCCCTGTTCCAGAGATCCTGAAGCATGGGGGCATGCTCGCGCTCCAGTGTTCGTCGTTGGAGCACTTCCTCCCTATTTTGCCGTGCGACGGCCTCGACGTCATCAACCCGCTTCCGAAGAGAAAGCAGCTCGGTGCGGGTGGAGGCCAAGTCCGCTTGCGCCGTGACCAGGGCGGCGGCCCTGCCCGCATCCTCCGTACCCGCGAGCTTCAGCTTCAAGTCGTACCTACCCTCCAGGTCTGCGCGAAGCTCGGCCACCCGGTGGTCGACCTCCTCCTGGACCCTGGCCTCGCGAGCCCTGACGACATCTTCAGCTTGAGCAACTTGACGCTCCCTCGTCTCCAGTTGCTCGAGCTCGAGGCTGCGCTCCACGGCTTCCAGAGCCAGCGCCTCGCGCTTCCGAACCTCCTCCTCCTCCGCGGGCATCCCCCTCAGCAATGCAAGAGCGGCTCTGCGCGCCTCCACCTGGCGCTCGAGGGAGGCGCTCCAAGCTTGGAGCTCCCACGCGCGCTTCTCCGCAGTCTCACGACGACAGTCAGCCTCGTGAGCCTCCTCCAAGGCATGGGAGCAGGCCTCATGAGAAATCTTGAGGGACGCCTTGGCCTTCGCATTGTCGTGATCACGCTGGTAGCGGCTAAGGTTGATGGCCACCCCCAGCTTACATCGCTCCTCCACCTGCCGAAGACCTTCGGCCTCAAGGCGCGAATCGACACCTGTGAGCTCTTCTTCGAGTTGGCTCATCGCATCCATCGCCCTCTGGAAGAGCTCATGACGAATGACGCTCCGCCCGCGCTCGAACTCGAACGCACGGTCCGCCTCGTCCACCGCCTTGGGGGCTGCGGGCGGGGTATCAAGCGGCGCGCCACCTCTCGGTAGGGGCTGGGGGCTGACGCTGCACCTGACGTCAATCAGTCCTCGCGAGGAGCCCAAGCCAATTGGGGCTCACTGCTTGAAGAGGAACCGAAGATCGAAGCGAACCAGCTACTGTCCATGACCAAAGGAGGGGTTTTGGGCACGCCCGCTAAGCTCCACGCCAGATCATGGGGGAAGGGCGACCAAGCCACGGGTTCAGCGCGCCATGAAGGCAAAAGCGCTCCTTCAAACAACCCTGCTCCAGGGGCTGCAAGCGGACCCAGAGCGCTCAAGGCCGACGGGGGAGTCGAGGAAGGAGGAGGCCGCTTCTCAGAAGGCGCAGCCGCCTCGACGGAAGGAGCCCTGAAGAACTGACGTCAGGAGATGGAAACATCACACAAGGAGCCACAGTGATACGGTACATGTCGACGGCGATGTACTTCCTCCGCTTCAGCGGCCCAAAGATGTTGTTGCCGCTCGGGGATCCTTTCCTCTTGCGGAGCTCTTCGAAGTCCATGCAGAGCCGACCGAAGCGCTGGACATGGCGGCCTGCGCAGGGCGAGGCCGAGGAGGAGCTTGGAGAGCCTACTTTAGGGTTGCCCGGCTGTGGAGAACAGTCAGCCGCCGTCTCACCACAACCTCCCGAGACTTCGGGGGCCTTGGCCTCGGGAACCGCATGCCGAGCCTCCGCAGCAACCAACGTCTCGGGGGAGGGGACACAAGCTCCCGAGGACGACGCCTCAGGATCACTACACGGCGAGTGCTCCTCAGCACTTGAGCCACCAGCCTCCGTCGGAGCTCGCCCTCCTGCACCCTCACCTGGGGCAAGCTCGCCACCGGCAGCGAGGAAGGGGACCACGTCGATGGGGTTCTCGCGGGGCCCCACCAGGCCGATCGGCCGCAGCCCCCACTCATCAAAGGAGGGCATGCTCTCGGCAAATTCATCTGTGTTCTTGCAACGGTACAGCAGGCAGTTCTTCCCAAGCAACTCATCTGGCAGAGGGACACCCGTCAGGACCTTGAGCACCGTCTGCCGCATCTCGAGAGGGAGCTCGGACTCCTGAAACCTCATATGGTCCTGACTATTGAGCAAGGTCCACATCGAGCGAGAGTGGCGCTGAAGCGGGGCTACCCGGCACTTGACAAATTCCTTCACCACCATAGGCGCGGTCACGCCGCGGTCCTTCAGCTGCCTCAGCCTGGCCCAGACAGGAGCAAGGCGGGGGCTCGTGAGCTTCTGGTGGCCCCAGCCAGAGTTTGGAACAGCAGGCCCCGCCGGGGGATGAAGCAGGGGGCTGAGCACGCCGGCATCAACAAACACCCATCATGTACGAAACTCGCTCGTGGATGAAGGGAGCTCGAAGTCAATCCCCGTGCCCACCGTCGCGGCCGCGGCCTAGAAGCTCATGCACCCCAAGCAGTGCTGAGGGTCGGCCAGGTGCAGTGAGAAGAAATGGCGAAGGAGGGCCACCGAAGGAGCGATACCCACCATGGCTTCGCACACGAAGGAGAAGACAACAAGAAGAGTCACCGATTGAGGGACAAGATGTAGTATGTGGATCTGATAATGCTCGAGCACCGCGTTGAGGAAAGCGGAGAAGGGAGGAATCAGGCCAGCCCAGAGGGCATCTATAAAGATTGGGACTTCAGTGGCAGCCCGAGCCATGTGAGTGTGAGACGCAGGCCAAGCCGCCGTCTCTCCCCACTCGTTGAAGCTGGAAGCGAGCATCGGACTCACCTTTTCCATGGCCTCGTCGTTGAGCACCCGGGATCGGCCTAGCGCCGGCCCGACAGCCGGAGGTTCGCTTGGCGGAGACAGGGGCTTCTTCCCCTTGTCCGCTTGTTTCGGCGCCATGGCAATGAAGCAGGCAGAGGGCAGGTCAGGTTGGAGAAGAGAAACAGAGTCTCGAGGGAGCAGGGAGATTGGGGAAGCGAGGCGCAGGCGACAGAGGAATAACTATGTAGGTCGCGCGGGCCGCGCTGCCAGGCGGACTCTAAGGCAGCGTGGGGAAGTGGAGACGCCCACGTCCAATCAACCGCCACGCGTCAACCGTGGCCGCCGGCTTTTGGGGCCTGCGGCGCTCCGTACTTGACCCTTGGCTTCGCCTCAAAGCCAAGCCCGAGCGCACCTTGGGCCCGGGGGCTACTATTGGTGTTCTGGGAACAGGGGTCCCCAGACTTGCCTGCCTGCAGCCCACGGCATGGCCAAGTTAGCGGGCCGTACGGCCCACCTTCGTCAACAAAGCATCCTAGACCCTCGCGAGGGGTCAAGCCTCGCGAGGCGGACGACGCAAGACCTCCTCAGGAGTGGCCTAGCCAGGTAGGCTCACGAGGAGCGGAGATATCAAGGCGGGGCAAACCTCACGAGGCTTTCGTGACGTGAGCCATGACAATCGGCACCAGGCGGGCACCAGCGCGCGCAGCGTCCTTGTTTCCTCTTTGGTGTTAAGGAGGCAAGCGCAGGCGAGGAGTACCGAGGCATCAGGCAAAGGTTGCCATATCGGTGCAACGAGACCAAGACCAGAAGGACGGCAAGACGGAGGTCAACGTGGAGCCCAAGACGGCGTCATCACGAGAGCCTTTTGCAGGCGAAGACCACTTTTGCCAGAATAGCTTGTACTAGCTGTCCCCCTTCAAATTCGCCCGCCGTTGTTGGCTCCCTTCCCGCTCAATATTTGGGGAGAGGACCAGGGCCTATATAAGTAGAACTAGCCACCACAGTGGGGGCATCTCAGCTTGATCTGACCTGATCGAGAGCCTACCCTAGCCACAAGAGCACCTCAACCTCAGGAGGCTATTCTTCCCCTTGTACGGTTCTTCATCAGCCCAAGAGGCAATCCACCACCACCACACTAGAGTAGGGTATTACACCACAAGGTGGCCCGAACCAGTATAAATCTCGTGTCTTTCTGTGTTGCGAGTTCGTCGAATTCGTCCGCGAGACCTTAGCGAGCTAGGGCGTAGATCGGTAGGAGGGAAAGACTTCGCGCGCACCCCAGAGTTCAAACCTTAAGGGTTTTGCCGGAACCCCACATCCGACACTTGCCTCCTTAGCACCGAAGAGGGAAACTGGTACACTGTGCCTGCTGGCGCCCGCCTAGCTTTGGTCGTCACGGCTCACGTCATGTGAACCTCGCGAGGTGCTGCTTGCATTGATATCTCCGCTCCTTGGGAGCTAGCCTAGTGAGGCCGCCCCCAAGGAGGTCTTGGTGTCGTCTGCCTCGTGAGGCTTGGCCCCTCGCGAGGGTCTTGGGCTGTTGTTGCTGAAGCTGGGCCATACCAGACCGCCGACGGAGCCACATCGTGGCCCGCATGCAGGCAAGTCTGGGTACCACCGTTCCCAGGACGCCGACAGAGACATGCCCATAGGGTTCTTATAAGCAGTTCTATAAGCCCATAAAGCATTATCAAGTTTCTTAGACCAATTCTTTCTAGATCTATTAACAGTCTTTTGCAAAATTAATTTAATCTCTCTATTGCTCAATATTTAGCAAGCATTTTACGAAAATCACCATGAATAAAATGTGAACCACCATCATTCATTAAATATCTAGGGACTCCAAACCTCGGAAAAATAACTTCTTTAAGCATCTTAATAGAAGTGTTATTATCAGCACTACTAGTTGGAATAGCTTCTACCCACTTAGTAACGTAATCAATAGCAACCAAAATATGTGTATACCCGTTAGAGGAAGGAAAATGTCCCATATAATCAAAGCCCCAAACATCAAATGGTTCAATAACAAGTGAATAGTTCATAGGGATTTCCTGGCGTCTACTAATATTGCCAATTCTCTGGCACTCATCACAAGATAATACAAACTGATGGGCATCCTTAAAGAGCGTGGGCCAATAGAACCCGGATTGCAATACCTTATGTGCAGTTCTATCTCTAGCGTGGTGCCCTCCTTAGGCCTCGGAGTGACACTTGCGTAGGATCTGTCCCTGTTCATGCTCAGGTACACAACGTCTAATAACACCATCTACTCCTTCTTTATAAAGGTGTGGATCATCCCAAAAGTAATGTCTTAAATCATAGAAAAACTTTTTATTTTGCTGGTATGTGAAACTAGGTGGTATAAATTTAGCAACAATATAATTAGAATAATCAGCATACCAAGGAGTATTACGAGAAGCATTTATGACATTTAATTGTTCATCAGGAAAGCTATCATCAATATGTAGTGGGTCATCAAGAACATTTTCTAACCTAGACAAGTTGTCTGCAACGGGGTTCTCAGCTCCCTTTCTATCAATAATATGCAAATCAAATTCTTGTAGTAAGAGAACCCATCTAATAAGTCTAGGTTTAGCATCTTTCTTTTCCATAAGATATTTAATAGCAGCATGATCAGTGTGAACAATTACTTTGGAATCAACAACATAAGGTCTGAACTTATCGCATGAAAATACAACTGCTAAAAATTCTTTTTCAGTAGTAGCATAATTTCTCTGGGCACTATCTAGAGTTTTACTAGCATACTGAATAACATTTAATTTCTTATCAACTATTTTTCCTAGAGGGCGACTCGGGCGGCGACCAAAAACCTAGCCGCTGCCACCCCGTCTCTCACCTCTCTCCCCCTCGCCGCCGCCGAAGGACGCCGCCGGGAGAATCCCGCGCGGCCGACGGCGGCGGCGGGGCACTGCTCTCTGCGATGGGCGCTAGGTGGGCGGGCGGCCTGGCCCTTGGCGCCGGCGGCGCCCGCGGCTGCGTTTCGGCCTCCTGGCCGTCCGTTTTGGCTTGCCGGCGACGGATCCGGCGGTGCCGGGTGCGGATCCGGCTCTCCCTCGGCTCGCAGCACCCATAGCTCCCCTCGCCACCCCCATCCTCTCCGGCGGACGATGCACCCCGCTCCACCTTGCCTCGCTCCCCATGGATCCTCCTCGACCCCGTCCTCCTGCGCGTCTGAAGCCGGGCGGCCGCAGATCCGGCGCCGGCGTCCCCTCCCTTCCACATCGACGACCTGTCCTGCGCCTCCACCCCGCTCGCCCTCCCCGTCCCCGCCCCCTGCGCGCCCGTCACGGATGGGTTGCGGCTGGTCTGGTGGATCCAGCGACGGACCCCTCCTGGCCTCCTTGCCTCCGCCACCGCCGGTCCCTGCCGAGAAGAACCTCCACTCTGGTGCCCCCACCCTCTGTCCACCTCCGGCGCCGCCGGTTCCTGCCGGGAAGGACCTCCACTCGGCAGTGCCCCCACCCCCATGCTGTGGTACAGCGGCCCCCGCTACTCCACTACCCCACCTCGTCTCCACCCTCCTCACCGGCGGCCTGCTCCACTCGTCCTTCCTCGGTTCACCATCCGCCTCACATGTCCGTCTCGGTCCTGTCCTCTGTCGCCCTTCGACTCCACTTGGATGGCGGCCCACCATTGACGGATGTGCTATGGGAGAAATCCCCGCTGACCTTGTCAGCTGACCACAGCGGTGCTACTCCAGCGTCGCTTACCCTCTTGGGGGCGTGGCTCATGTGCCACTCCTGTCTCTCGGTCCGAATTCGCAGCTCTCAGCTCCGCCCTCTGGGAATTTAACCGGTTATGCTCCAGGCGAAAGCTCTGTGACGGCGTCATCCTCGGATGTCGTCCACCTTCTTGAAGGCGTCACTAGGGAGCTCCTTGCCGCCATTCATCCTCGTTGCCCTTGGGGGTTGGTCATCCTCTGCTCCGCTAGCTCAAGACCCCCTCATGCCTGTCGTCTGTTTTGGTGAGCTTTGTGCTCTTCGTGCTATCTCGGTTCATCTTTGCTCAACAACGAAGCAACGATGCCTCCCCACCTTGCTAATCGTGTTGGCTTGCTTTGGCGGAGTTTCCAGTTAAGGTTTTCACTCGTTGATTGGTGCTGCTCTTCTGTTGTGCCAAGGGGTTGGTACACACGCCGGTGTGGTGCGTTAGGATAGTTGTTTAGTGTTGGTATTGTGATTCCTCGACGACACACCACTTCCACTCGACTTTTATGGTGGTGGTCTCTCGGCCTGCTGGCTAGGTAGTGCCTTCTTCGGGGCGTCCATATGTTCTCACCCTATGTAATCTTTCCCTCCTGTGCGGTTTTTCGGCCCGGTTTCCCTTATAAACGGGGTCAACCTGTTAAGGTTTTCGATCCAGTTTTCCTTATAAACTGGATCAAACACTTGGCATTTTGGCCACTTTGAGCAATGTATTTAGGTGGGGACTCTCTCCCCCCCGGTGACCGTTCAAAAAAGCTATTTTTCCTAGAACAGCACCAACAGCATAACCACTAGCATCACACATAATTTCAAAGGGTAAGTTCCAATCAGGTGGTTGAACAATAGGTGCAGAGATCAAGGCTTTCTTAAGTATTTCAAATGCTTCTACACAATCATCATCAAAAACAAAAGGAACATCTTTTTGCAAGTGATTAGTGAGAGGCCTAGAAATTTTAGAGAAATCTTTAATAAACCTCCTATAGAAACCAGCATGACCAAGGAAACTTCTTATACCTTTGATATCTTTAGGACACAGCATCTTTTCAATAGCATCTACTTTAGCTTTATCAACTTCAATACCTCTTTAAGAAATTTTATGCCCCAAGATAATACCTTCATTAACCATAAAGTGGCACTTTTCCCAATTCAAGACAAGATTGGTTTCTTCGCATCTCTGGAAAACTCGATCAAGGTTGCTTAAGCAATCATCAAAAGAAGTTTCGTAAACGGAGAAATCATCCATGAAAACCTCAACAATCTTTTCACAAAAATCAGAGAATATAGCAGTCATACATCTTTGAAAGGTAGCAGGTGCATTGCATAAACTAAAAATCATACGTCTATAAGCAAAGGTACCGAAAGGGCAAGTAAAAGTGGTTTTCTCTTGATCCTCTTTTGACACAGGTATTTGAGAGAAACCGGAATAACCATCTAGAAAGCAAAAATGAGTATGTTTGGATAGTCTTTCTAGCATTTGATCAATAAAAGGTAAAGGGTAATGATCTTTTCTAGTAGCTTTATTCAGTTTGCGAAAATCAATTACCATTCTATAACCTGTAACAATTCTTTGTGGAATCAATTCATGCTTATCATTAGGAACAATAGTAATACCTCCCTTCTTAGGGACACAATGGACAGGGCTTACCCATTGACTATCGGCAATAGGATAAATTATACCTGCCTCTAGAAGCTCTAGTATTTCATTTCTTACTACTTCTTTCATCTTAGGATTTAATTGTCGCTGATGGTCAACAACTGGTTTAGCATCTTTCTCCAATTTTATCTTGTGCTGACATAGAGTGGGACTAATGCCCTTAAGATCATCAAGAGTATATCCAATAGCAGCACGGTGCTTCTTTAGAGTTTTCAATAATTTATTTTCTTCATGCTCTGAAAGGTTAGCACTAATAGTAACATGATATATCTTCTTTTCATCAAGATAAGCATATTTCAAAGTATCAGCTAATTGTTTAAGCTCAAACACAGGATCACCCTTGGGTGGAGGAGGATCCCCAAGGATTTCAACAGGCAAATTGTGTTTCAAAATAGGCCCTTGATTAAAATATTGTTCTGAAGGATCATTAGGAGGCACGACAATAGAAGCAAGACCAATAATTTCATCCTTACTAGGCAATTCTTTATCATGGGGTTGTCTACGAAATTTAGAGAAATTAAAATCATGAGACATATCCCCCAAACCAACAGTAACAATATCTTTCTCGCAGTCTATCTTAGCACTAACGGTGTTCAAGAAGGGTCTACCAAATATAATGGGACAAAAATTATCTGGTGGGGAACCAAGAACAAGAAAATCAATAGGGTATTTAATTTTTCCACACAAGACTTCAACATCTCTTACAATCCCAATTGGTGATATAGTATCTCTATTGGCAAGCTTACTAGTAACATCAATATCTTCTATCTCAGCAGGTGCAATATCATTCATAATTTCTTTAAATAAGGTAAAAGAAATTGCACTCAAATCACACAAGCCATGATAACAATGATCTCCTATTTTAACAGAAACAATAGGCATGCCAACAACTGGTCTATGTTTATCTTTAGTATCAGGTTTAGCAATTCTGCCAGCTTCATCACAGAAATAAATAACATGCCCATCAATATTATCAACCAAGAGATCTTTAACCATAGCAATACTAGGTTCAACTTTAATTTGCTCAGAAGGTTTGGGTGTTCTAATATTACTTTTGTTGACCACGGTTGAAGCTTTAGCATGATCCTTTATTCTAACAAGGAAAGGTGGCTTCTCAATATAAGCAGTAGGAACAATAGGATCAACATTATAAGTAATAGTTTCTTCTTCAACTTTAGTAGGTTCAACTACTTTAACTTCAATGGGAGGATGATATTTAAACCACTTCTCCTTAGGGAGATCAACATGAGTAGCAAATGATTCTCTGAGTCAAGTCCATATTTAGTGCTAAAATCACGAAAAGCATTGGTATCCATAAAAGACTTAACACAATCATACTTAAGGTTTATACCTGACTCCTTACCTTCGTCGAGATCCCAATCTTCAGAGTTGCATTTAATTCTTTCCAATAAATACCATTTGAATTCAATATCCTTCTTCATATAGGAACCAGTACAAGAAGTATCGAGCATGGATCAATCATTATGAGAAAGCCGAGCATAAAAATTTGAATAATAATTTCTCTTGAAAGCTCATGATTGGGGCATGAATATAACATTGACTTAAGCCTCCCACAAGCTTGAGCGATACTTTCTCCTTCACGAGGCCAAAAACTATATATATAATTCCGATCACGATGAACCAGATGCATAGGATAAAACTTCTGATGAAATTCCAATTTCAATCGGTTGTAGTTCCATGATCCAATATAATCCAATAGCCTATACCATGTCAATGACTTTCCCATCAAAGATAAAGGGAACACCCTCTTATTGACAACATCCTTGGGCATACTTGCAAGCTTAAATAATCCACAAACTTCATCCACATAGATTAGGTGCTTATCGGGATGTAATGTTCCATCTCCTGCATAAGGATTAGCTAGCAGTTTCTCTATCATACCCGAAGGAATTTCATAATAAATATTTTTAGTAGGTGTAGTAGGTTGAGGAGCAACTCTTTGCTCCTCCGGTCGAGGTGAAGATACCCGGAACTAGCCCCTCAAAGGATTATTTTCCATAGTAACAAGTGATAGTAAATTTTAGCACACTATGTAAATGTTTCCTTACCAAATTCCACTTACCAAAGGCGCTTCACTCCCTGGCAACGGCGCCAGAAAAGAGTCTTGATGACCCACAACTATAGGGGATCTACCGTAGTCCTTTCGATAAATAAGAGTCTCAAACCCAACGAGGAGCCAAAGGAAATGACAAGTGGTTTTCAGCAAGGTATTCTCTACAAGCACTGAAATTATCGATAACAAATAGTTTTGTGATAAGACAAATTGTAATGGGTAACAAGTAATAGAAGTAAACAAGGTGCAGCAAGGTGGCCCAATACTTTTTGTAGCAAAGGACAAGTCTGGACGAACTCTTATATAATGCAAAGTGCTCCCGAGGACACATGGGAATTGTCGTCAAGTTAGTTTTCATCATGCTCATATGATTCGCGTTCGTTACTTTGATAATTTGATATGTGGGAGGGCCGGTGCTTGGGTGCTGCTCTTCCTTGGACAAGCCTCCCACTTATGATTAAACCCTCTCGCAAGCATCCGCAACTATGAAAGAAGAATTAAGGTAAATCTAACCATAGCATGAAACATATGGATCCAAATCAGCCCCTCAAGAAGCAACGCATAGACTAGGATTTAAGCTTCTGTCACTCTAGCAACCCATCATATACTTATTACTTCCCAATGCCTTCCCCTAGGCCCAAATAATGGTGAAGTGTCATGTAGTCAACGTTCACATAACACCACTAGAGGAAAGACAACATACACCTCATCAAAATATCGAACGAATACCAAATTCACATGATTACTTATAACAAGACTTCTCCCATGTCCTTAGGAACTAACGTAACTACTCACAAAGCATATTCATAATCATAATCATAGGAGTATTAATTATCATTAAAGATTTGAACATATGATCTTCCACCAAATAAACCAACTAGCATCAACTACAAGGAGTAATCAACACAACTAACAACCCACAGGTACCAATCTAAGGTTTTGCGACCAAGATCGAATACAAGAGATGAACTAGGGTTTGAGAGGAGATGGTGCTGGTGAAGATGTTGGTGGAGATTGACCCCCTCTCGATGAGAGGATCATTGGTGATGACGATGGCGATGATTTCCCCCTCCCGGAGGGATGTTTCCCTGGCAGAACAGCTTCGCCGGAGCCCTAGATTGGTTCTGCACAGGTCCCGCCTCTAGACGGCGTCACTTCGTCCCGAAAGCTTCTCCCTGATTTTTTCCAGGTCAAAACACAACATATAGCCTAAGATGGGCACCGGAGGCCTGCCAGGGGCCCCACAAGGACGTGGGGCGCGCCCTCCACCCTTGTGGCTGGCTGGTGGCCCCCCTCTGGTATTTTCTTCGCGCACTATTATTTATTTATTCCAAAATGACTCTCTGTGAAGTTTCAGGACTTTTGGAGTTGTGCAGAATAGGTCTCTAATATTTGCTCCATTTCCAGTCCAGAATTCCAGCTGCCAGCATTCTCCCTCTTCATGTAAACCTTATAAAATAAGAGAGAAAAGGCATAAGTGTTGTGATATAATGTGTAATAGCAACCCATAATGCAATAAATATCGATATAAAAGCATGATGCAAAATGGACGTATCAGGCCATCATCTATTTCTGCCATACCAAAATCACTCGTTATGACAAGCAAGGTAAGAGATTCGATGGGAAACGGCGAACGAAAAAAGGGGGCGAATAAAACGGCAAATTTTTGTGAAGTGGGGGAGAGGAAAACGAGAGGCAAATGGCAAATAATGTAAATTGCAAGGAGATGAGATTTGTGATTAGGAACCCGGTAGATGTTGATGATGTCTCCCCGACAACGGCGCCAGAAATTCCTTTTGATGCGGCTTGAACTACGTCGGTATTTCCCCAAAGAGGAAGGGATGATGCAGCATAGCTACGGTAGGTATTTCCCTCAGTGATGAGACGAAGGTTATCGAACCAGTAGGAGAACCACACAACACCACGTAAACAACTCCTGCACACAAAAAACAAATACTTGCAACCCGACGTAAGAGAGGGGTTGTCAACCCCTCACGGGTAAAAAGATAGGTAAAATTATAGTAGATTGGATAAATAGATCTCGCGGGACCGTGAGATAAAATTAATAAATAAAAATTTCAGCAAGGTATTTTTGGATTTTTGGATTAATAGATCTGGAAATAAAAGCAAATAAAAATAGATCGTGAAGGCAAATATAATAAAGAAGAGACCCGTGGGCCGTAGATTTCACTAGAGGCTTCTCTCGAGAAAAAAAGCATACAGTGGGTAAACAAATTACTGTTGGGCAATTGATAGAATTTCAAATAATCATGACGATATCCAGGCAATGATCACTATATAGGCATCACGTCCAAGATTAATAGACCGACTCCTGCCTGCATCTACTACTATTACTCCACACATCGACCGCTATCCACATGCGTCTAGTGTATTAAATTCATGGAGAAACGGAGTAATGCAATAAGAATGATGACATGATGTAGACAAGATCTATTTATGTAGAAATAGACCGCATCTTGTTATCCTTAATAGCAACGATACATACGTGTTGGTTCCCCTTCTGTCACTGGGATCAAGCACCGTAAGATCGAACCCATCACAAAGCACCACTTCCCATGGCAAGAAAAATTGATCTAGTTGGCCTAACTAAACCAAAGATTCAAAGAAGAAATACGAGGCTATAAGTAATCATGCATATAAGAGATCAAAAGACTCAAATAACTTTCATGGATAAAAACATAGATCTGATCACAAACTCAAAGTTCATCAGATCCCAACAAACACACCGCAAAAAGAGTTACGTCAAATAGATCTCCAAGAGACCATTGTATTAGAATCAAAAGAGAGAGAGGAAGCCATCTAGCTACTAACTACGGACGTGTAGGTCTACTATGAACTACTCACGCATCATCGGAGAGGCACCAATGAGGATGATGAACCCCTCCGTGATGGTGTCTTGATTGGATCTGGTGGTTCTGGAACTTGCGGCGGCTGGAATTGATTTTCGTCGACTCCCCTAGGGTTTCTGGAATATTGGGGTATTTATAGAGCAAAGAGGTGGTGCGGGAGGCCACCGAGGTGGGCACAACCCACCTGCCCCCCAGGCGCGCCCTGGTGAGTTGTGCTCCCCTCGAAGCTCCCCTCAGGTACTTTCTTGGCCCAACAGGTGTCTTCTGGTCCAGAAAAAATCACCAAAAAGTTTCGCTACATTTGGACTCCGCTTGGTATTGATTTCCTGCAAAGTAAAAAACAAGCAAAAAACAGCAACTGGCACTGGGCACTATGTCAATAGGTTAGTCCCAAACAATGATATAAAATGATTGTAAAACATCCAAGAATGATAATATAACAGCATGCAACAATAAAAAATTATAGATACATTGGAGACGTATCACTCCTCTGCAATATGTCGATTGTGCGCCCAAGGACTATCACACCGATATTGCTGCCGATGGGCCATGGTGCCTGCATCGGCCGATATAGCTCTTGCTCCCCGACCTGCTCCAGCTCGTTCTTCTCGCCGAAGATGTAACGCAGGTAGCACTCGACGTCGATGCTTTGGTCATTGCCTGGCATGCTTGGAATAACTAATGGTAGATGGGTGAGGACTAGATCTACGCAGAGTGTCGCGACGGTGCGTTGCCGCCTGGGTTATATGTAGCAAGCCATTAGCTGGTGGTGGGAAACCGATGAGGGAAGAGGCGTGGATTTTACAATTCACCCATGTGGAGCGCGGGAAGACTAAGTGGAGCGCACACACAACCCGAATACCGTATGCGGTGCCACGTGTTATTTATCACACACGTGTTAACATAAGGAAATGTATGTGTAACTTACTAATCATCGCACACAAGTACTCGTAGACGCCTCATGTGCGATACTCCTAGCTACCGCAAGAAACTAGTTTAGACAAACTAACTATAGTAACCGTCTATGTTATAATTTCTCATCGCAAATAGTTCATCCGAGTGGGCTGTTTGCTGCGTATCACACACATCTTGTTTACACGAATCGTTTGTGTTCTTTTGGCTCATCGCAAACAGTTCATCTATGTGAACTGTATGCCGGATATCACACACATCTTGTTATGTTGAACCGTTTATGTTCTCTTCCATAATCGGAAACAGTCCGTCCGAGTGAACCGTATGTCGTATATCACACACACCTTGATCTGGCTGACCGTTTTTGTTACATTCCCTAATAGAAAACAGTTCATCGGAGCGAACTGTATGCCATATATCGCACACACATTGATATGGCTGCCCATTTCTGTTGTTCTATCTAATCGCAAATAGTTCGTATGGATCAACTGTATGCCCTGCATCGCACACGTAACTAAAATCTGAACCGTGTTTGATGTCTTCGCCATCGCAAACGTTTTGCATCTTTTTGACGGTTTTTTTACATCCCCGTTTGCGATTAATGCATCGCACACAGTTTCGTCATAGGGTCTCTGATCGTAGTGTCGCGTTAGCAGCATCCTGCAGTAGTGTGCTAACCTTTCAGAACATGAAGAAGAAAGATTATTAAAAATGCTGAAGAAGCACCGTGCTGCTATTGGATATACTCTTGATGATCTTAAGGGCATTAGTCGCACTCTTTGTCAGCACAAGATTAATATGGAACCTGATGCTAAACCCGTTGTTGATCATCAACAATGTTTGAATCCTAAGATGAAAGAAGTGGCAAGAACTGAAATATTAACACTTCTTGAAGCAGGTATAATCTATCCCATAGCTGATAGTAGATGGGTAAGTCCCGTTCATAGTGTCCCTAAGAAGGGAGGTATTACCGTTGTTCTTAATTATAAAAATGAACTCATTCCACAAAGAATTGTTACTGGCTATAGAATGGCTATTGATTTTAGAAAATTAAATAAAGTAACTAGAAAAGATCATTACCCTTTGCCTTTTATTGATCAAATGTTAGAAAGATTATCAAAGCACGCACACTTTTGCTTTCTTGATGGATATTCTGGTTTTTCTCAAATACCTGTTTCACAACCTCATCAAGAGAAAACCACTTTTACTTGCCCTTTTGGAACTTATGCTTATAGACGTATGCCTTTTGGTTTATGCAATGCACCTGCTACCTTTCAAAGATGTATGACTGCTATATTCTCTAATTTTTGTGAAAAGATTGTTGAGGTTTTCATGGATGATTTTTCTATATATGGAACTTCTTTTGATGATTGCTTGAGAAACCTTGATCGAGTTTTGCAAAGATGTGAGAAAACTAATCTTGTCTTGAATTGGGAGAAGTGCCACTTTATGGTTAATAAAGGTATTGTCTTGGGGCACAAAATTTCTGAACGAGGTATTGAGGTGGACCAAGCTAAAGTTGACACAATTGAGAAAATGCCACGTCCTAAAGATACTAAAGGTATTCATAGTTTCCTTGGTCATGCTGGTTTCTATAAGAGGTTTATTAAAGACTTCTCTAAAATTTCTAGGCCTCTTACAAATCTTTTACAAAAGGACATCCCATTTGTTTTTGATGGTGATTGTGTAGAAGCCTTTGAAACACTTAAGAAAGCCTTAACTTCTGCACCTATAATACAACCACCTGATTGGAACTTGCCTTTTGAATTATGTGTGATGCTAGTGATTATGCTGTTGGTGCTGTTCTAGGACAAAGAGTTGATAAGAAACTAAAATGTCATTCAATATGCTAGCAAAACTCTAGACAGTGCCCAAAGAAATTATGCTACTACTGGAAAAAAATAGCAGTTGTGTTTGCTTGTGATAAATTTAGATCTTATATTATTGATTCCAAAGTAACTGTTCACACTGATCATGCTACTATAAAATATCTTATCGAAAAGAAAGGTGCTAAACCTAGACTCATTAGGTGGGTTCTTTTGCTACAAGAATTTGATTTCCATATTACTGATAGAAAAGGAGCCTAGAACCCCGTAGTTGATAACTTGTCTAGGTTAGAGAATATTCTTGATGACCCACTACCTATTGATGATAGCTTTCCTAATGAACAACTATGTCGGTACAACAAACATTTACATTTGTTGCCTTGACTTATACACAGGCGTCTTGGCGTCAAATAACTATGTCAACACCTGATACATCTCCAACGTATCTATAAATTATGAAGTATTCATGCCATGTTTACAATAGTTTTATATGATTTTGGTATGATTTGATTAGAAATAACCCGGACTGACGCTGTTTTCAGCAGAACTACCGTGGTGTTGTTTTTGTGCAGGAATAAAAGTTCTCGGAATGCGATGAAAATCAACGGAGAATTTTTCTGGAAAATATAAAAAATACTAGAATGAAGAGTTACTGGAGGGGAGGCCCGTGGGCCCCACGAAGGGGGAGGGCGTGCCCCTGTGCCTCGCGGACTCCCCATGGGGCCCCTTGACTTGTTCTTGACGCCAAACTCTCCTCTAAATGTCCAAACCTCCAGAAATTAACCTAGATCGGAAGTTCCGCCGCCGCAAGCCTCTGTAGCCACGAGAAATCGATCTAGGCCCTCTCTGGCACCCTGCCGGAGAGGGCCATCATCACCGGAGGCCATGGAGGCAGATCTCGGAGGGGCCATCATCGCCATGAAGGCCAAGGACCAGAGGGAGAACCTCTCCCCATCCAGGGGGAGGCCATGAAGGAGGAAGCACAAGGGGGAGAACCTCTCCTCCTCTCTCTCGGTGGCACCGGAGTGCCATAGGGAGGGGAATCATCGCCGCGGTGATCGTCTTCATCAACATCACCATCATCATCACCATCCTCATCTATTTTACGCGGTCCACTCACCCGCACCCTGCTGTAATCCCTACTTGAACATGGTGCTTTATGCCACATATTATGATCCAATGATGTGTTGCCATCCTATGATGTTTTGAATAGATATCCTTTGTCTTTGGGTTGATTGATGATCTAGATTGGTATGAGTTGTATGTTTTATTTTGGTACTGTCCTATCATGCCCTCCGTGTCGCGCAAGCGTGAGGGATTCCCGCTGTAGGGTGTTGCAATACGTTCATGATTCGCTTATAGTGGGTAGCTTGAGTGACAGAAGCATAAACCCGAGTAAGGGGGTTGTTGCGTATGGGATAAAGGGGACTTGGTGCTTTAATGCTATGGTTGGGTTTTACCTTAATGATCTTTAGTAGTTGCGGATGCTTTCTATAGTTCCAATCATAAGTGCATATGATCCAAGAAGAGAAAGTATGTTAGCTTATGCCTCTCCCTCATATGAAATTGTAATGACGACTACCGGTCTTGTTAACGATTGCCTAGGATAATTCCGCACACCGACCCATCATTATTCCACACTCTCTATTTATAATATTTAGTAATATATTCTAACTTTATGATAACAGCACCTACTTTTATATTATAGCTCTCCGATACCATGCAAAGTTATCCTCTTTATACCCACAACATAGTTTTCTTTCTCGTTTCTTGGTGGAAGCAAATGTTTGGTGTACGTAGAGTCGTATCGGTGGCAGATAGGACTTGGGAGAATTTTTATCTTACCTTTAGCTCCTTGTGGGTTCCACACTCCATACTTATCACTTCCACCTTTGGGAATTGCTACGATGATTCCATGCACTTCGGGATTATCAAGCTCTTTTCTGGCGCCGTTGCCGGGGAGCAATAGCGTGGGGTTGATATTTTCGTGTATGCTTGTTTGCTTTCTTCACTAAGTAGTTTTTGTTTTCCCTTTTTAATTTTGCTTAGTTGTGGGTGAAACATACAAAAAAAATTAAAAGAATGAAAATACAAAAAAAGTTACTTGCCTCTCATGCCTAAAAAGTTTTTCAATAAGAGAAGTGATTGGAAGGCTATGCATTGGAGAAGTGAGGGTCGACCTTGAACACTTGTGTTCATGCTCATGGAAACAATGTAAAA
Organism: Triticum aestivum; assembly: GCF_018294505.1. Classification (NCBI taxonomy): domain Eukaryota; kingdom Viridiplantae; phylum Streptophyta; class Magnoliopsida; order Poales; family Poaceae; genus Triticum; species Triticum aestivum. The sequence goes on from NC_057799.1 coordinate 368,417,990, forward strand.
AAAATTCATGGAAGCTTCTCTGAAAATAATTATCCCCTTGTATATATCCATTGTATTATAAAAATAATGTGCCAAGCTTCTGTTTTAGGATGATTAGATTGCTTGTTTACTATGTGCAGTACAAAAATAGAAACTTTGGCTATAGCGCGTGAATTTACATTTTTTACTGGAAAGTCAAATGGGTCAGAAACTTTTTCCAAATTACTTCTGTACAAAATTTTTAAATTTTCATATGTTTTTTAGAATTTTTTGGAGTTACAGAAGTATACTAAACTTCTAGATTACTACAGACTGTCCTGTTTTTGACAGTTTCTGTTTTCTATGTGTTGTTCGCTTATTTTGATGAATCTATGGGTAGTATCGGGGGGTATGAACTTAAGTTTGCAACAGTACCTAAAGGTAGTGATTTGCTTTATTATACTAACGGATCTCACAAAGTTTTTGTTAAAGTTTTGTGTGGATGAAGTGTTCGAAGATCGAGGAGCTATCGATATGAAAAGAATAAAGAGAGGCAAGAGTTCAAGCTTGGGGATGCCCAAGGAACCCCAAGTAAATATTTCAAGGATACTCAAGCATCTAAGCTTGGGGATGCCCCGGTTGGCATCCCATCTTTCTTCTTCAACAATTATCGGTATACCTTGGTTTTTGTTTTGTTCACATGATTTGTGTCCTTTGTGTTTTTGTTTTTACTTTAAGAACCATGCTAGTATGAGATAACCCTTCATTGATTTATAGAATACTTCATGTGCTTCACTTATATCTTTTGAGTATGACCTTATAGAATGCTCTTTGTGCTTCACTTAAATCTTTTGAGTATGGTTTTATAGAATGCTTCGTGTGCTTCACTTATATATCTTTTGAGCTTGGATATTGGTTAGACTATATTAATTGTAGAATGCTCCATGAAATTCACTTATATCTTTTGGAGTTTGAATAATACTATCATCTAAAGCGGGTTTTGAAGAGTGTCAACTTTAGGAATTAGTGATCCCACTATTCCGAATGAGAAGAATTTTGCTTATGTGGAGAGTAGTAAAATTTCTATGCTTGTAGATCATGAAAAGAATGCTTTATGTGATGTTTATATTGTTGAACTCATTCATTATGCTACTGAAAATTATTATGAGGGAGGAATACATGCTTGTAGGAGCTGCAATAATATCAAGTTTCCTCTCTATGTGCTTAAAGTTTTGAAGTTATACTTGTCTTGCCTTCCTATGCTAGTTGATTCTTGTTCCTATAAATTATGTCCTCACAAAATCCCTAGGCATAGGAAGTGGGTTAGATATAAATGTGCTAGTCATATTCTTCATGATGCTCTCTTTATGTTTCAATTCTTTTCTTTTATGTGAGCATCATTGAAATCATCATGCCTAGCTACAAGGCATTAAAGAAAAGCGCTTGTTGGGAGACAACCCAATATTTACCCTTACAGTTTTTGTGTGTTTACATGATTAATATACTGTATTAATCATGTTTTATTGTTTCAATAAAGTGCCAAGTAAGACCTTTGGGAAGACTTTGGTGAAAGTTAATGTGATCTTGCTGTAAAAAACAGAAACTTTGCGCTCATGAGATTAGCTGTCATTTTTTACAGAAGAGTGATTTTGAGTTGATTATTTTTGAATAAGATTAATAGACAAATTCCTCTCGTCCACCAATTTATTTCTTAATTTTTGGAGTAGCAGAAGTATGGTTGCTGTTCAGATCATTACAGACTGTTCTGTTTGTGACAGATTCTGTTTTCATTGCATAGTTTGCTTGTTTTCTAGTTTTTATGGCTTATATTTCTCAATATAAATTGTAGAAATGATATGGTACAGTATGCATTGTGTGAGAACAATTATGAACATTGTCTTTGACAGTACCAAAGTGAATGGTTTACTCTTTATCATACTAACCTATCTCACGAAGTTCCGTTAAGTTTTGTGTGATTGAAGTTTTCAAGCTTTGGGTGAGATATCAATATGAGGAGAATAAGGAGTGGAAATACCCTAAGCTTGGGGATGCCCAAGGCACCCCAAGTTAATATTAAAGGAAGGCTCAAGCGCCTAAGCTTGGGGATGCCCCGGAAGGCATCCCCTCTTTCATCTTCAAAACTATCGGTATACCTTACTCGGAGCTATATTTTTATTCGTCACGTGATATGTGTTTTGCTTGGAGCGTATTTTCAATTTTACTTTCTGTTTGAATAAAATCATTGGATTTGAAATCTTGAATGAAAAAGAATCCTCCCATGGCTAGTTAATTATTTGACTACTCAGTGTTCTTCACTTATATCTTTTGGAGTAGTTTGTCATCTACTCACGTGCTTCACGTATATCCTGTGAGTAAATGGTTGAATGAATTGAATATAATAAATATGAATTTATATATGTTTCATATGCTTATACCATGGGGAGTAATAACTTCACACAGAATAAGTATAGGTACTAAACTTATTGAAAGTTAGCAAACGCAGAATTGGTCACTTGAACAATTCATGAAAGAATATTGAAGGAAGAGAGATTTCACATATAAATATACTATCTCGGATATCTTTTGTAATTGTGAGCACTCATTAAAATATGACATGCTAAAAGTTTGATGTTGGACAAGGAAGACAACTTAATGGGTTATGTTTTCCTATATCCGAAACGTTATATTGTATGGGATCATCCAACATGTTGAGCTTGCCTTTCCCTCTCATGCTAGCCAAATTCTTTGCACCTAGTAGAAATACTACTTGTGCTTCCAAACATCCCTTAAACCAGTTTTGCCATGAGAGTCCACCATACCTACCTATGGATTGAGTAAGATCCTTCAAGAAAGTTGTCATCGGTGCATGCAATAAAAATTGCTCTCTAAATATGTATGATCTATTAGTGCAAAGAAAATAAGCTTTATACGAACTTGTGATAGGGAAGAAATAAAAGCGATGGACTGCATAATAAAGGTCTTTATCACAAGCGGCAATATAAAGTGGCATTCTTTTGCATTAAGATTTTGTGCATCCAACCATAAAAGCGCATGACAACCTCTGCGAAGGGCCTATCTTTTACTTTTATTTTCTACCCTTATACGAGAGTCATGGTGATCATCACCTTTCCTTTTTACACTTTTTCCTTTGGCAAGCACTTTGTGTTGGAGCGATCCGGATATATATATCCACTTGGATATAGGTTTTCATAAATTATTATTGTTGACATTACCCTTGAGGTAAAAGGTTGGGAGGCAAAACTATAAGCCCCTATCTTTCTCTGTGTCCGATTAAAACTTTGAACCCATAAATATCACATGAGTGTTAGCAATTGTGAAAGATTAAATGATAGTTGAGTATGTGGAGTTTTCTGAATCAAAGCTCTTACATAGACCCTTCCCGAAAATAAGATGAATTGCAATTGTTTGATGACTAAGAGCATGGTTTGTTAGTTTTCAAGAAAGGTTATGATCTATACTTTAACATGTGAATAGCTTGTTACTTGATCATGAGAAGTTTCATGAGTTGAGCTACTGTTATGATATATAATGATGCTAGAAAAAGTGATTGGAACTACCATTGATCAAACTTGTGCACTTGCTAGCATTCACACTTCATAAATTATTTCTTTTATCATTTACCTACTCGAGGACGAGCAGGAATTAAGCTTGGGGATGCTGATACGTCTCCAACGTATCTATAATTTATGAAGTATTCATGCCATGTTCACAATAGTTTTATATGATTTTGCTATGATTTGATTAGAACTAACCCGGACTGACGTTGTTTTCAACAGTACTACTGTGGTGTTGTTTTGTGTAGAAATAAAAGTTCTCGGAATGCGATGAAAATCAACGGAGAATTTTTCTGGAAAATATAAAAAATACTGGAACAAAGAGTTACTGGAGGGGAGGCCCGTGGGCTCCACGAGGGTGGAGGGCGCGCCCACCCCCCTAGGGCGCGCACCTGTGCCTCGTGGACTCCCCGTGGGGCCCGCGGACTTGTTCTCGACGCCAACCTCTCCTATAAATGCCCAAACCTCCAGAAAATAACCTAGATCGGAAGTTCCGCCGCAAGCCTCTGTAGCCACGAGAAATCAATCTAGGCCCTCTCTGGCACCCTGCCGGAGGGGGCCATCATCACTGGAGGCCATGGAGGAGGATCCCGGAGGGGCCATCATCGCCATGAAGGCCACGGACCAGAGGGAGAACCTCTCCCCATCCAGGGGGAGGCCATGTAGGAGGAAGCACAAGGGGGAGAACCTCTCCTCCTCTCTCTCGGTGGTGCCGGAGTGCCATCGGGAGGGGAATCATCGCCGGGGTGATCATCTTCATCAACATCACCATCATCATCACCATCCTCATCTATTTTACACGGTGCACTCTCCCGCACCCCGCTGTAATCCCTACTTGAACATGGTGCTTTATGCCACATATTATGATCCAATGATGTGTTGCCATCCTATGATGTTTTGAGTAGATATCCTTTGTCTTTGGGTTGATTGATGTTATAGATTGGTATGAGTTGTATATTTTATTTTGGTGCTGTCCTATCGTGCCCTCCGTGTCGCGCAAGCATGAGGGATTCCCGCTGTAGGGTGTTGCAATATGTTCATGATTCGCTTATAGTGGGTTGCTTGAGTGACAGAAGCATAAACCCGAGTAAGGGGGTTGTTGCGTATGGGATAAAGGGGACTTGGTGCTTTAATGCTCACTAATATTGATAAACTATATAACATTACACGTGTCCCCAAATTCAAATGAATATGCATGTTTGATACACCAATTTGCATTATGATATTATCGATGTCGTGATCTCCAGTTTAAATATTTGAATCCCCTTTAATCCAGATATTCGTCTCATATAGATATCACTCATGCTTATATAGGAGTATCTCTCTAGACCTATACACGTTCATCGTCTCTCGGGTATCTCTCGTGCTACCTGTATGTCGACAATGATCTTTTATCTTCATAACACACTGACGGTACTCTCTCCCTCGACCTCCATCACTCTATCTCTCTCTAAGTATATCTCGCTCCCTGCTATGTGTCTCTAACTATGATTCTCCATGTGAAATCTCTTTCTCTCACACAAACACAAACTTCGTCTCCCGGGGTCTCATTTCTCTCTACTATTCCCCTGTGTGCCACTCGCACACACCCTCTCACACAGAGATGTCTTTCGCTCCTTAGGTATGAGAAGCTATGACTCTTCCTCTTAGATATCTCTTTCTGACACACAAACACAAACTCTGTCTCCCAGGGTCTCATATCTCTCCACCATTCTCTTGTATGTCGCTCACACACACTCTCTCTCTCCCTAGAGATATCTTGCGTTCCCTCATATGTCTCTCTATCTATCACTCTCATTGTGAAATATCTTTCTCTCTCACAGACACAAAACTCCGTCTCTCAGGATCTCATTTCTCTCCGATATTTGTTTGTATGTGAGTCACATGCACCCTTTCTTCATCTCTCTCACACCCACACACATAACTCAGCCTTCTGATCCACTCGACTCCTACCTCTAATGCACACTAGCTAGCATCTTTATCTTTCTATTTATTTGTTTCTCCATCCACCTTCTTTCTCGCCCTCACTCTTGCTTCCTATCACGCACACTATGTATGTTTCTCTCTACATGCAGTCAAGTGCCCTCTTTTTATCTTTCTCTCACACACACATAACTTCACCCTCTGAACCACCCGGCGATCATATCCAACACTCAAACTAGCCGATGTCCCTCTAGCTAGCATTTCCATCTCTGTATCTATCTGTAGTTTCTCCATCAGCATTTCTTTCTCTCACGCACTCTTGCTTCCTATCACCCACACTATATATGTCTCTCCATACATGCATTTATAGGTTGATCTCTTTTGCACAATCGTTGTGTCTCACTCCCTCTTCTCTCCATAGATGCATGCTCCAGCCCACGCCACTATCTCTTAAAGACAAAAACACATGCTCAGTTGTCAGGCCTTCTTCCCTGCACTCTCACATGCATGCATATTGTCATACCGATCCGTCTCTCCCATGTCGTTGATCTTATGACTTATGTCTTCTTTCTTTTATCTCGATCATGCACGCGCGCGCACACACACACATCCACGTATACATGTATACCTCTCGCACGTGCACGTTCAAGGTCTCTACGTCTCCATACGTAGTTAATTACCCTCAACCCTAACGCCACATCGAATCGTTCTCTTCTTGTGTGCACATAACTTCCGTCTGGATGGGTAAAACACACACTCACACTTAAAAATCTCCTTCTAGCTACCCCCCCCTCTCATGCTTCCCCTATATCCCCGAAACTAATAAGACCATCCCTTCGTTTAATTCCCGCCTACATGCACCATTGATATATAGTAGTCTTCCTCGGTGTCTCTCGAACAAACACGTTCTCTTGATGTCGACTTCTCTCATGCGCACACACATTCTCTTCCCTCTCTACGGGCCTTTTCTCTCTCGCACCCCATCGTTGGTTGCCTCTGCCATACACATCACCTCTCTGTGATGAAGCCACGCACACTTAAATTACATCCGCCACCAAGGACCCCGCGTCACACACACACGCGCGCGCGCGCACCCCCCACCCCACACACACACGCACCCACCCACCCACCCACCCCCCAGACACACATGCACACACTAAGACTCCATCTCACACACACATGCTCTAGGTGGAGCATTTGTTCCTACCACCCTTCGTCCAACCTTACCCGTATGATAAACAATCACCTTAATTTACTTGTATAACATGGAAAAATTCCACTTTACTTTAGTAGTTAGCAAACTTATCATCTCTACTCTTATAAAAAACCGAGTTGGTGATTATGGTGTGCCCGCCATCTTGTAATATAGACCGTCCGATCTATATCTGACGGATAGAAAGCAAACTATGATAATTTTACAAAAGATACCCGCACCTCTCTCCACAACCTTATCTCCCACAACCTCATTGCTGAGCAATTAAAAAAGGAAGTCTCTGGAACAATCTAGCATGGTGGCCGCTGCTGCCTGCCGGCGCCGTCCATCCACATGCCTCCGCCCAGTCCGACCACCAGTCACCACCACACTCCACTCCTCCTCACCTTATCTCTCATCTTTCATTTTTTCGATGAAATTCTCGAGATACCAGTTTTCTGGTAAAATTCTCGAGATATCATTAGTTTTTACACATGGGATTACTCCTGCATGGGTCAATCCCAACAGGTGTTTTGTAAAAAAAATGCATATTGATGTTCCGTGCAATGCATGAGCATCTTGCTTGTAATTATATAACGCAACTCATGAGCAGGAAGTGACATTTTTTTACACAACCACGTTAACATGGCCACGCAAATCACTAGCTAAAGTGTAATACCATTATACTTATATCTCGATGCAAAAGGTTGAGTACACGTCCGAAGAGTAGAGTCGCACACATGCACTCTGTCTCTCAGAATCTCACACACACACACACCAGTTACGTGACGCCCACTTAAGCAGACACGTATGTTACAATTTGTGCACCCGCGGGTACACGTGATGGTGCCCATTTATTTAAGCCGGACGGCGAACCCAAACAGTAGCTGCATTCATTCCCCTCCCGCCGCCTCTTCTCTGGTCGCCGTCGCCCGGAAGCCATGGCCCGACCGAAGGTAACGACATACGTCATACTCCCGCGGGAGCGGCACTTTAATCTGGAAATTTTAGTGGTCATGCATGCACCTTTTTGTGCTAGCACTCCTATATAAGGGTTGACCGGTCGCTTCCCGCGGACGTGCGCGGGCGGTGGAAGAGAATGGAGAAGGGAAGCGGGCTGTGGAGTAACGTTTTTACCATAATTTCTTAGGAAACTGAGTGCAATAATTGAGTAGTTTTGCAAACTACCAGCACTACACCTGAAACGGTTCAAAACCAATACTCCCTTGCCAGCGCTCGCTTCCCGTGTGAAACGGTCAGCATCACCCTGGAGCGTCAGTGCCGCATTAATGCCCGGCCAGAGGGGAGGCGACCTCTCACTGGCGCCGGCTTTGAAGCAGCGCGACGGCCGAGAGAGCGCCGCTTCCCCGTGCACGCGACTGCTCCGCATCGAGGCTGGCCATAGTTTGGATGAGTCTTCATCGTGGGGAGCCACACTAACTGCGATGATATGGATCGTTCCATCTATGAAGAACACGTGGGACTAGAACTACGAGATGGACATGTACCCAGGAGTGGACGTACGAACCTGAGTAATGTAGCGCAGTAAGTGAAGTAGAAAGGCACAAATAGTATGAACATGCGTGGCATATAGGCATTTGTCTACTACGTACCACTAAATGTTGTACGTGCAATGCACGGTGATGTTATGGAGTGCCTAAGTACTCTACTACTACTATATTAATTGGAGGCACATATTAGGTTTTATATTTGTTTACGTGTATGCCCCGAGACCTTCCATTTAGACGTGTCTTTCTCTCCGGGTCGCACTTTGTATCGTTCATACCACTAGTACTACTAAGTGTGGTCTCCGACCCAGAAATGGAAGAAGTGGAGACGCTCTACCATGCTGTTCATGTCCCACTCCTTTCGCTGACGTGTGGGACATCCAGCACGTGCCGTGTTTGGCACTCCTTCGTCGTAAGAGTTGAAACGCTAGCATTCATCAGGAAAAAAATCAGCAGTGATACTATACCACGTGGTTTCCTTGCTCCTATATATCGGAAAGAATACTTCCGCTCGCCAACATGTGGGACATCGACCATCCTGGTCCACTTGCCGTGCACGCAAAACTCCAAGGGAGAGGCACCCCGGTCGTCGCGCCGCAATAATAATGACTAATGAGCCGTCAAATCACAGGCCCAACCTTTCCCACTGTGAAGTTGCTCGGACAAAGGAACCATCATGACTTCGTTGAATTCCGCTTCTTGAAGAAAACTACTGTACCAGCAGTACTGCTAGCTACAGTAGTTACTCCAGCAGAGGCCTCCTTTCGTCCATAGGATAGGAATTTTATAGGAATATGAAAATCATAGGAAGTGAGATGACATGCATCTCAATTCCTATAGAGAAAGAGATGCCATTTGATGCATAGGATAGGAATTTTCCATTCAGTCTAGGCTAATGTACTAGTAATTTGCTCTAAAAACTACAGTCGTAAATAGTAGTACCGGTGCATGCTCGTACTCAGACACAGACACACACACACTAACTACTACTAGTACTACTACTTCTCACATGCTGGCCAGACGTCGTCGTTCTCCTTCCCGGCTTTGTCAGCGACACCCCACCGTGCTTGGATCTCCGATGACCTCTCCGCAGCAGCGCGTGCATCCTCTTCTTTCTTGCGGCGGCGGGCCTCTCTTTTCTTGAGTGCTTTCTGACTTCTCCGCTCCCTCTGTGCGGCTTTGGCCGCCTCTTGCTCTACCTCCCATTTGGCCTTGGCAGCTTCAAATTCCGCCCACGTAGGTGTGAGGTCGCGAGCGGCGTTGAACTCGGCACGGCAGGATGCATCGCATCCCTACCATTTTGTGTGTGGTCGTGGGCGGCGAGGAACTCGGCACGGCGGGATGCCATCGCTTCCTTACCGGTTAGTGTGTGGCGCAGTGGCATGAACGACGCTTGGTGAGAGCTCTGGGGTGGAGTGGTCGGACAACCGTATAGTGCATTGGTTTGTCAAGAGCTCAAGGACAGAAGACGAAGGAAATTTGGATTCCCCTTCAATCCTGGTCATTTATTACCGAGTAAAATGCATTGGCGGTCATCGAACTTGTGTTGATAGCTGACTTTGATCATTATATTATACGTGATGCACACATTAGCGCACACCGTTCATAGAGGCAAGTAACATGTACGCGTGCAGACACTCAGGCTCACGCTGTCAAACCATGCTAATGCATGCACGTCGCCCTCTCAATCAAAGTCCTGCTCATGGCGCAACGCAAACGGCGAGCCCGTCACCTGTGCACCCCAGCGGTGCCTGACCTTACTGTTTAGACATTTGATGGAGGCCTCCGTGAACGCCGAGCATGTATTCACCTGGCTCAACACCAACGGTCATACTCGGGACTCAGCGCCTTGCTCATTGAAAGAACATGTGGTGCCCCCATGTTTGGTTTTGGTAATTGATGACAATCTCTATGGACTAATGGTTGCCTTGAGTTATATTTGAAGGTTTTTTCCATAGGCTTTTCTTGGAGTACATGTGTTGGTTTCAAGGAGAGTTTGTGTCGACCAAGGTGCTATTCGAGGAATTATCCAAAGATTGGTCATGTGAGTGTTGAGCTTATTGCAAGCATGTCTTGAAGAAGAAGAGTGTGTGATCATTCATGATTACCTTCAAGACATCATCCAAATGAAGAGAGTTGGAAAGATTCAAGGTTGATCAAGACTAAGTCAAAGAGGTCTTGAAGAAGAAGAGTGTGTGATCATTCATGATTACCTTCAAGACATCATCCAAATGAAGAGAGTTGGAAAGATTCAAGGTTGATCAAGACTAAGTCAAAGAGTGAATCAAGTTGATCAACACACAAAGCGCAAAATGTACCGAGGGATCAAGCGATCCCATGGTATGGTAAGCATTGTCAATTATGCTTTGTGTACTAACCCATGGTCTTCGTGAGAGTTCTTTGTGGGGTTAGGTTGCGGTGTTCAAGTTCAAGTGAAGCGGGCAAGTTCAAGTAAAGCATCACGAAGAGATCAAATGCTTGAAGCCATTGTGGTGACAATGGACTTGTGAAGATGTGCGGAAGGGTGGCTCACCCATAGTGGAGTATGGGGGAGCAATCAACTAGTCTTCATCGAGCCAACGCAATCAAGAAAGGTGGTCCATCTTGAGGGAGTCAAGATCGTCATCATCTAGCTCAAGTGGACCATGTGCAAGGCAAAGGTTTGCTCTTGATAGGTTTTCTATTTTACCGGTCTCATGATGGTAGTTAGGAGACCGGGTTATAGGATCGATTGTCGTACTATCAAGGGGGGCTCTCGATGAGTAGCTTGATCGTATCATTCATAGAGAGCTCAAACCATTGCATCCTTGCATCATCTTTATTGGTTCTTGTTTGGTTCTTCTCTTTGTGAGTTTTGGAGCTTATGGGCATCTTGATGACAAGCTCGAGTTCATCGAAAACGGAGTTCTCTCGCATCTCCTATGATGTTTTCGATGTTGGAGGTTATGCCGGTTCTTCTCGGTTGGAGGTTTCACTCCTCTATTTGTTGGCATACCTCCCCTGCCTCTTCTTACTATAACCAGCCGCTGTTTTGATGCTACTCGTCGTCTTGTATCCAACAAGCTTGAGTTTGCTCAATTCGGAGCTCATATGAAGAAGTTTTGGCAGTTCTGTTTTTCTCCCTGCGGTAGTACCGCGGTGGCAGCGGTAGTACCGCTTGTAGCGTCAAGCGGTAGTACCGCTCCAGTACCGCCTCGATTTTGGGTCTGCTCTTTTCGTGTCGGGTTCAGCGGTAGTCGCGCGGCAGTAAGGCACAGTAGTACTGCCTATAAGCGGTAGTACCGCTCCGGTCGAGCGGTAGTACCGCTACTGCACTACTGCCACCGTACTCTGCTCTGTCCTGCATCCTTTTGTCCCGTGTTCTGCTCCTCCAGCGGTAGTACCGCTGGGGTGAGCGGTAGTACTGCATATCGGCGGTACTACCGCCCCAAGGTTCTTGTGTTGTTGCTCCTTTTCACTGCTTCTTCCGCCCGAGCGGTAGTACCGCTCGTGTGCGGGCTGAGCACATAACGGTTGGATTTTCCCCCTCCTATAAAAGGGGGTCTTCTTCCCCAATGAACCTTATCCTTTGAGCTCGTGTTCTTACCCCATTGTTGACCTTCTTCGAGCTTGCTAACTCTCAATCCCTCCATGGATTCTTGCTAGTTTTTGAGGGAAAAGAGAGAGGAGATCTAGATCCACATTTCCACCAATCACTTTCTCCTCTATGTGAGGGGAACCCCTTGGATCTAGATCTTGGAGTTCTTGGTGTTCTCCTTCTTGTTCTTCCTCTCATTTTCCTCCCTAGCATTAGTTGCTTCGGTGGGATTTGAGAGAGAAGGACTTGGGCACTCCGTGTGCCCTTGCCATTGCATTTGGTGCATCGGTTTGAGTTCTCCACGGTGATACGTGGAAGTTACAAGTTGAGAAGCTTATTACTCTTGGGTGCTTGGTACCCTTGAGCTTGTTCCTCTTGGGTGCTTGGGCGCCCTAGACGGTTGGTGGTGTTCTGAGCTCAATCATTGTGGTGTAAAGCTCTGGGCAAGCGTCGGGGTCTCCAATTAGCTTGTGGAGATCGCCCCGAGCAATTTGACGGGTTCCGGTGACCGCCCCCAAGGGTTTCCAAAGTGTACGGGTTCGGTGACCGCCCCCAAGGGTTGCCATTTGTACGGGTTCGGTGACCGCCCTCAAGGGTCCCTTGGTGGAATCACGACATCTTGCATTGTGCGAGGGCGTGAGGAGATTACGGTGGCCTAGTGGCTTCTTAGGGAGCATTGTGCCTCCACACCGCTCCAAACAAAGATTAGCATCCGCAAGGGTGTGAACTTCGGGATACATCGTCATCTCCGCGTGCCTCGGTTATCTCTTACCCGAGCCCTTACTTATGCACTTTACTTTGTGATAGCCATATTGTTTCTTGTCATATATCTTGCTATCACCTAAGTAGTTTTTCTTGCTTAGCATAAGTTGTTGGTGCACATAGGTGAGCCTAGTTGTTGTAGGTTTTGTGCTTGACATATTAACCGCTAGGTTTATTCCGCATTTGTTCAAGCCTCAACCGTAATTATTTTAAAGCACCTATTCACCCCCCTCTAGGCGACATCCACGATCTTTCACTCATGTATATCGTCCATCACAACGACAATATATAAAACAGCCTAGCTAGAGAAGGTACTATGGCATGGAGTATGTACTATCGTGAGCGGCCGATCATAGTGCCACTGTACACGAGTGTGTGTCTGATCGATTCGTCCATTATTCGTAAGTTATGCATGGTTGTGTGGTGTCTAATGGTGGTCGTCGAAGGCTAGCTGGCGACAAGACCGGTTGCATGGACGCCTGGTTGTCAATACGTGCCGCATACACTTCAAAGGCTCGTCATCCATGAGTTCGCATTTTACCACCACGCCAGCGTCTGACCGCCCTGGCCTACCGAAACCCCTTCCATCGCTAGCGCGTGCTTCCTGCCTGAAACGGTCACCATCTCTCCAGAACATCAATGTCGCATTCATCGGACTTAACTGCAGGTGCAGTTGGTGTGTCACTGACATGCGGGCCAGATGCCCGTTGGGCCCACATGTCAGTGACCCAACACACCTGCAGTTAAGTCACTAAAGCAGCGTTCGCATTCACGCCCGACAAACCTACTCCGGCGCCAGCCGTCCATCCGTCTGCCGCGGCTCATTGCCATTCGCCCGCTATATTAACTTGAGTCCCAGCTCCCAGCCATAGCCAAAGACCCACACTCATTCTCCTCCGGTCCCTTCCTTCTATCGGCACCACTCCAACCATGGCCTCCTGGCGCTCCAAAGCTCTCTTGGACGTACTGTCGCAGGAGCAGACGAAGGACATCGGCGGCTCCGCTCCGGGCGTGCTCCAAAGCTCTCTTGGACGTACTGTCGCGGGAGCAGACGAAGGATATCTCCGGCTCCCCCCCCCCGGCCGCCCTCCGCCGCCACTACCACGAAGCCGGCGCGCGTGCGCGGGCATAGCCGGCAGCGAGGAAGAGTAGTACATGGTAGGTCGCCGCCGCTCTGGTCCCAGGAAGGCCACCGCTCCTCCACTCAGTCGGCGCCAAGCTTGGTGGGATAAACATTGGCGGCTGATTAGCCGCTTGACGACGATGTGGAGGCGGAAATGTTCAGAGCCTTGTGCTCCGGAGGAGGAGGTTATCGGGGCAGATGAGGAGGAGGCAAAGGCAATGGCCGGCTTTCTCGGGTTCATGGCCGAACATGGTGGTCGGGCGCCGGCGATCGTTTAGATTAGGTTTACAGTAGGTTTTAGTATGGTTTGTGCGAAATATGTAATGAATTTCATCCAGTTTGTAGGAAAAGTTTTCGAAATGTAATGAATTTCATCCGGTTAATTTGAAATTTGCTTTGTTTGCACGAATTTCGTCCTGTTAGTTCATATAGTTGTCGAAAGGTATGCGGGCAGCATTGGATGGCATCCATCATGTCCTCGAATAGATGCCGGTGTAAATTTGTGGGCCAGCGCTAGAGATTAACAGTGCTCCATTATTTGGCAGGGAACAGTTATCCCTCGATCAAAATCAGATCCGTCATGTTTCGCACTCCTCCCACGTAAGAGTGTAAACTCTTGCTCACATAAAAATGGAGCAAGTGGACGGCACTGTAGCACGTCATATCACTCAAACTAGCCCGCCTAACGCGCAGGAAAGCACCGCCCTCGTCATTTTGTTCTGGATTTCTATCAGTCGATCGCACGAAAATGTTTCGCTTTGCAAGTTCAAAAGAAAAGGCGGCACACTTACGACTCGTACACATCGCACCCCCGACAGTCCGGCTCGCACGTCGCTCACCAGAAGGGACATGCGTTGTCTTGCAATTTCACTGACATGTGGGACTGCAATTGAATAAACCATCGATAGCCGAAATCTAATCGCTCGGCGGGCGTCGGCTGAGAAGAGAGAGACGGGGGAGGGAGAAGAGATCGCCCGCCCGCTGCGCATGGACTCCAAGAAATATATGGTGATAATGTGAGGTGGGCCATGCGGGAGTCCCGACTTCTTCCAAGCCCTCCCCCCTTAGACGCCAGCTGCCCATATTCATAGCAAGTAGTACCGGTAAAATACTGGCCTATAAGCCCGCTTATGTGGAGGAGAGAGAGGCATTGACAAAGTCAAGGAGTGGGCTCTGCAAGAGCCCGTCTCTACACGTGCTCCTAGGTATAAAAAAACTAATTCTAAAAAAAGAGGCATAAAAAACAATTGAGTCTAAAAAAAGAAAGGTAAAAAACATTTGGGAGGAAATAGATAGAGAGAAAGTGAGAAAAAGTTGTAACCTTTATAGCCAACCTTATAGTCAACACTATGGTAGTATTACATGAGGAAGGAGGGAGTGGTGCACATGCCAAGTTCACTGGGCTGCCGTGTTTCACACTCCTCCGTCGTAATAGTGGAGACAATAGCTTTCATCAAAAATAAACAATGAATACTCGTTGCTAGTCCTCTATATCGGAAAAGAATACTTTCCATTCGCCGACATGTGGTACGTTGACCATCCTGGTCCACCTGCCATGCACAAAATTATCCTGGTCCACCCCGGTCGTAGCGCAGGCCCAACCTTTCCCGCTGTAAGTTGGTCGGATGAAGGAACCATCATGACTTCGTTGAATTCCGCTTCTTCAAGAAAACTTACTGTACCCGCAATACTGCTACCACATGCGAAGACTGGACGGCACTGTACCACGTCATATCACTGAAACCCACTAGGCCAAACTAGCACGCCTAGGATTTATACACCCTCCATTTCGAAGTTAGTAGTACAAAGTTGAGTCATCTATTTTGGAACGGAGGGAGTATGTCTCTGTACTGCTATGATTTTGTGTTGTACGTCTCTGTACTTTTGCTACAATTTTCCTACCCTATGAACCAAATGAGGCATGAATGTATCCGTGTCGACTATTGTCTGATCGATCGCTAAGCCTGCAATTTTAGGAGCTTGGGCTATTGGCCGATCGATGACGGATAAGTATAAGCGTACCACGAGCTCATCAGCCCCAACGTTTCTCTTCGGTGAGTGTTTTGCAAGAACTATAGCTAGCACAGTAGCTAGCCTACTAACACCAAGAATCATCAAACAAGCCCTACTGATATGATAAACAGTTCAAACTTACATCTAAGCATGCGATATATTACATCAAAAGTTGGTGAGGATACATCTGTTTCCATAACTCGAAGAGGGTTCGCATGATTCACTATCGAACAAAAGTAGCAAGTACCGCCCACACAAGACAGTGTACTAGCCCTAAGATGGTTTGATAACACGCATCGTTCTGGTAATTAAACACAGGGCAATGCAAACTACCCTGAAGGATTAGCGCGACCAACTATTTCTTGTCATCGATCTCTCGGGCAATGACGACAGCACGGACAGCGGCATGGGAATCGATCTCTGGGGCGATGTCCACAGGACTGACCGCGACAACGGAATCGATCTCTGGGGCGCTATCCACAGGATGGACAGCGGCATCGGAATCGATCTCCGGGGCGATGTCAACAGGACGGACCGCGACATCGAAAACAATCTCTAGGGCGTTGTCCACAGGACGGGCCACGTTATTGGAATCATCAAGGACGTCCACCGGCACCTGCACAACCCTAACATATTAGCAAGCACATTGCAAATAATCAAAAACCACAACTATGGTAAGCCATTATTTTTAACCTTGTGCAGCTCACCGGGGGATCACATCCCTCCGGGGGCCATCTCCTCGTCCTCGATGGGGGCCATCACCTTGCCAGGGGAATACTTCTTCTCAACGGCGACTATCTCCTCAAACTCGACCTTGAGCCTCGCATAGGTGGCCATTAGAGTTTCTGGGGTAGGCACAGTGGGGCCCTTGCTGTTCTTCCAACTTTCTTTGAGGAGTTCGTCCGCCAACGTCGTCAACTCTTTGGCCAGTGCTTGTTTCTTGGAGTTCTTCGTCTCCATGGGTTCGCCCACCAACATGGTCAACTCGTTGGTCGGTGCTTGCTTCCTGAAGATCGCTGTCTCCAGTGGGTTGTCCGCCGGCAACTCTTTGACTAGTGCTCCAGGATCCATCAACGAACTGACAAACAAAAAGCAATCCAAAGGAAACCACAATCACAATGAAAACGGGAAAAGAATAGGCTGTGAGAATCAGTTGGTGCTTCGCAAAAAGAAGATTCTTGGAATGAAAATATAGTAGCATCACTGATTCGCCCACCTTTCCTTCGTCGGTACAGAAGAAAAATGGCAGAAGTGAGTAGCCTGGAGTGAGGTTTTCTTCAAGACAGGGGAGAAAGGGCTTCAACGAGCATTCTAGTGAAATGATGGTTGCTTCGTCCAATCCAACTTCGAGGCCACTTTACCACTACTGGTAAAGGTGGGTTTTGTGATATGACAGGTCATGACGGCCACACCGGGGTGACCGGTGAGTCTCGACTGTAGCACCTCGCTGTGATTTGGTGGATGGCACGCGGGCCCGGATGCTTTGATATCCCGGATGTAGATAGAGCGGCTAGTCATATAGGAGTGCTCAATATTGTGAACCGCGACCAAGGCGGAGAGGAAAATGAGAGAACGACGTAATTAATGCATGAGTTTAATTAGGGTAGTTTTGTAAAGTACAAGATACATTCCTCCAATCACAAAATGCCTTGGTTGATGAGATTTGAGATTTGAGCCAGTACTGCACGCGGTGAAATCTCTAGGGTTTCATTCGGTTTGGAGGATTTTTGTAGGAAAGTATAGGAACAAAGATTCCGGAGGAAAATTTCCTATATATGCATTCGGTTTGTAGGAAATGGGTACAAGAATTTCGTATGAATACTACTCATTTCCTATGTTTTTGGAGGAAATTACACATCCAGTCAAAGCTCATTTTGCGCGTAGGAACGAGGCAAGTCAATTCCTTAGGATGGAAAGTGCCATCCTATCAAATTCCTATACTACTTCTAGTTCCTACGTTTTGATTTCCTCCAAACCGAATGAGCCCTAGAAAGGAAAATACTCCTTTTCGGTTTACAGGGCTATACTAGCAAGTACTAGTACTACAATAGTGGGCTCAAATAGCAATTTTGTCTCATGCAAGAGCCTGGCTCTATGCATGCTCCAAGGCTCCGCACCACGCCCCACCCCTACACAAAGACTACCATGCGAGCGTTCGCAACTGCCACGTTCGGGTTGCGCTTGGCTCTTCGCCTCTTCGAGAAGACGAACAATGATGTTACTACTACTTCTACAGTAGTATCGAATCCACTGATGCATGTCCGTCCACCGCGTGTGGGAGGGATAGCCACCGCGCGCATGGGCGAGGGAGATGGCGTGTAGTAGTAAAATCAAGCTTCTCCTTGTTGTACGAGTTGACGCGACACATCATAGCACTGGCCCCACATGGTTGCCTCTAAACTTGGCTGAAAGACCCGCAGTGTACAATACTCCATTTGCTGCAACCTCTAACATTTACCCCACCACAAATTAAAATATATATTCCTGTCTTGACCAGATGAGCGTGCAAACTAGAATCACCAGGATGACAGGTAGGGCCAGAAGATTATTTTAATCAAAAAAAAGCATGGAGCCGACCCCAACGATTTTAAGCTTACAGGCACGGTACACGCTATCCTAGACTACTCTACACATGAAACTGCCACACGAGCGTCCGGGCTACGCTTGGCTCTTCGCCTCTTCGGGAAGTCGAACAATGATGGAGTACTACTGCAGTGGAGGAGTACTACAGTATGCTTCTGGCCATCTGACACCGATTGAACTGCTGCATGTCCACCGCGTGCGGGAGGGAAGCGTGTAGCGAACGAAAGCTTCTCCTAGTCCTGCCAGCCACCACGCTCATGGGCGAGGGAGGGACGCAGCTTCATTGACTTACTGCTCCTGCCTTTGCGTCTATGACAGGTGGGCCCAACAGGTGGGTAGCCCACCTGTCATGCAGCCAAAGGAAGGTGCGGTTAAGGCGAGAGGGCGTTGTATAGTAATCAAACTTCTCGGTCTTGTACGAGTTGACGCGACACATCAAAGCACTGCACTCGATATATTTCAATAATTTGCGTTTACCGATGCATTAGTTACTCCCTCCGTTCCTAAATATAAGTCTTTTTAGACATTTCAAATGGACTACAACATACGGATGTATGTAGACATATTTTAGAGTGTAGATTCACTCATTTTGCTTCGTATGTAGTCACTTGTTGCAATCTCTAAAAAGACTTATATTTGGAAACGGAGGGAGTACAACGCATGCATGCATGCCGTGACTTTCCTTTTGATACTTGCATGTGTTGATTTGATGCACCTTGCCAAATTTTGACTATAAATTTAACTAACCAAATGTTCATGCATGTCACAAAAAATTACGGGGCTGTTTGGATTGTGACTATGTTTGTCTTATGTTGCCACATTATTTTTGCCACACTTGCCTAACTTGAGTTGCTCAAATTGTTAGACCCACTTTGGCTTGCCTAAGGGAATCTTGCCACACTTTTTGTGTCTATGACATGTGGGGTTCACTGCTAATAAAAAAATTCTTGTCTTAGGTGTGGCTAGAACCAAACACCCACCTAACTTGGTCAAATTTGCCTAAGGTGAGGTGTGGCAAAGTGTGGCAATATGTGGCTGGAAACCAAACAGCCCCTACATCATTCAAAACTATGTTCAAATATGAATCAAAGGATATGATTTTTGTTAACATGCACTAACATTTTGTCAGTTAAATCTTTTGGTCAAAATTTAGCACCAATTACAAAGGGGCCCAATAAATATTGTACTCTCACATTTTGTTTTGAGGATACTCCCACATACTCCATTCGTTCCCAAATATAAGTCTTTTTAGAGATTCTAACAAGTGACTACATACAGAGCAAAATGAACGAATCCATACTTTAAAATATGACTACATACATCCGTATGTTGTAGTCCATTTGAAATGTCTAAAAAGACTTATATTTAGGAACGGAGGGAGTAGAAAATATAAATAATAATGCATGTTGGGGCAGCCCACGTTTCCGATAATTTTAGCCGTGGGCTTGTTCACAATTTTTATGAGGGGGTGGTTGTTCATTTAATGGAGGGTCTTGTACCAGACTTGAACGATACAAAGCGCGACCTGGCACACCGTAACACCACTTGGAGTAAGCGGGTAGCTATCTCAAAAAACAATCAACAACTAAAAAAGGCGACCTGGCACGTACACAATTTTAAACGATTGTTTTGATGGAGTGAAAAAGGAAAACTACCCCACTACGTATATATAGGCCGGAGCCTCCGCGCTTGCTTGCTAGGGTTGCTCTATTCACACACTCTCATCCTCTCCAGATCTAAACAAGATAGCGGTGGTAACACTGTCTTTCTCCCTTCAAAAAACACTGTCTTTCTATCCTCACCGCTGGTTACAGATCCGGACGTATCCCCCTCCGCCGGTGAAGGGGAGGAGGGGCAGCGTTTAGGCCGTCGTCGACAACAAGGGAGGAGACCCACTGCCGGCCACACCATTATCTCTGGCCGAGCGCCGGCGCGGGAGGTCCTCCGATCCCTTCGTCGTTGCCCTAGTGTGGGCGGATCCGGCCTCCCGCCGCCCACCTATCCACATCCCGACGACCTTCAGGTATATCTTCCGTCGAAACCGCCGTAGCTCTACTTCCCCAGCTCGCTACGTCGCTGCATGTGCATCATTTTCTGCCTCTCAGCCCCTCTCGATCGGATGGTCCAACGTCACCTATTTTTTTCTTCTATTGTTAGAGGTAAAGCTACATCATGGAGTCGAATCTTGTACTTGGTTCAAACAAGAAATAAAGTGGGGGTGGGGGAATTTAGTATGTGCATTGGACTTGGTACAAACAGGAAGGATAGGGGGTGAAAGTAGTACAGACTGGTCATCCAACCGGTCTCTTGGTCGAAAAGGGAAATATAGGGGAAACGTTGTACACAGTGGTATGACCAGGACTAGATTTGCTATCGACACATAAGATGGCTGCATGCATCATTATGATGCAGAGGCCGGGGGCACGCTTCCATTTCTAAAAAACATAGGAGTAGGTGGCTAGAGTGAACAAAAATGGGACCAACCCAGATATGTTTCTTGGATGTTTGTTTCTCGGGGCAACAAACTCTGAATCACCACTTTATGCCCCGGTTTAGGTACATGGTGCTGGACTGCTGGTGCACCCACTGTCCCATGCCCTTATACCAAATATTTAGATGTTATTAATCTAATGCCCCTGGTAAAATGAAGCCATGCCACTGTTATAAGCCATGACAAGTTTAGCCAAATGTTTTTGCCTGTAATTGTTTGAGACTCTAACTGTTTCCTTTGTAGCTATTTGTGCAAACAGGGATATCCATTTCACTTGGATGCTGTTGTGATCTTTTGGTGCACTGCACAAAACACTTCTTAAAAGAAGTGACTTTTGTGTTGTTTAACTGGAATGTCAGAATGGAACAGTTGGTTCATTTCGGTGGAACTGCACAAAGGGATATCTGTGTTCCAATCCTCATCATCCATATTGGCACCATAACCTTCCTTTAGGTAAGAATGATATTTAATGCATGTGTTCATATCTATTTTGCGACTGCCATGAGAAAATAATGCTATTGTTTACTATAGTACACTTGTGCTCCCTCACTGACAAAACCAATTCTGAAATAGAAGGCCAATCATGTACTTGGTTTCACCAACTGGTGAGGAGAAAGAGAAACAGAGCATGAAGAGGAAGAAGAAGAAGAATAAACAGTGCCAAGGTGATATTGCTGAAGCCGAGGCCTCAGTCGAGGCCATTCAAGGGCTCCGGCAACGTATACCTTACATGTGAGACGATCCTCCAGGGAGCCCTTCCACTTCTGCGTATTGTCCATGATGAATTTGATGCTACTGTTAGAGTAATATGCTAATGTCTTTCTATCCTTTATCACTAAGCTAATGAAGGTTTCACCTTGTTCCTACTTGTGCAAATAGGGATCATGTTGTGCCAATCATACATTTTAGTGGAACTACACAAGACAATACAATGAACTGTATCCCAGCCAGTGCTTTAACTCTGCTGGAAGTTCTTGATAATCTTTCGATATAATCTCAGCACTGGTAAACAAGAGTGATTTCAACCATACATTTGAAGTGCACAAAAATATATACTATTGAGTGATTCCAGTGAGTGCTTTATCATCTCTTCTGGGACTACATGAATAAGCTTTTTTTCTCAGGTTGGTACCGGCCTATGGCCTTCATCCATATTAGTTTGCTGTCATCTCTATTTGTATGGTGCTACTGTCATGAGAAACTCCTTTATCTTTGCACGTTAAAGTTTTGCAACCTATGATACATGGCAATGCTTTGAGTGTTGAGCTAATTGGCACTGATTAAATAAACAAATACCTCTCTTTAAGCAAGACTACTATGTTGCTAACTTTACCCATTAAGATAATGAGGGTGCTTCTATTTGTTAGTGTATGTTTCATCAACTAGTCCCACTATTACAGTAATCTCACTCTCTCAATATATGTGCCAACAGGGATGCTCGATTTTGGTGGAACTGCACAAAAACTTTGGGTGCTTCATTGCCTCGACAGCTTCCTTCCTTTCCTGTCAGTCGCTAATCTCGGCTTGCATTCTTCCTTTGCTGTCAGTCGCTTGGCTTATCTCGGCTTCCAGTCAAAGGAAATAGTAATTGATATGCTACCTCACACAGGTTGGTACTGGTCTTTATCCTGATTATTGTGCTTGTCATATGTATTGGTAATTTGGTATTGTGCTACTGTTTGCCGATTTCATAAAGGAGTAACTTGGAGCCTGAACTCGCAGGCAAATCATTACATTGGGTGATTTCAGTAGAACTGCACAAAAAGATCAGATGGACAGGTACTTATGCTGCTGCTATGTACTCCAAAGTTCACTCAGACAAGCATCGATGTTGACAAGAAGAAGTGCCTATATTCATTCGAGTATCAACCGGCGTCAACCAGTTGTCAAACTCCAAGTATTAGGAGAGTGAACGCCAAAAATATTGCTTGGCGCATAGCCCAGAAAAACGCAGTCCAGTCTTTGGTCCCAACTTGTGCCTTTTGGTTATCGGCACATATGGTAGCGAACTGTATGGCATGGAGTCTAAAGATTCCAGACAAGTTGGTTGACGCGTATATTCATCTGGCACTTAATCAGTCTGCACGCCAGGGATGCTCCATTTCAGTTGAACTGCACAAAAAATTTGGGTGGTTCATTTTCTCAACCGCCTCCTTTCTTGTCTGCAATGTAGAATTTTGGCGAGCTACAGGACCAAGATGAGCCAGTAAACTAGTTGGATGAAAGTAGTGGCCAAGTTGCTCAAACCTCCCTCGGCACGAGGCCACTATTTGAGGATAAACCTACAAGCAAAGTTCAGATTGTCTGTGCCTCTTATGTACTCGAAAGTTTACTCGTACAAGCATTAATTTTAGCAAGAAGTACCTCCGACTGAACACCATTTACCAGTCTGTACCCTAGGTAATTAAAGTTCGTCCATGGATGATATTGCTGTGATCTCAATCATTTGGATGCATAAACATACTGAACATGTGTATATCTGAATCTTTTTGTGAATTATCTATGAATATTGTCGTGTGATCTATCAATCATTTGGATGCATAGACATGCTGAACTTGTGTATATATGAATCTTTTGAGTTGTTGATTGTGAATGTTGGCTATGAATATGAACGTGTCCTGTGAACCTGAGTTTGATACGAATGTTTACCTTTTCTGTTGTACTTGTGTGTGAACTTGTTAGTATGCCTACTGTGGGATTTGTGACGTGTGGGTGTCAACGGCACACCTTCTTCCCGAGAAGAATTGCACCTGCTTTGTTAGGGTAGCAACGGCGCATCAGCTCTTTTTAATCTTTTTGCTCTGTCTTCCCCCCTCCCCCGCTCAACCCCTGCCGTAATGTTTTCGGCCTCAAAACAAACATAGTACTGCGTTGTTTTTGGGGCTTGATGAAAAATCGAGTGCTGGTTTCTGTAGGTTGGCCCGCCCAGCAAATGGGCTGCTGGTCCACCACGGACTGGGAGGCTAAAAATACAAGTTGTATGGTGCAGAGGCAAGTAAAAAACGCCATCGAGAGCCATCCACTGAAGAAAAAAATCGCTCCTGATGTGCTTCTTCAGTCGCGCCGCCGGCCCCCTCTTTAATCCAGTTCGCTCGGGGATCTAGCTGGTATCATTTTTTTCCAGAGGGCGAACAAGTATCAGCTAGGCCTAGGTTTTGTTTTTTAACATGCGTAGCCCACGACATACGGAGACAGTGGTTTCAACTTATTTTTTGAGGTCCATACCGGCCTATGGGCTTTTTCTTAAAGATCGGCAGCCCAATGTATTTTTCTTAATAAAACGCAGATCTCTGTTCTATTTATCTATATATAAGAATAATAATGTTGTCTCCAATTTATGTTTTCCCTTCTAACCACATTATATATATTTATATTATTACTATTATCGTATATTTTATAGAGACTTATATATACATTATAAAAACATCCCACGTGTTATTAACTTATAAAAGTAAATGTTTAACAGAAGTTGGGAAGGAAAATCCTGGTTGTTTTTGACTCACAGGCAAGGAAAACCCTGGTGATTGCGTACAAAAGCTTGCGAAGATTTTAAGGACCAATGTAATAATAACGCGCTCATTTTTATTTTGAGCAATAACTCGCTAATTTGTTAATTATATATATATAAATGTGTCGCTCTGGTTTATTTTTTGATATTAATTGCTCCTTCTAACCTAACATTATATATAGAACGAGCCCAGCTAATTCGTGTATTTCAAGAAAGTGCAAATGGGCTGGGATTTCTTAGAAAATATAAATGGGCCGCATTGACGCGAAATTATTTGTTCACCCAGCCCAGCAAATGGACAAAACATGGGTTAAATATATGCCACATTTTTGCAGGCTGACATGTGGGCCAATAGGTCGAAGCCTACGCAGGGCGTTGTCAACTTGGTCAACAAATGATTATGACATCCACAGCCAGTGGATTTATATCCAACGGCCGGCATGCACCTTCAATCTCTCGTCTTCTTCCTCCAGCGTCGCCGGGACCGCCTGGTCCGGCCTCCGGCGGCTAGCGGCTCTGCTTAGCATGCATCGCTGCGAAGCGCTACCCCACCGCTGGCCAGGCTATCCCTCCACCCCTCCACACCTCCTGTTATTCTCCATCGACTGCAGCCCCACGCCACACCAGAACCAGTTATAACCCTTCTCCTTGTCTCAATCTGTGACTCCACTGTCGCGTCTTCCCATCTCCGGGTCTTTCCCGCCCGGGGCCTCGCCGTCGTCCATCGCCTCACTATGCTTGGTGCGGCGTGGTCAATAAACGAGAGTCATCGGAAGAGGACTGTACGTGGAGAGCCTGACGGCTGGAACCCACGAGGTCCATGGTCGCACGCAAGGAAAGTTCCTCCTTATTAAGCTAAATTTTTTTTCCTCCCCTGATAGCTGGGACCCACCGGCTGTATCTTCGCACGGAATGAAGTGCCTCCTTGTTATGCGAAAAAAATTATTCCTCCTGTTGACAGCTGGGACCCGTCAGATTTGGTGGCTGACTTGTGGGCCTACTAAACGGACGTGTACGCAGGGCTTTGTCAACTTAATCAACAAATGATTCTAGCAGCTGGACCGTTGGATGTTAATCCAACACCCGTGCTCCTTCTTCAACCTTTGTTCTTGCTACTGTCTCCCGTGGGCGGCACCGCGGCAGTGCTGCCGCGCACCGAACCAGTCAAGTTTCCCACTCCTCTCCATCTGGGACTCCACTGCCGCGTCTTCCCCATCTCTGGGTCGTTCCAGTCTGGGGCCTCGCCGTCGTCCACCGGCCTTGGTGCGCTCGGCACGGTGTGGTCAACGTGGTCAACAACCGAGAGTCATCGGAAGATCACTGTACGTGAGAGGCTGATAGTGGGGACGCACCACGCCCATGGACGCATGCATGCAACTGCATCCTTTTTACCCTGAAAAATAATGTTTTCTCCCCCTGACTGCTGGGACCCACCAGCTACATCTTCGCACGCAAGGAAGTGCGTCCATATTACGGGCAAAAAAATGATTCGCCCCCTGACTGCTGGGACCCACCAGCTACATCTTCGCACGCAAGGAAGTGCCTGACAGTCGGGACCCACCTGGTCGAAGCGTACGTAGCGTTGTCATTCTGGTCGCGAACGTGTACGTACATACGATCGGTCTGTCTGCAGGCTGCAGCGATGAACCGTGGCCGTGCAAGGAAGGGCACGTGTCGTAGTAGAGGCGCGCACGTGTGGTAGTAGAGGCGCGCACGTAGCATGTACACGTACGTACAGCGGCCAGGGTGCAAGAAAGTAAATACGGCCACGTACGTACATACGGGCGGGGTCTCGAACGCCTACTCGCGCATACGTACGGCCAGGGCTCGTGTACATGGCTGGGTCGGAACGGAGAAACTGCGTCGTCGTCGTGTTCATGGGGAGGCAACGGAATGCGTCGTGTTCATCGGGAGGCAACGGAACGCGTGCTGTTCATCGGGAGCCAACCGGCTTGGACGGAACAGGCGATGGAAACGAGGCCTGGCGTACCGCAGAACGGAGGAAACGGCCTTGTGTTCGACCGGCCACGGTGGAAACGGGATCCTGTTCATCGGGAGGGGTCTGGCGTACCGCAAAACGGAGGAAACGGACCTCCTACGGTCGAAACGGGGTCCTGTTGATCGGGAGGGGTGTGGCGTACCGCAAAACGGAGGAAACGGACTTGTGTTGGAGCGCTACGGTCGAAACGGGGGTCCTGTTCATCGGGAGGGGTGTGGCGTACCGCAAAACGGGACTCCACGGGATACTGTTCATCTCCACCGTCGACCTCCTCCAGCCTCCACGGGCTACTGTTCATCCACCGTCGACCTCCTCCAGCCTCCACCTGCGACTGTTCATCCACGGGCTCCTGTTCATCCAGCCTCCACCGCGCGCTCCTCCACCGGCTACTGTTCAACCAGCCCTCTCCACGGGGTCCTGTTCAACCACCCCTCCACGGGCTAATTTCATCCAGACCTCCACCGGCTACTGTTAACCAAGCCCTCCACCGGCTACTGTTCAACCAGCCCTCCACGGGGTCCTATTCATCCAGCCTCCACGGGGTCCTGTTCATCCACCGGCTCGATCGATCGGGGTACTGTTCATTCCAGCGGCAACGGCCTCTACTACCACGGGTTCCTTGTTCATCCAACCCCCACCGGGAAACTGTTCATCCAACCCCCCACAACACTCACTGTTCATCAGGAAGAGCAAGCAGTGTTCGATCAGGCTTCAGTTAGCAGAGTAGCGAACGAATCGACTCGGGGTTCAGTTAACAGCAAGGGTTGATCGATCGCTGGTTCAGTAAGCGTAGCCTGCAGTGCAATCGCTCGGGTTCAGTTAGAGCCCAACGCCTCGCTCGGGTTCAGTTAGAGCCCAACGCCTCGCACACACGCACATACGTACGAGAGAAACGCACATCACTCGGCCCCCGACCACCCACCGTAACCAGAAACTCCCCGATATTTTTCTCGCCCTCGATTCTACCATGGTTTTTTTTGTCATGGACGGCCCAAAGACGAAAAGCCCATTTTCTGTAATGATTTTCTGTCATAGAAGTAGGAGCCCACCACATCTATGATGATACCAGGTTTTGTCACAATTATCGTCATAGAAGTGTCATAAGTATGACAGGAAAAAATTCGTTCGGCCCAAAATGTCACGGATGTGTCTTTTTTTGTAGTGCCAGGACTCCCTCAGTGGAGGCTTTAGATTGACGGATGATCTGCTGAGCCTTAGCTTCATCTTCCGGGAGTTCCTGTCTAAGCAGATAAGCCAGATATGGTTCAGTCCACTCGGGAGTGATAACAAGGATCTCTTGGACTAGGTCGATCACCGCAGGGATGTCCACTTCAGCCGGATTGGAGGGACCGATTGGTTGCGGGGGCTCCTCCACGAAAGGGTCTTCTTTGATCGTGGGCAAGTGCACGTGTTCTAGGAACACATTCTTAGGTACCGCTTGAGGGAGTCCTGGATTAAGGGGTCCTCGGGCGTCCGGCCTGTTGGACATGGGCCGGACTGATGGGCTATGAAGATACAAGACCGAAGACTCTCACCCGTGTCCGGACGGGACTCTCCTTGGCGTGGATGGCAAGCTTGGCATTCGGATATGAAGATTCCTTTCTCTGTAACCGACTTTGTACAACCCTAGTCCCCTCCGGTGTCTATATAAACCGGAGGTGTTAGTCCGTAGAGGCAATCATAATCATACAGGATAGACTTCTAGGGTTTTAGCCATTACGATCTCGTGATAGATCAACTCTTGTAATACTCATATTCATCAAGATCAATCAAGCAGGAAGTAGGGTGTTACCTCCATAGAGAGGGCCCGAACCTGGGTAAACATCGTGTCCCCTGTCTCCTGTTACCATCGACCTTAGGTGCACAGTTCGGGACCCCCTACCCGAGATCCGTCGGTTTTGACACTGACATTAGTGCTTTCATTGTGAGTTCCACTGCGTCGTCGTCAAGAGGTTCGATGGCACCATCAATCATCTACAACAACGCCGTCCTGGGGGAAGTTTTCCTCCTGGCCAGATCTTCATGTTCGGCGGCTTCGCACTGCGGGCCAACTCGCTTGGCCATCTAGAGCAGATCGACAGCTACGCCCTAGGTCACCAGATTAGTTTTGGAAACCTGGATTATGTCGCTGACGTCCGGGGAGACTTGATCTTCCAAGGATTCGCGACCCCAACTTCCGCTCTGGCCTTGTCGCCATGCCCGAAGACGGACTTCCTGAGTCCGCCGGACTGTCGGTAGCTACCAAACCCAGTACGGGAGAGTCGGGGGAAGTAGTGTCACTGGCAACCGTCGTGAAGCCGGACTCTTCTCCGGACACTGGCTCCAAATTCTCAGGGCCAGCATCATGTGAGTTCGGCCAGGGAACCTCCCTCCTGCCATACTCCACGGGCTCTCTCCTCCCTGGCAAAACCTCGCCTTTAAGCGAGGCTCTGTACTTAATGTGATCCCTCGTTATTACAGAGGAGCAACGTCCGAACTATGCCCAGCCTGGACTAGGGGCTAAGAGCAGGGAATTTTGCCTCCCACCCACCACCCACTTCATAGCCACTGTCGAGGACTTAACCGACATGCTCGATTATGGCTCCAACGACATCGACGGTATGGACGACGATGCCGGAGATGAGCAGGCCCAAAACCCGCCGTTTACTGGACGCTGGACGGCCACCTCTTCGTATGATGTGTACATGGTGGATACACCCAAAAAGGACAACGACGATGACAAAGAAGACCCAGTTGAGGATAAACCTCCTGTGATACAGCCAAAGCACCGGCGTCAGCGGTGCCGCTCTAAATCACGCCGTACAAAAGATAGCAATACCGGCACAGGAGACAATAACACTCTGGACGGTGCCGAAGACGGAGAAGACCCCGACGAGCCAACTGCCGGACAGGACGATCCAGAAGATGGGCAGGTCAGCCCTGAGGAACAGGCCGCAAACGAAGACTCGGAGGACAGTAATTATCTCCCACTCTCCGAGGATGAGGTGAGCCTTGGTGACGAAGACTTTATCGTGCCTGAGGAACCTCTCGAGCAGGAGCGCTTTAAGCGCCGGCTAAATGCCACTGCAAGGAGCCTGAAAAAGAAGCAGCAACAGGTTCAAGCTGATCAAGATCTGCTCAATGACAGATGGACCAACGTCCTGGCAGCCGAGGAATACGGCCTCGAGCGCCCGACCAAAAGTTACCCGAAGCGCAAATTGTTACCCCGATTTGATGACGAGGCGCTGGAGCCCGTGCCATCAGCGCGTAATGCGGCTGACCGACCACCACGTGGCTGGGACAAAGCGGCAACTCAAGCTGAACACCAGCCCATACTACCTCGCCGTAAAGGCAGAGACATAACTGCTCGGGGTTATACATATGACCTACGGCAGGACCTGGACAGTAGAGCAG
Source organism: Triticum aestivum (assembly GCF_018294505.1). Lineage (NCBI taxonomy): Eukaryota > Viridiplantae > Streptophyta > Magnoliopsida > Poales > Poaceae > Triticum > Triticum aestivum. The sequence goes on from NC_057799.1 coordinate 368,447,595, forward strand.
GTCAGACCAGATCGATCTACGGATCACGGGGGCATGCGCCGACGCGCGACGACGGCCATCTAGCCGGACGTGACAAACATAACCACACCCGAGCCGAAAACCGCAGACGGACTCCATCCGAGCTACGTCGCGACTTGGCCCGATATAGAGGCGCCGTTCACCCCTTATGCTTCACCGATGAGGTAATGGAGCACGAATTCCCGGAAGGGTTTAAACCCATGAATATCGAATCATACGATGGAACAACAGATCCCGCAGTATGGATTGAAGATTTTCTTCTCCATATCCACATGGCTCGTGGTGATGATCTCCACGCCATCAAATACCTCCCACTAAAACTAAAGGAACCAGCGCGGCACTGGCTAAACAGCCTTCCAGAAAACTCCATTGGCAGCTGGGAAGACTTGGAAGACGCCTTCCGCGATAACTTCCACGGTACATATGTCCGGCCACCAAACGCCGATGACCTAAGTCACATTATCCAGCAGCCCGGAGAGGCAGCCAGGAAGCTCTAGACTAGATTCTTAATTAAAAAGAACCAAATTGTCGATTGTCCAGACGCCTAAGCCCACGCAGCCTTCAAACATAGCGTCCGGGATGAGTGGCTCGCTCGCCACCTCGGTCAAGAAAAACCAAAATCCATGGCAGCCCTTACTGCTCTGATGACCCGCTTTTGTGCGGGAGAAGACAGCTGGCTCGCTCGTAGAAGCAACAACACTAGTGATCCGAGCACTTCCGAAGTTCGAGACGGCAGCGGCAAGCCACGACGCAATAAACACAAGCGTCGAAATAATAATGAAGGAACGCAAGAAACGTCGGTTAACGCCGGATTCAGCGGCTCCAAACCCGGTCAACGGAAAAAGCCATTCAAAGCAAACAGAGACGGACCATCCAATTTAGACAAGATACTGGATCGGTCCTGCCAGATTCATGGCACCCTCAATAAAACAGCTACTCACACCAACATAAGCTGTTGGATCTTTAAACAAGCCGGAAAGCTTAATGCTGAACACAAGGGGAAGGGGCCGCCCAGTGACAGCGATGACGAAGAGGCTCGCCAGCCGAACACCGGGGGTAAGAAGCAATTTCCCCCCGAAGTGAAAACCGTAAACATGTTATACGTCACGCACACCCCTACAGGGGAGCGCAGGCGCGCACTACGGGACGCATACGCCATAGAGCGGGTCACCCCAAAATTTAGCCAATGGGCGGCCTGCCCGATCACTTTTGATCGCAAGGACCACCCAGCTAGTATCCGTTACGAAGGTTCGTCAGCTCTGGTCATCGACCCAATTATCAATGGATTCCATCTCACGAAAGTCCTTATGGACGACGGCAGTAGCCTTAATCTACTTTACCAAGACACTGTCTGCAAAATGGGCATTGATCCTTCAAGAATCAAGCCTACCACAAATACCTTCAAGGGAGCAGTACCCGGCATAGAAGCTCACTGCATGGGCTCAATCACATTGGAAGTCGTTTTCGGTTCACCGAACAACTTTCAAAGCGAAGGCTTGACCTTCGATATTGTCGCGTTCCGCAGTAGCTACCAGGCACTACTCGGGCGTACCTCTTTTGCTCGTTTTAATGCGGTCCCACATTACACCTATCTAAAGCTTAAGATACCCGGTCCACACGGCATCATCATGATAAACGGAAATGCGGAACGCTCCCTCCCTCCGTATAGAGGAGCATACTATGGCTACTGCAGCCAAAGTACAAAGCGGTCTCATCAAGCCGCATATCTCATCGACCATCAAGCCACCGGTCCCTCTTAAATAGGACCGATCAATCTCAGAGCTGGATTAGCAGTTCGGCCTCCGTCGTTCGCCTCATATAGCCACAAAGTTTGTACCGCACATACATAATTATGCACTTAAAATACCCTGGTCATCGGCGGAGGCACAATACGGACAGTACTACAACGCGGTCCGCACTCCCATAGCCTTTTTCCTTTTTCTAACTATTTTTTATCTTTCACCACAGGTGACTCAAAGGCTGGTCATCTTACGGACTCTTTCGGAGTTCGGCTTCGTATATTTATCTAAAGGCTATTCCTGTTAAGGAGTCCTTTCGCTGAGGCAAGGCGGCGCAGACGTGCGACAGGAGGTCCAAATAATTTTTTGTAGACCACACTCTTTCTTTCGAGCCTGTAAGGTGCCTTTTCCCTCAGCCTTCGACCCCCAGCATGTCAAATAGCCCAGGTAGTGGCGTTATAATCAGTAAGATTGTGTTTGACTTGTCAATTAGATTCCAGTGAACATAATCCGTATTCAGCATTTGCTTTTTCTAAAAAACTGGATTTTGCTTCTTCAATTGTTTCACGCACACACCTCGGCAAAAATTGCCAGGGGCTCGATATGGTAACATACGAGTTGCTGACAAGTCCGAACAGCTTTATAGCATACTTCGGCGTCACGAGTTTGGCCTTATATGCATCAGCTCCGAATCATGTCTTTGGTCAATAGTTGGGTTGCCCGGTTCCTGTGCTTGCTACCTTACGTTCTGCCCTATCGGCTAAGGTAGTAAAAGGAGAACTACTGTGATTGTGTTTCCGGTTCATCTGGTCAAGCACCTCAGTAGAAAGCCGAAAACTGACTGTCATGATGCGGCGAGAGCTGGTCAACCACTCGATGACTTATCAGAATCTTTCGCGATTCCTTCTGTATTACATGAAGGACCGTTCTTCTGGTCACCTATGTAACGCACCGTATTCGGATAACCGCGTACATACCAGGGGCTATATCGTAGACCCACCGTCAAACTCCTATGGCTAAATGAAAGTGTTAAAGCCCTATAGTCCGATTGCCTAGTTCGCCGCATTGACACCTCCTTCACGGACCAAGACGTTGGGTCAAGAGTGATCAAGTGCTTTTCCGAACACCCCCGTATTATATGCGAGAGGGCCGAAGCCGACGACTGGTAAACTTTCAGATTATACAGAAAACGGCCGCACAGGAGGAACCAAAACTTTCAGGCAAAAGTATAACAAACATAGCCTTAATATATCATAATATTGTTTTCACAATTTTGGTACATTCACTCGAATATCATATCCTTCGAGCACTGACCCTCTATCTAGCGGGCGCCCTCTAGGACATCCTCAAAGTAATGCTCCGGCGTGTGATGGTCCTTGCCCCCGGGTGGACTCTTTGCTGCAATGTCGGTGGCCTTCATCTTCGCCAAGTACGTCTTGACACGGGCAAAGGCCATCCGTGCACCTTCAATGCACGTTGACCGCTTAACGGCGTCGATACGTGGAACCGCATCCACAAGTCGCTGCACCAAACCGAAATAACTATTCGGAATTGGCTCAGTCGGCCACAGCCGGACCACGACGTCCTTCATGGCAGATCCGGATATCTTGTGGAGCTCGGCCCACTGGGCCATCTGTTCGTTCAGCAACAGCGGACTCTTTGGCGTGCTGAATTGCGACCAGAAAAGCTTCTCTGTTGCATGCCCTTCTTTCGCTTGGAAAAACTGCGCCGCGTCGGAGACACTCTTCGGCAAGTCCAAGAATGCGTCTGGAGAACTCCACATTCGATTAAGCGGGGCATACTTCGGATCGCCGAATTTAGTCTGCAATAAGAAAGGCTTACTGGCCGCTATCTCCCCAGCTTGCCGGATCTCCTCCCGAGCCGCTCTAGACTTGGATCGTGCTTCTCTCGCCTCTTGTAAGGCCTTATTGAGATTGGCCGTTTTGGCTTTGTTATCCTTCTGGAGGAATTCGCACCGGACAGTGGCTTCCTTTAGCTCGCACGCCATGGTAGACATTCTCTCCTCGCACTGGCGCCAAGCAGCCTGTTCGGCCTTTAACTCATCAGCTGCCTTCTTGGCAGCCACATTACTCATCCTGGCTTGCTCCTTGGCTCGGGCAAGTTCAGCCCGAAGGGTCTCAACCGCGGCGGCACTATCTGCAGTTATGCATGTCTCAGTATATAATTCTTAGCTTCGTGCTCATGTTATTATACATACATATACTGACCGCCCCAAAACATACCTTGCGCCTCGTCGAGCCGCCTGTTAATAAGCGTGATGTCGTCATCCGCCACATCAAGTTTCTGCTTTAGACCTGCAACCTCTGTAGCGTGGGCAGTCGCCATGGATGTAACAGCCTGTGTTCTAATTAATTAGATTATTTCCTGGGCATATCTTTTCGATCCTCTGATTGCCTCCCTTTGGACGCCAACCAGTGTCTCAGGGGCTACTATCTATACACAGGTGCATTTTGCGCGTAGAGCGCAATTGAGGATATTACATTGCGTACCTCGAAGCCTCTTAGCAGGCCCATGAAGGCTTCATTCAATCTGCTCCTCGCGGACAGAATCCTTTCAACTACCGTACCCATTAAGGTACGATGTTCCTCTGAGACGGACGCATGTTGCAACATGTCCATCAATGTATTCGGCGCCCCCGGATTCCTGGAAGCGGCTGCAGGAGTACGGACTCCCTTCAAAGGATATGTTTACTCGACCCTAGAATCGTCTCCGGCCGTAAACCGGATAGTCCGGGATCTTTGTTATTGGTCCCCGTATGGGTCGCACGCCCTGGACCCGGGACGACCGAAGTATCATCTTCGGGCGTGGTCTTCATTGTCCCTCGCACCACTTGTTGATCGGGAGAGATCCTCCGGGACGACACCTCAAAGTCGTCCGCCCTAGTGGGCGAGGAGGTCAGAGGAGGCGTCCCGCTTTCCATCATCTCCGGAAGAAGATCCCCCGAGGAAGAGGACTGGAAGACTGCGTGTCGTACTGCAAACATATATTCTAGATGTTACCCTTGTAACCGAAAAAAGAACGGGATGTGTTCAAGACACCCTTGTTCACTTACGATTCGGCTAAAGGCTTGTCTTTACGGAGGAACTGTGCGACAACGTCGTCTTCCGAGCCCGAACCACCTAACAGGGGCATCTTCCCTCGCTTAGGAGCCTTTACTTCCAAACCTTCGGAGGCGGCCCTTTTCTTACCATGGGGAGAAGGGATGTCAACTTCTCCTTCTCTTTTGTCTTCGGAAGAGGGAGTCCCGATCTCCCCAGACATGGTGTCTGGTGTACCTTCAGAATGGAGGCCACCTATGGCCTTCTTGCTCTCTTCCTTGTCCTCCTTCGCCGGCACTTGATATGGTGCCGGAGCCAGCATCCTTGTTAACACAGGATCAACTGAGTCTTCGGGAAGAGGGGCCGAACACCTAATTCGTTCCACCTTCTTTATCCAGCCTTGGTCGAAGATGGTTTCCTCAGTATCTTATTACGGGATATCTAACTAAGCTGTGTTCGGGAGTCGAGTGCTTACCGAGGTATCCGGATGGTTGCAGTCGAGGTCGATGTCCTCGGTGGTATCCGGCCACTATTTTCGTGTCCCGAAAAATAACTTCCACATTCCTCTGTGCATCGTGCCGAAGAAGTGCTGAAGGGTTCCTAATCCTTCTGGGTTGAACTCCCATATTTGGAGGGGCCGTCGCTAGCACGGCAGGACCCGGCGGACTAACATTACCTGGATTACATTGATAAGACCGGTGTCCTTCTCAAGGAGACTCTGGATGCGGCTTTGTAGAGTTTGCACTTCGTCAATTGATCCCCAGTCCAGCCCCTTATTGATCCATGATGTGAGCTGTACTGGAGGGCCAGATCGAAACGCAAGTGTAGCTGCCCACTTGGTACCACAGGGGTTCAGTGATGTAAAACCACTCCCGCTGCCATAAATTGAGGATCCCGTGAAAGAGCCTTTTGGCCACAGAGTATTGGTAAGCTTGCTCACCATGGCACCACCACACTCCGCTTGCTTCCCCTCGATTACCTTCGGCTTCACATTAAAGGTCTTGAGCCACAAGCCGAAGTGTGGGGGAATATGGAGAAAGGCCTCGCACATGACGATGAACGCCGAGATGTGAAGAAAGGAGTCCGGAGCTAGATCGTGAAAATATAGCCCGTAATAGAACATGAGTCCACGAACGAAGGGATGGAGAGCGAATCCTAGCCCCCGGAGGAAGTGGGAGATGAATACGACCCTCTCGCCGGATCTGGGAGTAGGAATAACCTGCCCTTTAGCAGGGATCCTGTGGAGGATTTTCACGGTCAGGTATCTTGCCGCCTGGAGCTTCACGATATCCTCCTCTGTGACAGAGGAGGCCACCCACCGGCCTTGAGGGCTGGGTCCGGATATGACTGGGAGGCTCAGAGCAATTAAGTTGAAACCTGGATGCTGGAACTCGAGGTTGGAAAGGTTGAGGAAGAGGCAGGCGTAGAGGAGAAAGACGGGTTTGTGCCCCTTTATAAAGACGATGAATATCAAATGCCTCCTTGTAGGCCTTAAAACCTGCCTAATCCCAAGGAATCATGCCAATGGGACAGTTGGGTTAACCACGCCCATATTGATGAGAATCCCGCAATAAGGGGACACGATCTCTGCTTTGACAAGATGTGCCAATGAAACCGCGTCTCAAAACGTGGAGCGGCAGGCTAAAAACGGTTCAAAATAATGACCGGGTGGTGACGTGGTGTCACGCTACAAAAGTTGTCAGCGGATTGGACTCGTGTAATATTATACTCTCTGCGGTTGCGTGTGGAACTTGTTTTGCAGAGCCAGACACGTTCTTTGTGTTCGAAAGCTGTTTTGGAGTATTCGGAGAAGGAACCCGCCTTGCAATGCCGAAGACAATCTGCGCGCCGGACACCTCATCATTGAAGCCTGGTTCAGGGGCTACTGAGGGAGTCCTGGATTAAGGGGTCCTCGGGCGTCCGTCCTGTTGGAAATGGGCCAGACTGATGGGCTATGAAGATACAAGACTGAAGACTCTCACCCGTGTCCGGATGGGACTCTCCTTGGTGTGGATGGCAAGCTTGGCGTTCGGATATGAAGATTCCTTTCTCTATAACTGACTTTGTACAACCCTAGTCCCCTCCGGTGTCTATATAAACCGGAGGGGTTAGTCCGTAGAGGCAATCATAATCATACAGGCTAGGCTTCTAGGGTTTTAGCCATTACGATCTCATGGTAGATCAACTCTTGTAATACTCATATTCATCAAGATCAATCAAGCAGGAAGTAGGGTGTTACCTCCATAGAGAGGGACCGAACCTGGGTAAACATCGTGTCCCCTGTCTCCTGTTACCATCGACCTTAGACGCACAAGTTGGGACCCCCTACCCGAGATCCGCCGGTTTTGACACCGACACCGCCTTCCGAGTGGAACCCATCTTGGCCAGATCATCAGCTGCTTGATTCTTGAGTCATGACACGTGATGGAGGTCTAGTCCTTCAAAGTGCTTCTCCGGCTTTCTGACGACATTGCAATATCCTGTCATTGCTGGACTACAGATATCCCATTCCTTCATGACTTGGTTTATCACTAGGTCTGAGTCACCGTAGACCATCAGTCGGCGAACTCCTAGAGAAATTGCCATCCGTAATCCATACAGGAGAGCTTCATAATCGGCTTCATTGTTGGAGGAGCCGAAGTGAATCTGAAGCACATAGCTGAGTCGATCGCCTTTAGGGGACACCAAGACCACTCCAGCCCCGGAGCCGTGGAGCATCTTGGAGCCATGAATAAACATTGTTCAGTGCTTAGGGAGACTCGGGATGGGCTGTTCTTGTTCCATCCACTGGGCGAGGAAATCCACTAGGGCTTGTGACTTAATGGCTTTCTTAGCTTCGAACTTGATATCCAGCGGAAGGAGCTCGATGGCCCACTTCGCCACTCGGCCCGTAGTGTCTCTGTTGTTCATGATCTTAGACAGAGGGGCGTCACTTATCACCGCGACCGAGTGCTCTTGGAAGTAATGTGCCACCTTCTTTGCAGTCAGATAGATCCCATATACTAACTTCTGGTAATGCAGATACCTTTGCTTGGAAGGGGTCAGGACTTCGGAGATGTAGTAGACTGGTCGTTGGAGCTTGAAGGTTTTGCCTTCTTCTTCCTGCTCCACACTGAGTACCGTGCTAACAACTTCGCTCGTGGCCGCGATGTATAAGAGCAGTGTCTCTTTCCTGCTCGGAGCAGCTAGCACTGGTTGGGTGGAAAGCAGGGCTTTGAGTTCCTGGTACGTAGCATGCACTTCGGGAGTCCATTTGAACCCGTCAGACTTCTTCATCAATCGGTAAAGCGGCAGGGCTTTTTCACTGAGTCTTGATATGAACCTACTCAGGGCTGCCAGACAGCCCGTGAGGCATTATACGTCGTGGAGACGCTTTGGTTTTTTCATCCAGACGATTGCTCTGATCTTTTCGGGATTTGCGTCGATCACGCGTTCGGAAATGAGGAAACCAAGCAACTTGTCGGCAGGGACCCCGAAAGTACACTTAGCCGAGTTGAGTTTTATGCCAAAAGCGCGCAAGTTCGCGAAGGTCTCGGCGAGGACGGTTAGGAGATCGGAACCTTTCCTAGACTTGACCACGATGTTATCCATATAGGCCTCCACATTCCGACTGATCTGCTTTTGCAAGCACTTCTGAACTATTCGTTGGAATATGGCCCCATCATTTTTCATCCCGAATGGCATAGTGATATAGCAAAAACACCTGAATGGGGTGATGAGGGCTGTTTTTATTTCATCGGGACCATACATTCGGATCTGGTGGTACCCGGAGTAAGCATCCAGAAATGATAACCGCTCACACCCGGCAGTAGAATCTACTAACTGATCTATGCGAGGGAGGGAGAAATGATCTTTCGGGCAGGCCTCATTGATGTGCTAAAAATTGATGCACATTCGGAGAGAGTTATTCTTCTTCGGCACCATGACGACGTTGGCGAGCCACTCGGAGTGGCACACCTCTCGGATAAATTCGGCGGCTAAGAGCCGCACGATCTCCTCGCCAATCGCCTTGCACTTCTCGATGGAAGATCGTCGAAGGTGCTCTTTGACAGGCTTCATTTTCAGGTCGACACATAGTCTATGCTCAGCCAGTCCCCTAGGAACACCCGGCATGTCAGAAGGCTTCCATGCGAAGATGTCCCAGTTCCCACGAAGGAACTGGATGAGCGTGCCTTCCTATTTGCTGTCAAGGGTGGTGGAGATGTTGGTTGGGGCGGCATTCAGATCTTCGGGATGAATGTGCACTGGCTTCATCTCTCTGGCCGACTGGAAAGCGGATTCCACAGTCGGCTTCTTGTACTTCAACAGATCACTTGAATCCACTGCTTTCTTGTACTCGTCCAACTCAGCCATCGTGTAACGCCCACGATGCGGCTATATCTCCCACGTGTCGAGGCACGACTTAGAGGCATAACCGCATAGTGGTTTTGTCGCAAGAAGGGTCATCTTCATACAATCCCATGTAATGAACAAGAATGGGATAAAGAGTTGGCTTACAATCGCCACTTCACACAATACATAAATATCATTCACACATCATCCAAAATACAATCATATAGACCGACTACGGTCAAAATCCAGATGAAAATACGATAACCCCAAATGCTAGATCCCCGATCGTCCCAACTGGGCTCCACTACTGATCATCAGGAAAAGACACGTAGTAACGACCACGTTCCTCGTCAAACTCCCACTTGAGCTCGACGCCATCATCTGCACTGGCATCGTCGGCACCTGCAACTGTTTTGGAAGTATCTGTGAGTCACGGGAACTCAGCAATCTCACACCCGCGAGATCAAGACTATTTAAGCTTATAGGACAAAGAGGTGCAAAGAGGTGGAGCTGCAGCGGTAAAAGCATATATGGTGGCTAACTTGCGCAAATGAGAGCGAGAAGAGAGCAACGGAACGGACGTCATCTAGCAATGATCAAGAAGTGATCCTGAACACCTACTTACGTCATCCATAACACAGACCGTGTTCACTTCCCGGACTCCGCCGAGAAGAGACCATCACGGTTACACACGCACTTGGTGTATTTTAATTGAGTCAAGTGACAAGTTATCTACAACCGGACATTAACAAATTCTCATCTGCCTCATAACCGCGGGCACGGCTTTCGAAAGATAATACCCTGCAGGGGTGTCCCAACTTAGCCCATCATAAGCTCTCACGGTCAACGAAGGATAAACCTTCTCCCGGAAAGACCCGATCAGTCTCGGAATCCCGGTTTACAAAACATCTCGACAATGGTAAAACAAGACCAGCAAAGCCACCCGAATGTGCCGACAAATCCCGATAGGAGCTGCACATATCTCGTTCTCAGGGCACACCGGATGAGACATCCTACGAGTAAAACCAGACCTCGAGTTTCCAGGAGGGGGCCCCGCAGTCTGCTCAGTTCGGACCAACACTCGAAGGAGCACTGGCCCGGGGGGGTTAAAATAAGATGACCCTCAGGCTCGCGAAAACCCGGGGGAAAAAGGTATAGGTCGCAAATGGTAAAACCAAGGTTGGGCCTTGCTGGAGGAGTTTTATTCATGGCGAACTGTCAAGGGGTCCCATAAATCACCCGACCGCGTAAGGAACGCAAACTCAAGGAACATAATCCCGGTATAACAGTAACTAGGGCGGCAAGAGTGGAACAAAACACCAGGCATAAAGCCGAGCCTTCCACCCTTTACCAAAATATATAGATGCATTAATTAAATAAGAGATATTGTGATATCCCAACATATCCATGTTCCGACATGGAACAAACTTCAACTTCACCTGCAACTATCAACGCTATAAGAGGGGCTGAGCAAAAGCGGTAACATAGCCAAACAACGGTTTGCTAGGAGAGGATGGTTAGAGGCTGACATGGCTAAAAATAGGAGACATGATATAGCAAGTGATAGGTAGCGAGCATGGCAATAGAGCGAACAACTAGCATAGCAAAGATAGAAGTGATTTCGAGGGGTGGTCATCTTGCCTGCAAGATTCTCAGAGTTGTCGAAAGCTTGATCCTCGTAAGCGTACTCGACAGGTTCCTCATTCACGAACTCGTCTCCCGGCTCTACCCAAGACAAGAACACAAACAAACGGAACCACAATCAACAACGAGAAATGCGCAAGCAACATGATGCAAAACATGTATGATATGCAAGATATGATATGCGATGCATATGCGTTCTCCGGAAGGAAAATGATGAACATGGCAGTAACTTGGCAAACCAAGCATGCCACTGAAAAGATGAGATGATTTCAGTCAAAATCGATATAAAGATCACCGGAATCGGATGCACGGTTTGCAAATGGCAAGCAAAACAAGGATGACACTAATCTGCGATAAACAGCAAGATAGCACTTAAAATGCAACAAGTAACAAAGCTACAGCAGACCAACATAGCAACAAAGCATATGACAGTAATCTACAGGAGATGCTTGACAAAAGATGAACACTGAGCTACGGCTAGTTCACAACATATCAAGCTCAAACAAGCATGGCAAAAGAGCAAAAGATTACAGGTTCACTGACTTGGTGAAAAACTGGACATGGCAGAAATCAGTATCAGGTAGCCATGTTCAGAGCACGAAATCAACATGCTATAGGAACTTAACATAGCAAAACAAGGCATGGTAGTGTTCTACTAAATTCACATGACAAAAGTCCCTTACTGACCATAAGCCAAAAAGGACCATAAGAGCAATGCATGACAAATCAAGCATGATGCACGGCAGAAATATTAATATGTAGGCCTCTTTGTAAGCTTGATGCACTCACTACAGAGCAATGCATGACAAATCAAGCATACCTACAGCAAGATGGCATGTCTATGAAGCTATCCATGGCAAGAACAATTGCATTGCATGTATGGATCAACTACAATAAGCTTGGCAAAAATGCATATCATGTTAAGAATCTGCCAGAAATATTTTATAGCCAAAGTAGATCAAGATTGAGTTATTCTATGGCACTCTAAAATTGCAAACAATTGCAGGAATGGATCAATTACAACTATATCTACAAAACATCCTTAATGAATATCTTCAAAATATGCATGGATCTCTCTGTAGCATCAAGTTTACATGGCAACAAAGTTACAGCAAACGAGGACTTAGAGAGAAATCACCAAGTCCCTGAAATCAGAAATATTACGGGGCCTACTTTGCATGCTTGTGCTAGTCACCACAAAGATCACAAAAAATACATGGACTACACCACTGGAAATATGGCATGTCATACTTCAAAACACATGTAGAGCTCATGCTCAAAAGATGCACAGAATAAATGATACAAAAATGACAAATCTCCAAGTTCTGCTAAGAACCAGAGAATAACAGCAACTAGCCCTCTTCCAACGAAGATTTGGGCATCAATATGACCTCTAATGAACATGGTGTAATTGAACAAAATGAAGAGCATCACGAGGTGAACAATTTGACATATTACACGCGCGAATCGGAGGTACATGCACAAAGTTACGGCATCTCAAACAGAAGCACATGCTGAGAAATTTCCAGACTTAGAAGAAAAAACGAGGACGAGAAAGTCAACGGGCCTCACCACATCTGGATCGAACGAGCTCTTCGAGCCCGAGCTCGCTCGCCGGCGGAGGAAGGAGGGAGAGGGAGCGGCGGCCGGAGGGAGGAGGAGAAGAGGGGCCCGGAGGGCGGCGGTCGCCGGCCGGAGCGGGCGGAGGAGGGCGGCGCCGGCGGGGACCGCGGCGGCGGCGGCGGTCGGCGGCGGGGCCGGCCGGCGCGGAGGCGGCGGCGGAGGCGGCGCCCGGCGGCGGGGCAGGCGCGCGGCGGCGGGCGTGGGCCGCGGGGGCCGGGTCGGGCCGGCGGGGACGGCGGCGGCGGACGCTGACGTGGCGACGGGCGATTCATCCGCCGGCGCGGGCGGACGTGTCCGGCGCGGGCGGACGCTGTCCGGCGGCGCGAGGGATTTTTGCTAGGGTTAAACTGCGATTCCGTTTTTCGGGATGCCCACTTATAAATAGGTAGAGGGAGCTAGGAGGCTCCAAATGAGGTGCGGTTTTCGCCCACACGATCGTGATCGAACGACCTAGAGCATGGAAGAGTGTTTTGTGGGTTTTGGGCTGGTTTTAGAGGGGGTTTTTGCTGGACACTTAAATGGACTTTGCGGATGCCCGGTTAACCGTTAGAGTATCAAACGACCTCCGAATGGAACGAAACTTGACCGGTAGTCTCCGGGTGGTATATTAAGACCACTTGACAAGCCTCGGTCCATTCCGAGAAAGTTTGACGCACGCACACGAAAGAAAACAAGGGGGGTGCACCGGAGGAGATAGGAGCGCCGGATTGGAAAACGGACAACGGGGAAAATGCTCGGATGCAAGATACGAACACGTATGCGAATGCAATGCACATGATGACATGATATGAAAATGCATGACATGACAAAATACAAAACGAAAGACAAAACCCGACAACGGAGGGAAAAACATAACACATAGCCGGAAATGGCAAGAGTCGGAGTTACAAATATGGCAAGTAACATGCGGGGTGTTACAACACTCCACCACTACGAGAGGATCTCGTCCCGAGATCTAGGACTGAAAGAACTCCGGATATTCGGAACGGAGATTGTCGTGGACTTGTCACGGCAGACGTCCTTGAGCTAAGACTTAGTCGTGGAGCCATCGCAACTAGGAAGCTTGAAGGGGTTATGCGGGACAAGGAACACGGGGGTTTATACTGGTTCGGCCCCTTACGGTGAAGGTAAAAGCCTACGTCCAGTTGAGGTGGTATTAATCAGGGTTTCGATAACCAGGGAGCTAAACAGCTATGCCCGGCTCTCGATCAGATTGTTGTCGCCCCTCAACCGCTGTCGGGTCGTCCCTTTATATATGGAGGCTGACGCCCAGCAGCCCTTAGAGTCCCGGCCGGCTCATAAGAGTGTCCGGCTCGGACTCTAAACAATACTTGCCTTACACTACAAGTCTACTATAACAATGATTGTAACTACGGGCTTTAAGCCGTATCCGGGTCTCAGCCCATCTCTGGCCCATTATCCTGAAACTTAGCTCCGGGCTTCTGGTAATGATCCTTGGAGTAACCCGGCCCTCCTGGCGGGTGACCCCCAGGTCTATATCCTCAACATTAGGCCCCAGATTGACTTGAGCCGGCTCGTGTCAATCTTCAGCTCTGCAGACAGAAAAATTCTCCGGCTTACCATTCATGTGAAGGTCATAACCCGGAGTGACGTCATCCTCTGGACTCCGGATAATCCGCCGTGACGTCATCCTCCATCAAGTCCGTTTTTTACTCCGCCAGATCCGCAACGGATCTTTGCTTTTACTGTCTTTGCGAAAATCGAGGCGCCGTGAGGGGGAGTTAACCACGCCGTGGCCTCCTTGAATCCCGCGCCCCCTTATGACTCGGCCTTATAAATAGGCCGGCCCGGCACTCTCTTCTCACACTCTCCTTCTTCTTCCTCGCGCTGCCGTTCCTCTGCCCGAGCTTCTGCCGCCGCCGCCGTCGTCACGCCCCTGATCTTCACTCTTCATAGACCCTTTGCGGTAACTGTTCGAGATCCATTCTATCTGCAAAAAATCCTCTTTTCACTGCTTAAAAACCATGTTCCACCTTAAGAACTTCTCCTGTTTCTGTTTCTTTAGGTCTAGAAAATTTTCATCTTGCCCGACCATTTTGATCCGAAAAAGTTACTGTAATGTATGAAATCTGTTTTACCACACTTAGTAAAAACTGCAACCCTTGAATCTTGGCGGCTTATATTTCCGACTTAAAGAAAACACGCGCCGTAGAACTTTTCCGGTTTAAAGAGAACCATGCTCTGTAGTATCTTCCGACTTAACCGCAGTAAGCCGCAGATGACCAACTCATCCTGAATGCTCTGACGGCTTAAATAACCCACCATGTCAATACATACCATTAGTCCCCTTCATAAGCCGTCATTGTAACTTGAATGATAAACTCCGGCTTATAATTAACCCGGACACTTTCCTCTTTATCATAGATCACAACCGTCACCATGCCTCCCAAAGCTCCCATCACTTGCAACTGGATGAGATCCAACATCACTGATGAGACCCTGGCCAACTTTGTTAAGTCCGGATATCTGCCCAGGAAGGAAGTGATGTCCTACCGTGCCCTTGACCCGTCCGAAGAGAGACCTCAGCCGAGGGACGGGGAGGTAGTGATCTTTGCAGACCATATGAGCCGGGGCTTTGCACCGCCCGGCTCAAAATTCTTCCGGGACGTGCTCAACTTCTTTGACCTTCGGCCTCAGGATATAGGACCCAATTCCGTATCCAACATCTGCAACTTCCAAGTTTTTTGTGAAGTATACCTTGGAGAAGAGCCGAGTCTGCTGCTCTTCAGAGAGCTATTTTATTTGAACCGCCAAACCGAGTGCGCAAACGGCCCAAGTCTGGAGTTAGGCGGCATCTCCATCCAACGGCGCAGGGACTGCCTATTTCCTTACGCAGAACCGCCAAGTCACCCCAAGGACTGGAACATGACTTGGTTCTACTGCCAAGACACGTCCCCGGCTGATGAAAGCCCGCTGCCCGGCTTTCGCCCAACGCGCCTGGAGCCGACTCATCCGCCATCCGACAAGCTGTCTGCCGCGGAACGCCAGCCTCTGCTTCCAACGATCAATAAGATCAAGGCCCTGCTAGGCAACGGTCTGAACGGAATAGACCTGGTCCAGGTCTGGATCTCTTGGCGGGTGATCCCGTTGAGCCACCGCCCCGGCTTAATGTGTGAGTATACCGGGCGAAAGGATGACCCGCAGAGGCACAGTCGCAATGATCTTCCAGAAGACGTTGCTGAAGAAGAGACCAAGGCTCTGCTAAACGAGAGCCTGGCAGACTGTGGAAGAACCGGGCTAGCCCCGTTCTGCAAGACCAATCCAGCCCCAGCGGTAAGCCGCTGACTTTAACCTTTCCATTTTGTTTTACCTGTCCTTTTACTAAGAGCTCATTACTGTATTTCGCAGGCTGATGATAAATTCTGGCGGGTCAAGTATGACCATGAGGCGGCCAAGAAGGCCAGGAAGGCGAAGAAAGCCGCCAAGAGAGCCGCCCCTCGCAAAAAGGGAAACAGACCCACTGCTTCGGAGCTGCTGCAATTAAGCGATAGCTCCGAGTCAGAGGTAACCCTTAAACCTTTTAAATTCTTGCAGTATATGTCGTCTGATGCTGTCCGCCTTATCAACACTTGCTTATTGACAGGATGACACCGGCGCCAGTAACCCGGTGGTCGAAGAGGTAACATCACTTCCCTCCGGCTCGGAGCCTTTGCCACAGCTGAAAGTCCGAAGGGTAACCCGGAAAGTAAGCTTTTCCCATCCATTAGCTCACCGAGACCCTCAATTTCTTTTGAAGCAGCAGGTTCACGAGAGCCGGCGTCACACCCGGGCCCGCAAGGACACCGACCTCTCCACCGGGTTACCCGACGCAACGAGGAAACGCCGCACTGAGGTTTTTTCTCACCTGTACCCTTTTCATCCGTTGGCGGGTGTCATCCGTCAGCCACTCAACTCTTCTGACTCCAATTACCAGGAGACCTCCCCCTCTTCGGGTGACTCCATGCAGTCAAGTCTGCCGGCCTTCAAGACTGCCCCGGGTAATAACAATCTCCTTACATTATCTGTCTGTACTTACCCTTTGTATGCCTAACACTTCTGCCTTTTCAGTGCCCAGGCAAAGCTCACCAAAAGAGCAAAGAAGACAAGGTCAGCCGGAGTGCCAGACTTGCCTGAGCCGGAGACGACGGCTCAAGAGCCGCCAGCCGCCTCCGCCCCCGAAGCCACCATTCCCATGGACACGGCGCCTGAAGCCCCTGCCCCGAGCACCAAGAGAACAACCGAAGCATCAGCTAACCCGGAGGCGTCCGGCTCAGCCCCACCGGCTAACGACCCGGACGTGGTAATTACCCGGACGGAGTATGTTGAGCCGGGGAGGCCGACCGCACTGGCCAAATGCTCCGCGAAGGGGGAGTTGCTGCAACCCCATCGGGTGAATCTGGATCTCTCCAGCTACACCGATTTAAGCATTGGAGAGCTTGTCTCAGGCTATATCAGCCAGGTTCACAAGAGCCGAGACGCCGAGATCGCCATGGTCAACCAGATCCAACAGAAATCTGAGGTAACCTTCTGCTGTTTTCTTATTTCTGCATAGTGATCCTTGTCATTCTAGCCCCCAAGTCTAGGACTTATACTTGAATATGTTGTAGACTTTCGATTCCGGCTTACTGAACTGAGCCAGCCGTACATAGATAGTTACGTTCAATATGCATTAGCCCCCAAGTGCCAAGTGCCTTTGCTTGGAAAGCGCTTGGGACTTTATAGAATGACTGTTAATAACCCGGAAATATATGCAGGCTGTTGGCAAGAAATTAGAGTCGGACCTGGCGGATCTCAAGAGCCGGCTGAAGGCACAAGAAATGGAGACCCGGAAGGCAAATGCCAAGTTTGTCTCCAGCATCGCCGCTCAGGAAAATTGAAAACTGAATTCGACGCTGAGCGGAAGGCCTGGGCTGAGGAGAAAGCCGCACTGGTGACCCGGGCAGAACAGGCGGAGAAGGCCCTCACTGAGAAGACCGCTGAGCTCTCCGGTCTAAAGCGCCAAGTGTCCCAAATGGTAGCTGCCATCTTCGGTAAGTCGCCTCACCGGCTTTCATTCACGTTGGAATGTTTACATCTCTTAACTCATCCTTATCACCGGGTCATCTGATGTTGTTTAAACAGGTTCCAGAAGCGCCAACTTGAACCAGAGCGTGGTCACCAAGTTAAAGGCCGTGTACACCCTGGTGGAACAGCTCTACACCGGGTCACAACGGGCCTTAGCTGTGGTGGCCCAGTCGAATGAAGTGCCGACTCATCTGGCCGAAGTCCTGCGCCGGCTCGCAGTTCTGCCGCAGCGGATCCAGGAGCTACGACGAGCATCCGCGAGATCCGGAGCCATTGCCGCACTGAGCCGGGCCAAAGCCTTCTTGCCGAAGCTAGACCCGGCAGACATCGCCCTGGGTTACCCCAGCCTGAAAGAAGACGGCTCAGCGTTCGACCAGAAGGACTTCGCGGCTTGTGTGAAGGCTGTGCGCCCGGTGGCCACCATCATCGGGAACGACACCGATTTAACGAAGTATCAGCCGGGATACAACGCGGAGAATCAGAGGATTCCAACCCCTCGCTATGAAGCTATCAATCTGATTCCCCCGGCTCGCCAGCACACCTTCGCCCCGGAGATTAACCCGGCCGGGTTAATTGACGAAGAAGCTCAGTTCGAAGCTCTCAGTGGCATCAACTGGAAGTCGTCGACCTTCGAAGCCTTGGGATCAGCCGGAGCGGAAGATGAGCCGGGGACTTCGACTCAGCAGGCGTCATAAACCGGCTAGCGGCCCACCAAACAACGCTCCACCCTTGAAACTTTGAAAGATTTTTGTAATAGAACAGGTGCAACAATTTATCTCTGCCGTGCCATCGTGCACGTAATGAATGCTGAAATCCTTTGAAGTCATTCTCTTGATGCTCCTCCGGGTCATAATTATCCTTTGTGTTTCTCAACCTTTTTTTAAAAAAAGTACCTTCAAGCATCTGCATAGAAAGGTAAATCACAAGTCTCAAGACGGCTTATCACCCTCCGGATTAAATGACCCGGGTAGCATGGTTGGTATCTTAACTCTAATGGACTTGTCTTGATGACATCCAGGATGTTCAATTAACAAGATAACTCCAAAACTAAGCCGGCAAGCGAAACCCGGTAGTACATACTTTGATATGACCAGAGTAAACTTGTGGTAAAATATAAAAACTTAAGGGCTTCCGGTTCGAATACGACCAGAAACCCGGTCCAAAGGGGTTAAGCTAAGATTCGGATACGGTCATATAGCCCCCAATGGGTGTGGCGATGCCAATCAAGAGGGTACCGACAGCTATGCTCTCTTTGGTTCGAATACGACCCATGTTTGAACAGGAAGCCCCCAAGTGATTCTGAAAATTGTTTAACGACGCTGATTCGAATACGGTCCATGTCGGTTCTTAGAGGGGTTACACTATGATTCAAATATGACCAGAGGCAACTTCCCAATGAGCTTGGCACTTTGCCAATCAAATGGGTATCGACAGCTATGTTCTCTTGGGTTCGAATACGACCCATGTGTGAACAGGAAGCCCCCAAGTGACTTTACTGCTTACAGCTAGATTCGAAGATGATCATAAGCCGGATCTTTTGTAAGTCAGCATGTAAAAAACAACACACATGTTTGGAAGAGACCAAAGGACAGAGGTCCTGCTTTATTGCTTTATCATAATATATACATGGCGGAGATAAATATGTACACCACAAGAGCCGGTAGCTCAAGTGTAGTAAGGCCGAAGCTGAGCTATGTTCCACGGCCGACGGGTCTCCTCCTCAGATTTACGCGAGTCTTTATGCTCCCGGATATCAATGAGGTAATATGACCCGTTGTGCAAGTTCTTACTGACCACAAAAGGCCCTTCCCAAGGTGGGGATAACTTGTGTGCATCTGTTTGATCCTGGATGAGCCGGAGCACCAGGTCGCCTTCCTGGAAGACCCGGGACTTGACCCGGCGGCTATGATAACGGCGCAGGTCTTGTTGGTAAATCGCTGAACGGGCGGCTGCCACATCACGCTGTTCGTCCAACAAGTCCAGAGCATCTTGGCGCGCCTGTTCATTATCCGTCTCAACATAAGCCGCCACACGAGGTGAATCATGACGGATGTCGCTGGGGAGAACTGCTTCTGCTCCATAAACCATGAAGAAAGGCGTGAAGCCTGTAGACCTGTTAGGAGTAGTGTTGATGCTCCATAAGACGGAGGGCAACTCCTCCACCCAACAACCCGGCGTCCGTTGCAAAGGGACCAAAAGCCGGGGTTTGATGCCCTTCAGAATCTCCTGGTTAGCTCTCTCAGCTTGACCATTGGATTGGGGGTGTGCCACTGAGGAAACATCAAGTCGGATATGCTCTTGTTGACAAAACTCTTCCATAGCACCCTTGGATAGATTGGTGCCATTGTCAGTTATGATGCTGTGCGGAAAACCGAAGCGGAAAATCACCTTTTTCATAAATTGAACCGCCGTGGCTGCATCGCACTTGCTAACTGGCTCAGCCTCCACCCACTTCGTGAATTTGTCAACTGCCACCAAGAGGTGGGTCTTCTTATCCTTGGATCGTTTAAAGGGTCCAACCATATCAAGCCCCCAGACCGCAAAGGGCCAAGTGATTGGGATCATCCTTAACTCCTGAGCCGGCACATGAGCCCGTCGTGAGAACCTTTGGCAGCCATCACATTTACTGACCAAGTCCTCTGCATCAGCGTGAGCCGTCAGCCAATAAAAACCATGATGGAAAGCCTTGGCCACAAGAGATTTTGAACCGGCATGATGGCCACAATCCCCTTCATGGATCTCACGCAAGATCTCTTGACCTTCCTCAGGGGAGATACAACGCTGAAATGCCCCTGAAACACTGCGATGATGCAACTCGCCATCGATAACAATCATTGACTTAGCCCGCCGGGTTATTTGCCTGGCCAGAATTTCATCCTCAGGCAACTCTCCCCGGGTTATATAAGCCAGATATGGCATTGTCCAGTCTGGTATGACATGAAGAGCCGCCACCAGTCGCGCCTCCGGGTCAGGGATAGCCAAGTCCTCCTCTGTAGGCAACTTGACCGAAGGGTTGTACAGGACATCCAGGAAAGTGTTAGGCGGCACCGGCTTTCGCTGAGAGCCTAGCCGGCTTAACGCATCAGCCGCCTCGTTCCTCCTGCGATCAATATGCTCCACTTGGTATCCCTGGAAGTGCCCGGCAATGGCATCAACCTCGCGGCGATAAGCCGCCATTAGAGGATCCTTAGAATCCCAGGTGCCTGATACTTGTTGAGCCACCAAGTCTGAGTCACCAAAGCACCTCACCCGGCTTAAGCTCATCTCCTTAGCCACCCGAAGACCGTGGAGCAAAGCCTCGTATTCAGCCGCATTGTTAGTGCAAGGAAACATCAACCGTAGCACATAATGGAATTTGTCACCTTTAGGGGAAGCCAAGACAACACCAGCCCCCGAGCCCTCCAGCTGCCTGGACCCATCAAAGTGAATAGTCCAATAAGTGTTATCCGGCTTTTGCTCGGGTACTTGTGATTCTGTCCAATCATTGATGAAATCCACCAAGGCCTGAGACTTAACAGCAGTGCGTGGCACATATTTAAGGTCATGAGGTCCAAGTTCTATAGCCCACTTAGCAATTCTCCCTGTAGCCTCTCTGTTTTGGATAATATCACCAAGAGGGGCGGAACTGACCACAGTGATGGGATGACCCTGAAAATAATGCTTAAGCTTCCGGCTCGCCATAAACACCCCATATACAAGCTTCTGCCAATGCGGATACCGCTGCTTGGACTCAATGAGCACCTCACTGACATAATAAACCGGCCGCTGAACCGGATGCTCCTTACCCGCCTCCTTGCGCTCCACCACAATAGCCACGCTGACGGCTCGTGCGTTTGCCGCCACATACAGTAGCAAGGGCTCCTTATCAACCGGAGCAGCAAGGACGGGGGGCTCTGCCAGTTGCTTTTTCAAATCCTCAAAAGCGGTATTAGCTGCATCATTCCAGACAAAGTTGTCAGTTTTCTTCATCAACTGATATAAGGGCATAGCCTTCTCACCCAAACGGCTTATAAACCGGCTTAAAGCAGCGATGCGACCCGCCAAACGCTGAACGTCATTTACACACGCCGGCTTAGCTAAGGAAGTGATGGCCTTGATCTTCTCCGGGTTAGCCTCAATGCCTCTGTCAGAAACCAAGAAGCCCAATAGTTTGCCTGCAGGAACACCAAAAACACACTTGGCTGGGTTAAGCATCATCTTATAGACCCGGAGATTGTCGAAGGTTTCCCTTAAGTCATCTATCAGGGTTTCCTCCTTGATGGATTTAACCACAATGTCGTCCACGTAAGCGTGAACATTGCGCCCGATCTGTTTATGAAGACAATTCTGCACACAACGCTGGTAAGTCGCCTGTGCACACTTGAGTCCAAAGGGCATAGACACATAGCAGAAGGCTCCAAAGGGAGTGATGAACGCCGTCTTCTCCTGGTCCTTAACTGCCATCTTAATCTGATGATACCCGGAATAGGCATCCAAGAAACTTAAGCGTGCACAACCTGCCGTAGCATCAATGATCTGATCAATATGGGGGAGAGCAAAAGGATCAGCCGGACACGCCTTGTTCAAGTCCGTGTAGTCCACACACATCCGCCAGGTGCCGTTCTTCTTAAGTACAAGCACCGGGTTAGCCAACCACTCTGGGTGAAAAACCTCAACAATGAACCCGGCCGCCAAAAGCCGGGCCACTTCTTCACCAATAGCCTTCCGCCTCTCTTCGTTAAACCGTCGAAGGAACTGTCTGACCGGCTTAAATTTTGGATCAACATTGAGAGTGTGCTCAGCGAGTTCTCTAGGTACACCTGGCATGTCAGAAGGTTTCCATGCGAAGATGTCCCTATTCTCACGGATGAACTCGATGAGCGCGCCTTCCTATTTCGGGTCCAGATTTGCACTGATGCTGAACTGCTGAGACGAGTCACCTGGAACAAAATCAACAAGTTTAGTCTCATCAGCTGATTTAAACTTCATTGCTGGTTCATTCTCCGTGGTTGGCTTTTTCAGAGAGGTCATATCTGTTGGGTCAACATTGTCTTTATAAAATTTCAACTCTTCTGTGGCACAAACAGACTCTGCATAAGCCGCGTCACCTTCCTCACACTCCAGAGCCACTTTCCGGCTGCCGTGAACCGTAATGGTCCCGTTGTGACCCGGCATCTTGAGTTGTAAGTACACATAACACGGCCGTGCCATGAACTTGGCGTAAGCCGGCCGTCCAAATATGGCGTGGTAAGGACTTCTTATCTTGACCACCTCAAAGGTCAACTTCTCCACCCTGTAGTTGTTCTCATCACCGAAGGCCACTTCCAGTTCGATCTTGCCGACTGGATAAGCCGATTTACCGGGTACCACACCATGGAAGATAGTATTTGACTGGCTGAGGTTCTTATCAACTAGCCCCATACGACGGAAAGTCTCATAATAGAGGATGTTGATGCTGCTGCCTCCATCCATGAGTACCTTTGTGAACTTATAGCCTCCCACTTGAGGAGCCACCACTAAGGCCAGGTGGCCCGGGTTATCCACCCGGGGAGGGTGATCCTCCCTACTCCACACTATGGGCTGCTCCGACCACCGTAAGTAGCGTGGAACCGCCGGCTCAACAGCATTAACAGCCCTCTTGTGAAGCTTCTCGTCTCGTTTGCACAAACTAGTGGTGAACACGTGATACTGTCCACCGCTAAGCTGCTTTGGGTTGGTCTGATAGCCCCCCTGTTGCTGTTGATGACCCTGACCAGACTGTTGATTAAAGCCCCCTTGACCGTTCTGAGGACCGGAATTTGACCCGCCGCCCGGGCCATGAAAGCCGCCGGCGCCGGAGCCGCCACCCGGTCCATTGTAGTTTTTAAAGGCCTTCATGATAGCACAATCCTTCCACAGATGAGTCGCTGGCTTCTCTCTAGAACCGTGTCTCGGACAAGGTTCATTCAACAGCTGCTCCAGAGAAGGTCCTGACCCGCCGCCTCGGGGAGGGGGCCTCCCCTTGCGTCGCTGGTTGTTACCTTGGGTGTGTTGGCTACGAACTCCAGGCTGCCATCGGCCTTGCGCTTGCCTCCTCCTTGATTCCCCGGGTTAAACTGAGGACCCTTGCCATTGCCGTTCTTCTTTCCCTTCCCTGTCCTTTCATCATCTGAAGGGGGATCCTTGGTACCATCAGAATCGGCGTACTTGACAAGAGCCGCCATTAGTGTACCCATATCAGTGCAGTCACGTTTAAGCCGCCCAAGTTTCATCTTTAGGGGCACAAAGCGACAGTTTTGTTCCAACATCAAGACTGCAGAGCCGGCATCCATCTTATCTGATGAATGTATGATCTCCTTGACCCGGCGAACCCAATGGGTCGTGGATTCACCCTCCTGCTGCTTACAGTTAGTCAAATCTACAATTGACATAGACTGCCTACAGGTATCCTTGAAGTTTTGAATGAACCGGGCTTTCAGCTCAGCCCAAGACCCAATGGAGTTCGGTGGTAGCCCTTTTAACCACGTGCGGGCAGTTCCATCTAACATCATGGTGAAATATTTGGCCATGGCCGCCTCACTGACCTCTAGCAATTCCATAGCCATCTCATAACTCTCAATCCAGGCCGCAGGCTGTAAGTCAGCTGTATAGTTAGGCACCTTCCTAGGGCCCTTGAAGTCCTTAGGTAGACGTTCATTACGGATGGCCGGCACCAAACAAGGGACACCCCCGGTCCTGGTAGAAATACCCACATCAACGGACGCCGTCGGATAAGCCGGGGGGGTCTGGTAAGCCGTCAATTGCGGCACCTGCTCCGCCTCTTGCCGTGCTTGGTCTGCTACGTAGAAGGCTCCATTATGAGCCGGGCCATGACCAGGGGGCGGGTCATGGCGTCGGACATTACTTGAGCCGGTCGCCGAGACCATGTGCCGGCTGTAACTCGGGCTCTGCCCTGGACGAGGGGTTGAGTGGATCCTATCCCGGCTGTAGGAGTACGCCTCTTGTTGCGCCAGTGCTGTCTGAAGGAGTTCTCTGACCCGGCGGGTCTCAATAGCCGTCGGAGAGTCGCCATCAACGGGCAGAGCCGCCAGCCGTGCCGCCGCGGCGACCATGTTCTCCAGCGGGTTATTATAATGGCCCGGGGGTATTGGCACATATTGAGGCGGGGCAGGGGGCCCCTGGGGAGGCCCCATCACTCGTGGTTGAATAAGGGGTCCAGACCCGGGTGCTACGACCCCTGGCGGGTGACTAGACCCTGCACCCGGCGTGTTGAAGAGGTTGCGCGGATCGTAAACCGGCGGGAGTCGAGATTGAGCCTTTTGATGCCTCCTTCTCATGACCTCATTGGCCGCGTTCTGATCCATCGTGAGTTGGAAGGACTGCGCCTGAATCAGCTGAGTCCGGGCATCGAGAGCCGCCCGCTCCGCCGCCAGCCTGATCCCTTCCGCTGCAAGGTCCTCTTTAGCTTTCATCAGATCTAATTTTAACTGTGCCACCTCCGCATCATGCTGAGCTTGATCTGCCGGGTCAACCGTGGCGGTTAACAGGGCCGTCATCTTGTCCGTGAGATCCATCAGCACCTGAGCCGGGGAAGGCACCGGGTTTCCTGATCCGGCAGCGGGGTTCTGAACAGGCTGCGCGCCGGCCATAAAAACTCCAACCTGACTTGGCGGCTCAAAAAGGTCCGGAATACTGTTGCCATCGGAATAACTCATGAGCCTGCCATCTTGAAGTTGGTACAACGAGTTTGACTCATCAGCGGCCGACTCGCCGTCAGAGCCGGCGGCCGCCTCATCACCAGACCCGGATGGATCAGAGGGCCCTCCGTGGATGCATCCCACAAAAGCGCGCCTTAAGGCAGGCCGGGCCCGGGCGGGTCGTGCGCGCTGAGCCGTTTCGATGAGATCGGCGCGGAGATCCGGCTCGGGGCCCGGCTCACCAATCTTGCCAATGAAGACATGAATTCCACCGAAGGGGACCCGGTACCCGTACTCCACTGAGCCGGCGTCGGGGCCCCAGTCCGCATCGTCGATGTAGAGCTTGCCGCGACGACTCTTGGTCATCCGGCCCACAGCGTATCCCTTGAGCCCTTCGAAGCTGCCCTTCAAGAACTCAAATCCACCGTGCGCTGGCCCCACGGTGGGCGCCAACTGTCGTGGAATTGTCACGGCAGATGTCCTTGAGCTAGGACTTAGTCATGGAGCCATCGCAACTAGGAAGCTTGAAGGGGTTATGCGGGACAAGGAACACGAGGGTTTATACTGGTTCGGCCCCTTACGGTGAAGGTAAAAGCCTACGTCCAGTTGAGGTGTTATTGATTAGGGTTACGATCGCCAGGGAGCTAAACAGCTATGCCCGGCTCTCGATGAGATTGTTGTCGCCCCTAAACCGCTGCCGGGTCGTCCCTTTATATAGGGAGGCTGACGCCCAGCGGCCCTTAGAGTCCCGGCCGGCTCATAAGAGTGTCCGGCTCGGACTCTAAACAATACTTGCCTTACACTACAAGTCTACTATAACAATAAAGATTGTACTACGGGCTTTAAGCCATCGCCGGGTCTCAGCCCATCTCTGGCCCATTATCTTGAAACTTAGCTCCGGGCTTCTGGCAATGACCCTTAGTGTAACCCGGCCCTCCTGGCGGGTGACTCCCAGGTCTATATCCTCAACAAATAGCAACGGGGTGCTCATGATAAGACAGATCTTCTTGGAGGTCAATCTCTTCGAAGTTGATGGTGCGCTCAGGAGTCTTGAAGCACTTGCAAAGCTGTGACACGTGGAACACATCGTGCACGTTCGCGAAGTTGGAAGGAAGCTCAAGTTGATAGGCGAGGTCGCCTCTTTTGCCAATGATCTTGAAAGGACCCACGTATCTAGGGGCAAGCTTCCCTTTGATACCGAAGCGACGAGTGCCTTTCATTGGAGAGACGCGGAGGTAGACATGGTCTCCGATCTCGAAAGCCAAATCACGATGCTTACTATCATAGTAACTCTTCTGGCGCGATTGCGCGGCTTTGAGATTATCACGGATGACTTTACACATTTCTTCAGCTTCAGTGATTAAGTCATTGCCAAGAAGTTGGCGTTCACCAGTCTCTGACCAATTGAGAGGAGTACGGCACTTTCTGCCATAGAGAATCTCGAATGGGGCCTTGCCCGAACTCGCTTGGAAGCTGTTGTTGTAGGAGAATTCAGCATATGGGAGACAATCTTCCCATTTCATGCCAAAGGAAATGACACAAGCCCTGAGCATATCTTCAAGAATTTGATTTACTCGCTCGACTTGGCCACTAGTTTGAGGATGGAAAGCTGTGCTGAAGCGAATGTTTGTGCCCATGGCCTTCTGGAAGGAGTCCCAGAACTTAGAGGTGAAGATGCTTCCACGATCTGAAGAAATCAATTGTGGAATGCCGTGCAAGGAGACAATTCTGGAGGTGTATAGCTCTGCCAACTGAGCTGCTATGATGGATTCTTTGATTGGAAGGAAATGAGCCACTTTAGAGAGCTTGTCGATGACAACGAAGATAGCATCATTTCCGCGCTTGGACTTTGGAAATCCAGTCACGAAGTCCATTTCGATATGATCAAACTTCCATTCTGGGATAGCAAGAGGTTGGAGGAGACCAGCTGGTCGTTGGTGTTCTGCTTTCACTCTTCGGCAGACATCACATTCATTCACGAATTGAGCAATTTCTCGCTTCATTCGAGTCCACCAATACGACTGCTTGAGGTCATGATACATCTTCGTACTTCCAGGATGAATGGACAGAAGAGAATTGTGCGCCTCGTTCATTATGACTTTCCTTAGATCACCTTTAGGAACCACAATCCGGTCCTCGAAGAATAAAGTGTCTCTGTCATCAATGCGATAGCACTTGTATTTGGAAAGACCCTTGTCGATACCACGTTTCACCTTCTTCACCATGGCATCAAGGAGTTGTGCCTCACGAATTTGATCTTCCAAAGTAGGAGAGACTATGAGGTTGGCAAGAAAGCCTTGAGGAACAACTTGGAGATTCAGCTTGCGGAAAGCTTCACAAAGATCCGGTTGGAAAGGCTTGAGAATTAAGCTGTTGCAATAAGCCTTCCTGCTTAAAGCATCTGCAATGACATTGGCCTTGCCTGGAGTATATTCAATACTCGGATTGTACTCTTGAATCATTTCGACCCATCGAGTCTGCCTGAGGTTGAGGTTGGGCTGAGTGAAGATGTACTTGAGACTCTTGTGATCGGTGAAAATGTCCACTTGTCTTCCCAACAAGAGATGTCTCCACGTTATTAATGCATGGACAACTGCCGCCAACTCAAGATCGTGAGTGGGGTAGTTCTTCTCGTTGGGCTTCAACTGACGAGAGGTATAGGCCACAACTTTCTTCTCTTGCATTAACACAGCACCGAGACCTTGGAGAGAAGCATCACAGAAAACTTCAAATGGCTTGGATTCATCAGGAGGAGTCAAGACAGGAGCTGTGACTAGTTTCTCTTTGAGAGTGTTGAAAGCAACGTCACACTCAGGAGACCAGACATACTTCACATGCTTCTGGAGGAGGTTGGAAAGAGGCTTTGCAATCTTAGAGAAATTCTCAACGAATCTTCGGCAATAGCTTGCAAGACCAAGAAAACTGCGGAGCTGCTTGACATTCTGAGGAGGTTCCCAATTCACAATTGCGGACACCTTCTCGGGGTTAACAGCGATGCCCTTGGCAGAGATGATGTGACCAAGGAAAAGAACTTCATCAAGCCAAAACTCACATTTGGAGAACTTCGCATAGAATTGATACTCTCTGAGCTTGTCGAGCACCAATCGCAAATGTTTGGCATGATCCTTCTTATTCTTGGAGAAGACCAAGATATCATCGAGATACACCAGGACGAATTCATTGGTATAGGGGTTGAAGATGAAATTCATCATCCGAGAGAATACTGGAGGAGCATTGACAAGGCCGAAAGACACGACAGTATATTCATAAGAACCAAAGCTTGTTCTGAATGCTGTCTTGGGAATATCTTCTTCACGAATGCGAATCTGATGATAACCCATACGAAGGTCAAGCTTCGAGAATACTTTAGCACCTTTGAGTTGCTCAAATAGCTCATTGATGTTGGGAAGTGGATACTTGTTCTTGATTGTCTTCTTGTTCAATGGACGGTAGTCGACACAAAGTCGGTCCGTGCCATCCTTCTTCTTGACAAAAAGAACACCACAACCCCATGGAGAAGAACTCGGTCTGATCAAACCCAGACGCTCTTGTTCATCGAGCTGTTTCTTCAATTCCTTCAGCTCGTTTGGTCCAAGCTTGTATGGACGCTTGCAAACGGGTTCAGTACCAGGCTCCAGTTCGATAACGAACTCAACTGGCCGGTGAGGAGGCATACCCGGAAGCTCTTCTGGAAAAACATCTTGATACTCGCAAACGACTGGAATTTGAGAGATGGCATTCAATTCGCCCTTCTCATTGAGAGAGAAAAACCGAATGGTTTCATCACGAGCGGCAAAAATAATCACATCCTCAGACGAGTGTGTCAATTGAATTTCCCTGGCAGCACAATCAAGTTGAGCCTTGTGCTTAGAAAGCCAGTCCATCCCGAGAATAAGATCAATATCCGAGTCACCAAGAACAATTGGAGAAGACTGGAATTTATAGTCGCCCATCTTGATGGAAACATCAGGAGCAACCAAACTAGAAGACAAAAGCTTACCCGGAGAAACAACTTGCATAACTTTGGATAAAATCTCTGTGTCAACATTGTGCTTCGATGCAAATGGGTCTTGACAAGAAAGAATGCGATGCACCAGTATCAAAAAGAACTTTTGCAGGAATATCATTAACTGAGAGATTACCCATTATCACATCAGTAGATTCCTCCGCTTGAGCTGCATTCATCATGTTCACCTTTGCAGACTTTGGATTATGCTTGACCACTGCATTGCTGGAAGATCTGACAGGAGGAGGAGGAGGAAGACGCCTTTGGTTGAAGCACTTGTTAGCATAGTGACCTTTCTGCTGACATTTGTTGCAAGTCACCTCTGAGAGTGGACGGTGATAAGGAGCATTGGACTTTGGAGCTTGATTCTGAGACTTGTTCTGATAGCCAGAGTTGGAAGAGTTGGAAGAACCATGGCCACCTTTGTTCTTCTGCTGGTAAGGCTGACGAAACGGAGGAGGAGGAGGCAACCAGAACTTCTGTTGCTTAGCTGTCACAAGTGAGGAAGAAGAAGACTGAACTGCGTCTCTGACTCTCTTCTTAGAAGCCTCACACTTGAGCTGAGCAGCCTCTTGCTTCAGTGCCATATTGTAGAATTGATCAAACTGAGTAGGCTCAACAAGAACGAGAGCTAACTGCAGATCCTCTTTAAGGCCACCTCTGAAGTGATAGATCATGCTCTTTTCATCAGGAACGTCTTGTTTAGCGAAGCGAGCAAGTTTCTGAAACTGGATGTTGTATTGATACACAGACATGTTGCCTTGCTTGAGATTGCGGAACTCCTCACGCTTGCTCTCAACAACACTTTGTGGAATGTGGTGCGCTTTGAAGTCCCGACAGAAGTCAGTCCAAGTGATCACACGACCTCCTCTGGAATCTTTGTATTGCTGAAACCAATCAGCAGCTTGGTCCTTGAGCTGGAAAGAAGCGAACTTGACATAGTCCTCAGGCCTGACATTGCTACATTCAAAATGCTTGTTGATGTCCACGAGCCAATCATCGGCATCCGTGGCCTCGGCACAGTAGCTGAAAGACTTGGGCTGATTTGCGAGAAACTGGTTGAGAGTAGCAAAGTGAAACTGATTGTTGCCTTGACCTTGATTGCCTTGATTGCCTTGCCCTTGAGTACGTTCTTGCAAGAGTTGCAGAATCATCTGAGCATTGGCGTTGGTGGCTGCCATGATAGCTTGCCATGCCTCCGGAGGTGGAGGTGGTGGCGGAGGGTTCGCTTGACTCCCTTCATTGCGATCCGGATTCTGACGCGTTGGCGGAGCCATCCTGAAGAGGGTGACATCCGTTAGCATCTTGATAGACAAATAGATAAGTAGAATCAACGGATAGAAATTGCAACATATAGTCTTCACAATAAACATTCGAACGAAGATGAACGAATGAATTCCGTAGTAAATCATCACACTTCCATAAGTTGAGAAGCCACTTGAAAAAGATATGGAATCAACATATGACTTCGAAGCAACTCGAATACCACAATACAAAACAAAACAAAGTATTGGCTTGCAGAATAAGCCGGAACAAACATATGATAGAGATTTCGTCCGAAGTTTTCGTGGTGGGGCCCACACGGGCTCAATCGTACAGCACCATCATGTACAAGGCTGTGCACATGACATACGAAGCGTCCCCGAGTCGGCATAGCCATGGACTCTTTAAGACACTACGAGACCACTGTAAAATCAACCGTGTACAGGCGGACCACTAGACGTCGAACCCCAATCTCATATCATGCGTCTGTCGGAAAGATATCCTAAGGCTACTTGAATTCCCACTTATAAACTCCCGAAACTTTCTGGTTATGCAATCTGGTGTAGGGGATACAGGGGACACAAAATATATCACCCAAACTAGCAATCCCTAGATCCAGCTGTATCCATCCGTCAACACATAACCAAGAAACCTTCGGAAATCGTTTACCTCAACCTTCGAAAAACATCCGTTATACAAGTTATGGCAATACTCCCGAACTCCCGCCCCAGTACTGGGTGGCGTCGAGGTGATCTCACCAACAACTGCATAAAAGAGATTTCGATGTCGGCGAAACTCAGGTATTCCAGAACTGCAACGATAAAATTGTGACGACAACACCTCGGAGCTCAACTCCCCGGGACACTGCCACAACCCCTAAATGTCAGGAGGCACCAAGAACAATGTTCTCGTCACAAAACCATCGGAACGATTCCAAGATACCCGCGTGATCCTAAAAAATTTTTAGTGAAATTTGAGGAGAGAATAGTCAAAACTTCTACGTCAGGAGACCTCACCAGAGCGACGAAGGGACTGAGGAGTAAAAAGAATCCTACTCTCCGATATATATAATCCTAAGACTCAAAACATTTTTGTTCTAGACTCAACAACGCCAGCGATTCGATCAAGCAGGGGGCTCCTAAGTCGGGGATGGCTCTGATTACCAACTTGTAACGCCCACGATGCGGCTATATCTCCCACGTGTCGAGGCACGACTTAGAGGCATAACCGCATAGTGGTTTTGTCGCAAGAAGGGTCATCTTCACACAATCCCATGTAATGAACAAGAATGGGATAAAGAGTTGGCTTACAATCGCCACTTCACACAATACATAAATATATTCATACATCATCCAAAATACAACATATAGACCGACTACGGTCAAAATCCAGATGAAAATAAGACAACCCCAAATGCTAGATCCCCGATCGTCCCAACTGGGCTCCACTACTGATCATCAGGAAAAGACACATAGTAACGACCACGTTCCTCGTCGAACTCCCACTTGAGATCGACGCCATCATCTGCACTGGCATCGTCGGCACCTGCAACTGTTTTGGTAGAATCTGTGAGTCACGGGGACTCAGCAATCTCACACCCGCGAGATCAAGACTATTTAAGCTTATAGGAAAGGATGGTGTAATGAGGTGGAGCTGCAGCGGCAAAAGCATATATGGTGGCTAACATGCGCAAATGAGAGCGAGAAGAGAAGCAACGGAACGGTCGTCATCTAGCAATGACCAAGAAGTGATCCTGAACACCTACTTACGTCATACATAACTCAGACCGTGTTCACTTCCCGGACTCCGCCGAGAAGAGACCATCACGGCTACACACGCAGTTGATGTATTTTAATTGGGTCAAGTGACAAGTTCTCTACAACCGGACATTAACAAATTCCCATCTGCCTCATAACCGCGGGCACGGCTTTCGAAAGATAATACCCTGCAGGGGTGTCCCAACTTAGCCCATCATAAGCTCTCACGGTCAACGAAGGATAAACCTTCTCCCGGAAAGACCCGATCAGTCTCGGAATCCCGGTTTACAAGACATTTCGACAATGGTAAAACAAGACCAGCAAAGCCGCCCGAATGTGCCGACAAATCCCGATAGGAGCTGCACATATCTCGTTCTCAGGGCACACCGGATGAGACATCCTACGAGTAAAACCAGACCTCGAGTTTCCCAGAGGGGGCCCCGCAGTCTGCTCAGTTCGGACCAACACTCGAAGGAGCACTGGCCCGGGGGGTTAAAATAAGATGACCCTCGGGCTCGCGAAAACCCGGGGAAAAAGGCTTAGGTAGCAAATGGTAAAACCAAGGTTGGGCCTTGCTGGAGGAGTTTTATTCAAGGCGAACTGTCAAGGGGGTCCCATAAATCACCCGACCGCGTAAGGAACGCAAACTCAAGGAACATAATCCCGGTATAACAGTAACTAGGGCGGCAAGAGTGGAACAAAACACCAGGCATAAGGCCGAGCCTTCCACCCTTTACCAAATATATAGATGCATTAATTAAATAAGAGATATTGTGATATCCCAACATATCCATGTTCCGACATGGAACAAACTTCAACTTCACCTGCAACTAGCAACGCTATAAGAGGGGCTGAGCAAAAGCGGTAACTTAGCCAAACAACGGTTTGCTAGGAAAGGATGGTTAGAGGCTGACATGGCAAAATGGGAGACATGATATAGCAAGTGATAGGTAGCGAGCATGGCAATAGAGCGAACAACTAGCAAAGCAAAGATAGAAGTGATTTCGAGGGGTGGTCATCTTGCCTGCAAGGTTCTCAGAGTTGTCGAAAGCTTGATCCTCGTAAGCGTACTCAACAGGTTCCTCGTTCACGAACTCGTCTCCCGGCTCTACCCAAGACAAGAACACAAACAAACGGAACCACAATCAACAACGAGAAATGCACAAGCAACATGATGCAAAACATGTATGATATGCAAGATATGATATGCGATGCATATGCGTGCTCCGGAAGGAAAATGATGAACATGGCAGTAACTTGGCAAACCAAGCATGCCACTGGAAAGATGAGATGATTTCGGTCGAAATCGATATAAAGATCACCGGAAACGGATGCACGGTTTGCAAATGGCAAGCAAAACAAGAATGACACGAATCTGCGATTAACAGCATGATAGCACTTAAAATGCAACAAGTAACAATGCTACAGCACTCCAACATAGCAACAAAGCATATGGCAGTAATCTACAGGAGATGCTTGACAAAAGATGAACACTGAGCTACGGCTAGTTCACAACATATCAAGCTCAAACAAGCATGGCAAAAGTGCAAAAGATTACAGGTTCACAGACTTGGTGAAAAACTGGACATGGCAGAAAACAGCATCAGGTAGCAATGTTCAGAGCACGAAATCAACATGCTACAGGAACTTAACATAGCAAAACAAGGCATGGTAGTGTTCTACTAAATGCACATGACAAAAGTCCCTTACTGACCATAAGCCAAAAAGGACCAGAAGATATGATGGCAAGCATGTAAACATAGCAAGTTTCGTTATCAGGTTTCAGACTTGGCAGAAAACAGAGCATGGCAGAAATAATAATATGTAGGCCTCTTTGTGAGCTTGATGCACTCACTACAGAGCAATGCATGACAAACCAAGCATACCTACAGCAAGATGGCATGTTTATGAAGCTATCCATGGCAAGAACAATTGCATAGCATGTATGGATCAACTACAATAAGCTTGGCAAAAATGCATATCATGTTAAGAATCTGCCAGAAATATTTTATAGCAAAAGTAGAGCAAGATTGAGTCATGCTATGGCACTCCATAATTGCAAACAATTGCAGGAATGGATCAATTACAACTATAGCTACAAAACATCCTTACTGAACATCTCCAAAATATGCATGGATCTCTCTGTAGCATCAAGTTTACATGGCAACAAAATTACAGCAGACAAGGACTTAGAGAAATCACTAAGTCCCTGAAATCAGAAATATTACGGGGCCTACTTTGCATGCTTGTGCTAGTCACCACAGAGATCACAAAAATACATGGACTACACCACTGGAAAGATGGCATGGCATACTTCAAAACACATGTAGAGCTCGTGCTCAAAAGATGCACAGATTAAATGATACAAAAATGACAAATCTCCAAGTTCTGATAAGAACCAGAGAATAACAGCAACTAGCCCTCTTCCAACGAGATTTGGGCATCAAGATGACCTCTAATGAACATGGTGCAATTGAACAAAATGAAGAGCATCACGAGGCGAACAATTTGACATATTACACGCGCGAATCGGAGCTACATGCACAGAGTTATGGCATCACGAACAGGAGCACTGCTGAGAAATTAGACTTGGAAAAAAACGAGGCGAGAAGTCAACGGGCTACCAGATCGGATCGGGGCTCGCGGCCGAGCTCGCTCGCCGGCGGAGGAGGAGGAGAGGGGCGCGGCGGGGGAGGAGGAGGGGGCCGGAGGGCGGCGGCGCCGGCGGGCGGCGGAGGAGGGCGGCGCCGGCGGGGCCGCGGGCGGCGGCGGGCGGCGCGGCGGGGGCGGCCGGCGCGGAGGCGGCGGCGGAGGCGGCCGCGGCGGCGGGGCAGGCGCGCGGCGCCGGCGGCGGGCAGGCGCGCGGCGGCGGCGGGGCCGCGGGGGCCGGCGGCGGGCCGGCGGGGGAGGCGGCGGCGGGCGCTGACTGGCGGGCGTTCGCCGCGGCGCGGCGGACGTGTCCGGCGGGCGGACGCGTCCGGCGGCGCGGAGGGAGAGGGTTAGCTGCGATTTCGTTTTTCGGGATGCCCACTATATAGGTAGAGGGAGCTAGGAGACTCCAAATGAGGTGCGGTTTTCGCCCACACGATCGTGATCGAACGACCTAGAGCATGGAAGAGAGTTTGGTGGGTTTTGGACTGGTTTTAGACGGGGTTTTTGCTGGACACTCAAATGGACTTTGCGGATGCCCGGTTAACCGTTGGAGTACCAAACGACCTCCGAATGGAACGAAACTTGACCGGTAGTCTCCGGGTGGTATATTAAGACCACTTGACAAGCCTCGGTCCATTCCGAGAAAGTTTGACACACGCACACGAAAGAAAACAAGGGGGGTGCACCGGAGGAGATAGGAGCGCCGGATTGGAAAACGGACAACGGGGAAAATGCTCGGATGCAAGATACGAACACGTATGCGAATGCAATGCACATGATGACATGATATGAAAATGCATGACATGACAAAATACAAAACGAAAGACAAAACCCGACAACGGAGGGAAAAACATAACACATAGCCGGAAATGGCAAGAGTCGGAGTTACAAATATGGCAAGTAACATGCGGGGTGTTACACATCGCCATCTGCTTGTCAGCGATCTGGTAACCCTTCTGGAGGCACTCTTCGGCCAGCTTCCGGTTGCCTATGATAGTGATCACACCACTCGGCCCTGACATCTTAAGTTTAAGATACACGTAATATGGACGGGCCATGAAACTTGTGTAGGCTAGCCTACCCAGGATGGCGTGTGATGTGGAATGCTACCTAACATATTTATCCATGTAATCTTCTTTATTGTGGCAAGAATATTCAGATCCATAAGATTCAAAACAAAAGTTTAATATTGACATAAAAACAATAATACTACAAGCATACTAATAAAGCAATCATGTCTTCTCAAAATAACATGGCCAAAGAAAGTTATCCCTACGAAATCATATAGTCTGGCTATCCTCCATCTTCATCACACAAAATATTCAAATCATGCACAACCCCGATGACAAGCCAAGCAATTGTTTCATACTTTTGATGTTCTCAAACTTTTTCAACTTTCACGCAATACATGAGCGTGAGCCATGGACATATAGCACTATAGGTGGAATAGAATATGGTGGTTGTGGAGAAGATAAAAAGAAGCAGATAGTCTCACATCAACTAGGCGTATAAATGGGCTATGGAGATGCTCATCAATAGATATCAATGTGAGTGAGTAGGGATTGTCATGTAATGGATGCACTAGAGCTATAAGTTTATGAAAGCTCAAAAAGAAACTAAGTGGGTGTGCATCCAACTCACTTGCTCACGAAGACCTAGGGCAATTTGAGGAAGCCCATCATTGGAATATACCAGTCAAGTTCTATAATGAAGAATTCCCACTAGTATATGAAAGTGACAACATAGGAGACTCTCTATCATGAAGATCACGGTGCTACTTTGAAGCACAAGTGTGGTAAAAGGATAGTAACATTGCCCCTTCTCTCTTTTCTCTCAATTTTTTATTGGGCCTTCTCTCATTTTTTGGCCTCTTTTTTTCGTCCGGAGTCTCATTCTGATTTGTGGGGGAATCATAGTCTCCATCATCCTTTCCTCACATGGGACAATGCTCTAATAATGAAGATCATCATACTTTTATTTACTTACAACTCAAGAATTACAACTCGATACGTAGAACAAAATATGACTCTATATGAATGCTTCCGGCGGTGTACCGGGATGTGCAATGACTCAAGAGTGACATGTATAAAATAAGAATGGTGGCTTTGCCACAAATACAATGTCAACTAATGATCATGCAAAGCAATATGACAATGATGAAGTGTGTCATAATAAACGGAACGGTGGAAGTTGCATGGCAATATATCTCAGAATGGCTATGGAAATGCCATAATAGGTAGGTATGGTGGCTATTTTGAGGAAGGTATAAGGTGGGAGTAAGGTATCGGCAAAAGTTGCGCGGTACAAGAGAGGCTAGCAATGGTGGAAGGGTGAGAGTGCGTATAATCCATGGACTCAACATTAGTCATAAAGAACTCACATACTTATTGCAAAAATCCATTAGTCATCAAAACAAAGTACTACGCACATGCTCCTAGGGGGGTAGATTGGTAGGAAAAGACCATCGCTCGTCCCCGACCACCACTCATAAGGAAGACAATCAATAAATAAATCATGCTCCGACTTCATCACATAACGGTTCACCATACGTGCATGCTACGAGAATCACAAACTTTAACACAAGTATTTCTCCAATTCACAATTACTTAGTAGCATGACTCTAATATCACCATCTCTATATCTCAAAACAATCATAAGGAAATAAACGTCTCATGGTACTCAATGCACTTAATATGAAAGTTTTTATTATATCCCTCTTGGATGCCCATCATATTAGGACTAAATTCATAACCAAAGCACATTACTATGTTGTTTAAAGACTCTCAAAATAATATAAGTGAAGCATGAGAGTTCATCAATTTCTTCAAAATAAAACCACTATCGTGCTCTAAAAAGATATAAGTGAAGCACTAGAGTAAATGACAAACTACTCCAAAAGATATAAGTGAAGATCAATGAGTAGTTGAATAATTGTGTAACCATGTGAAGACTCTCTAACATAAATAAAATTTCAGATCTTAAGTACTTTATTCAAACAACAAGCAAAACAAAATAAAATGGCATTGCAAGGATAACACATATCATGTGAAGAATCAAAAACTTAGGCTCAACCAAAACCGACCGACAGTTGTTGAAGAAGAAAGGTGGGATGCCAACCGGGGCATCCCCAAGCTTAGCTGCTTGAGACTTCTTGAAATATTAATTAGGGATGCCTTGGGCATCCCCAAGCTTGAGCTTTTGTGTCTCCTTAATTGCTCTCATATCATGGTTTCCCTAATTCTTAAAAACTTCGTCGACACAAAACAAGAACTCATGAGATAAATTAGTATAAATCCATGCTAAACCTTATCATTCTCTACTGTAGAAAATCACTAAAATTATAATTTGACATTGCATACTAAATTCCTCTGCATATTTAACACTCATATCCTCAAATAGAATCATTAAACAAGCAAACATATGCAAACAATGCAATCATAACATCAATCTGTCCAAACAGGATAGTCTGTAAAGAATGCAAGAGGAATCATACTTATTTAACTCCAAAAATTCTGAAAAATTACCACACTGTAGATAATTTGTTTTTACTCATTTTGTAAAAATTTCAAGATTTTATCATGTTCTGACTATTCACCAATATTCAAAACATAACAACAAACTTTCTGTTTTCAAACAGCAACATATAGACTTGCAAAATAAGCATGGTAAAGGCTATACTTGACCTTTTTATTGAAATAAAAGATGCAAAACATTACTATAAATAATAGCAAGCAAATCCTAATAAAATAAAATGATGCTCCAAGCAAAACACATATCATGTGGTGAATAAAAATATAGCTCCAAGTAAGGTTACCGATGAACGAAGACGAAAGAGGGGATGCCATCCGGGGCATCCCCAAGCTTAGGCCCTTGGTTGTCCTTGAATATTACCTTGGGGTGCCTTGATCATCCCCAAGCTTAGGCTCTTTCCACTCCTTATTCTGTAGTCCATCAAAACTTTACCCAAAACATGAAAACTTCACAACACAAAACTCAACAGAAAACTCGTAAGCTCCGTTAGTATAAGAAAATAAACTAGAACTTTTGGCACTGTTGTGAACTCATTATTTATTTATATTGGTGTAATATCTACTGTATTGCAACTTCTACATGGTTCATACCCTCCGATACTACTCATAGATTCATCAAAATAAGCAAACAACACATGAAAAACAGAATCTGTCAAAAACAGAACAGTCTGTAGTAATCTGGAAACTTTCCATACTTCTGTAACTCCAATTTTTTTGAAACATTAGGACAATCTGAGGAATTTGTATATCAATCTTGTGCAAAAAGAATCAGTATTTTATCATGTTCCAGTAAATTTTAAAAATTCCTGGACTGAGAGTAAAGGTTTCTGTTTTTGCACAGAATCAAGTCAACTATCATCCACACTATCCCAAAGGCTTTACTTGGCACTTTATTGAAACAAAGCTATAAAACATGATTACTACACTAGCTTAATCATGTGGACACACAAAAACAGTAGGTATAAGTATTGGGTTGTCTCCCAACAAGCGCTTTTCATTAATGCCTTTCTAGCTAGGCATGATGATGTCAATGATGCTCACATAAAAGATAAGAATTGAAACACAATGGGAGCATTATGAAGCATATGACTATCACATTTAAGTCTAACCCACTTCCTATGCATCGGGATTTTGTGAGCAAAAAATTTATGGGAACAAGAATCAATTAGCATAGGAAGGCAAAACAAGCATAACTTCAAGATTTTCAACACATAGAGAGGAAACTTGATATTATTGCAACTCCTACCAGCATATATTCCTCCCTCATAATAATTTTCAGTAGCATCATGGATGAATTCAACAATATAGCTATCACATAAAATATTATTTTCATGATGCACAACCATAGAAATTTTACTACTTTCCACATAAGCAAATTTCTTCTTATTCATAGTAGTGGGAGGAGCAAATTCAACAAAATAACTATCATGTGAGGCATAATCCAATTGAAAACTAAAATCATGATGACAAGTTTCATGGTTATAATTATTCTTTATAGCATACGTGTCATCACAATAATCATCATAGATAGCAACTTCGTTCTCATAATCAATTGGAACCTCTTCCGGAATAGTGGAATCATCACTAAATAAAGTCATGAACTCTCCAAATCCACTTTCATGAATATTATAAGATTCAACACCCTACAAAATAGTGGGATCATTACCTAGAGTTGACACTCTTCCAAACCCACTTTCATCAATATAATCATCATAAATAGGAGGCATGCTATCATCATAATAAATTTGCTCATCAGAACTTGGGTGACAAAAATATCATCTTCATCAAACACAGCATCCCCAGGCTTGTGACTTTGCATATCATTAGCATCATGGATATTCAAAGAATTCATACTAACAACATTATAATCATGCTCATTATTCAAATATTTTGTGCCAAACATCTTATAGACTCTTCTTCTAAGACTTGAGCACAATTTTCCTTTCCATCATTTTCACGAAAGACATTATAAAGATGAAGCATATGAGGCAACCTCAATTCCATTTTTTTTGTAGTTTCCTTTTATAGACTAAACTAGTGATAAAACAAGAAACTAAAAGATTCAATTGCAAGATCTAAAGATATACCTTCAAGCACTCACCTCCTCAGTAACGGCGCCAGAAAAGAGCTTGATGTCTACTACAAAACTTTATCCCGGTAGACGTTGTTGGGCCTCCAAGTGCAGAGTTTTGTAGGACAGTAGAAAATTTCCCTCAAGTGGATGACTTAAGGTTTATCAATCCGTGGGAGGCGTAGGATGAAGATGGTCTCTCTCAAACAACCCTGCAACCAAATAACAAAGAGTCTCTTGTGTCCCCAACACATCCAATATAGTGGTAAATTGTATGGGTGCACTAGTTCGGCGAAGAGATGGTGATACAAGTGTAATATGGATGCTAGATATAGGTTTTTGTAATCTGAAAATATAAAAACAACAAGGTAGCAAGTAACAAAAGTGAGCAAAAACAGTATTGCAATGCTTTAAAACAAGGCCTAGGGTTCATACTTTCACTAGTGCAAGTTCTCTCAACAATGATAACATAATTGGATCATATAACAATCCCTCAACGTGCAACAAAGAATCACTCCAAAGTTTCTATCGGAGAACGTAGGACGAAAACGTGCATCAACCCCTATGCATAGATTACCCCAATGTCACCTCGGGAATCCGCGACTTGAGTGCCAAAACATACATCAAGTGAATCAATAGAACATCCCATTGTCACCACAGATATCCCATCGCAAGACATACATCAAGTGTTCTCAAATCCAATACTCAATCCAACATAACGAAACCTCAAAGAGCAAGACTCAATTCATCACAAGAAGGTAGAGGGGGAGAAACACCATATGATCCAACTACAATAACAAAGCTCGCGGTACATCAAGATCGTGCCAAATCAAGAACACGAGAGAGAGAGAGAGAGAAAGATCAAACACATAGCTACTGGTACATACCCTCAGCCCCGAGGGTGAACTACTCCCTCCTCGTCATGGAGACCGCCGGGATGATGAAGATGGCCACCGGTGATGGTTTCCCCCTCTGGCAGGTGCCGGAACGGGCTCCCGATTGGTTTTTCGTGGCTACAGAGGCTTTCAGCGACGGAACTCCCGATCTAGGTTTATTTCTGGGGGTTTCTATATTTATAGGCATTTTTGGCGTCGGGAACAAGTCAGGGGGGTCCACGAGGCGACGACAAGGCTGGGAGCGCGCCCTAGGGGGCGCCCTCCACCCTTGTGGATGCCTCGTGGCTCTTCTAACCCAACTCTTTTGCTTCGATGGCTTCTTCTGGTCCATAAAAGAACACCGTAAATTTTCAGCTCATTTGGACTCCGTTTGATATTCCTTTTCTGTGAAACTCAAAAACAAGGAAAAAACAAAAACTGGCACTGAGCTCTAGGTTAATAGGTTAGTCCCAAAAATCATATAAAATAGCATATAAATGCATATAAAACATCCAAGATGGATAATTGATGCCTGGTAGAACTACGTCGGTATTTCCCCAAAGAGGAAGGGATGATGCAGCACAACAACGGTAGGTATTTCCCTCAGTGATGAGACCAAGGTTATCGAACTAGTAGGAGAACCAAGCAACACTACGTAAACAACACCTGCACACAAATAACAAATACTCGCAACCCGACGTGTTAAAGGGGTTGTCAATCCCTTTCGGGCAACGGTGCCAGAAATTGGCAAACGGACGTGAGAGAGTTGTAATAGATTGATAGATCGAACGCCAAATAAAATAAATTGCAGCAAGGTATTTTTGTACTTTTGGTTTAATAGATCTGAAAATAAAATCAAAGGAAAATAGTTCACAAAGGCAAATATAATAAAGAAGAGACCCGGGGGCCGTAGATTTCACTAGTGGCTTCTCTCAAGAAAATACCAAACGATGGGTGAACAAATTACTGTTGGGCAATTGATAGAACTTCAAATAATCATGACGATATCCAGGCAATGATCATTATATAGGCATCACGTCCAAGATTAGTAGACCGACTCCTGCCTGCATCTACTACTATTACTCCACACATCGACCGCTATCCAGCATGCATCTAGTGTATTAAGTTCATGGAAAAACGGAGTAATGCAATAAGAACGATGACATGATGTAGACAAGATGTATTTATGTAGAAATAGACCCCATCCTTTTATCCTTAATAGCAATGATACATACGTGTCTGGGATCAAGCACCGTAAGATTGAACCCATTACAAAGCACCTCTTCCCATTGCAAGATAAATAGATCAAGTTGGCCAAACAAAACCCAGATATCGGAGAAGAAATACGAGGCTATAAGCAATCATGCATATAAGAGATCAAAGAAGACTCAAATAACTTTCATGGATAAAAAGATAGATCTGATCATAAACTCAAAGTTCATCTGATCCCAACAAACACACCGCAAAAAGAATTACATCATATGGATCTCCAAGAGACCATTGTATTGAGAATCAAACAAGAGAGAGGAAGCCATCTAGCTACTAACTACGGACCCGTAGGTCTACAAAGAACTACTCACGCATCATCGGAGAGGCACCAATGGACATGATGAACCCCTCCGTGATGGTGTCTAGATTGGATCTGGTGGTTCTGGAACTTGCAGCGGCTGGAATTGATTTTCGTCGACTCCCCTAGGGTTTCTGGAATATTGGGGTATTTATAGAGCAAAGAGGCGGTTCAGGGGGCACACGAGGTGGGCACAACCCACCTGGGCGCGCCTGGGCCTCCAGGCGCGCCCTGGTGGGTTGTGCTCCCCTCGGAGCACCCCCCCAGGTGCTTCTCCAGCCCACTGGATGTCTTCTGGTCCAAAAAAGTCCACAAAAAGTTTCACTGCGTTTGGACTCCGTTTGGTATTGATTTCCTGTGATGTAAAAAAACATGCAGAAAACAGCAACTGGAACTTGGCACTATGTCAATAGGTTTGTACCAAAAAATGATATAAAATGACTATAAAATGATAGTAAAATACCCAAGAATGATAATATAACAGCATGGAACAATCAAAAATTATAGATACGTTGGAGACGTATCAGTAATATAATAGCATGGAACAATCAAAAATTATAGATACGTTGGAGACGTATTAGCGTGGTAAGCACTTCGAAAGTTAGCCGCTCCTTTCTGAAGTTCTTCTTTTCGCCAAATACGACGTCAAGAGAAATTTTCCCGAGTGACTTGGCCTTCTTCCCATGGATTGCACCGTGGAACTGCATGATGCTCTTGCTGAGCCAGGGCATCGGAATGCTCATTGCCTCCAGAGTGTCGGCATAAATAATGTTGACCTCTTGGCACCGTGGAACTGCCGCCATCCATTAGGACTTTGCACAATCGGACCCCTCCAATGGCCGGGTCAACCACCAAAGCCTACTGCCCGGGGGTCGGTATGTGAGCT
This sequence comes from Triticum aestivum, assembly GCF_018294505.1. Classification (NCBI taxonomy): domain Eukaryota; kingdom Viridiplantae; phylum Streptophyta; class Magnoliopsida; order Poales; family Poaceae; genus Triticum; species Triticum aestivum. Next base: position 368,491,336 of record NC_057799.1, read on the forward strand.
GGGTGATCCAACTGATCGAAGGTCATGGGCGTCTTGGCCCAGTCGAGGTATTTGGTGGCAGTCGGAACCGCCATGTTGACCTCTTGGTTTATAACCTTGAGGTGACTCTTGCTTTCGACGTCGGCGAAGATCATCAAGACTTTTTTCGATGTTGGGGTACCCGGAAGCACCCTTGCCTCCATCATCGTCATTGTCTTCGTCCTTGTCCCCAGAGGAATCCTGCCGCATCTCTTGCTTTAGGAGTCGGCACTCTCGAGTGGTGTGCTTGGGCAAAATCAAATTTCCGTCCTCGTCTTTCTTCGTATGGATCTCGCAGGGTTGATCGAGGATGTCACTCTTCGGGGTGACTTGCTTCTTCCCCTTCCAGTCTTTCTTCTGATTTTGGGAGCCTTTGCCTTGGCTGGCCAGGGCCGCCGCCTTAACACTCCCTCCAGCCTCAGCTTTCCGCTTGAGCTTCTTGCCCTTGTTGTTGTCCGACTGATAAGCGTCGCCTGCTCGGCTTTTGCCGCTTCTCAGTCGGTCTTCCTCTTCACCGTTGGCGTACCAATTGGCTATCTCCATAGGCCGACCAAGAGTCGGAGTCTCAGTTTGGCCGAACTACATGTTCAGCCCTTGGTATCTGACTCCGGCCTTGAAGGCACAGATCGCCTGGTGCTCGATGACGTTCTCCACCGTGTTGTGTAGGGTGGTCCATCGCTTAATGTACTCATGGAGAGTCTCGTTTTGTCTCTGCACGCAGTGCTGCAACTCGGCCAAACCACCCGGTCGCTTGTAAGTGCCTTCGAAGGTCTTGACGAACACACTCGCCAAATCATCCCAGTAGTATATGCTACCAAGCGGGAGCTGTGTGAGCCATGCCCGAGCGGAGCCTTCGAGCATCAGCGGCAGGTGTTTCATGGCCATGTTGTCTTTGCCGTCGCTGATCTGGACTACCATCCAGTAATCTTCTAACCAGATCTCTGGCTTGGACTCGCCAGTAAAGTTGCTGATCCCCGTGGCCAACCTGAAGTTGCTAGGGATCTCCGTCGCCCGTATGTATCAGCTAAAACATTCAGGAGCCGAGGGTACGGAACCACTCGAAATGTCGACATCTTAGCCTTCTCGCAAGGCCTGGCCCTGTCGACCAGGTTCTGAGCGAGAACGGATCTCGCGTTGAAATGCGGGTTTTGGGTGTTCCTCATGCAACGAGAAGGACTCTGCCTACGATCAACGCCGTGTGTCCGTCTGTTGTCGTAGGGCTGGCGCCTGTACGCACCATATCGCGGTGGTGGCATCAGGGCGCAATCGTAATCGTCGTGGCGCTGCGGCGAGGCGACGCAACCCGATCATGCCTCTGATCTTCCTAGTGATCTCTCGAGGAGGATGTGACTCGGCGCCTGCCGGAGCCGAGTGGGCTGTGAGCCGACTGAACGGTCTCTGCACGCACCGATGCGCTATGGATGCGATCTCTGGACTGGGACACCGCCGCATTCTGCGACAACGCCGTCTTCAAGAGCGCCTGAATTTTCCGAATTCCCTCTACGGCTGTGGAGCCAGAGGGCTGGATGGAATCCGCGATCCGAGTGGCGGCTACCAGGTTTTGTAGCGGAGTACTGAGAACTTGATACTTACGAGGCTGGTCACTCGAGTAAAGCCCGCGCTTGTGCCGACTGGAGCTGGGTTGGCGGCGCGCACGATCATCCAACTCCCTCTGAAGCCGTTTGAGGCGATCACGCTCGGCCAGGGTGGCCAGGTGAGTCGACTCCATGGCCAGCGCTTCAGGGGTCGTCCCGGTGATTGGGGTGTTCAAGAACTGCTCGTTCTTGTGGCGAAGCTCGTCACGCTGCTCACGAGTGAGAGCCTGGGGCACGTACGGCTCATGGAGTGCGCCGGCGCCGCTAGTGTTACCATGTGACGCACCTACACAGCCGTCCTGGGCATCCGTGTACCCCGGGGCCGCGTGATGCTCGGAGTTGTCTCCATTAGAACTTCGGCGGTCGACTCGACACTTTCACACTCGGACTCCTCGGAGGAATCGCCGAGTGACCCGTTGGAGAGGTCGAGGGCGGGCTCATTGAATTCGAGAGCCTCCACCTTTTCTGCTGCAGCCTGGATGGCCACAACGTGCTTGATCCTGCGCTGCGATCGTGAGCGCCCGGAACGCTTGCGGCGGCGCGTAGTGGGAGGGTCATTGGTCACTCGGTATGGAGCCGAGGGCTGCCGGAGAAGGACTCCATAGGAGGATGCGTAGAAATGCACCGCGCCGCGGACTGGCAGTGCCTCCACATCCAGCGGGGCCTCGCGAAGCCACGCTGAATCGTCGATGATGAAGGAGAGCGTCCCGAAACGGATTTCGCCGTCGACTAACCTGATGATGAAGGAATCCACCTACGCCGTGAAACTTTGCTAGACGCCTCGCCCCACGGTGGGCGCCAACTGTCGGGGTTACGATCCTGAGCATGAGTACTAGGAGTACGAATAAGGGGCAGAACCTAGCTACGGTGCAGGTGTAACATTCGGTGTTTAACTAGTTCAGGCCCCTCTCGGCGGAGGTAACGGCCCTACGTCTCCTGCCCCGAGGCTTGGTTTTGATTTGATGGGTATGGTTACAAAGGTTGCTCGACCCTAGGTCAGGAGGTGGAGTGCGGCTTATATAGAGTGCGCCGCAGCCCCATGTCCTCCACGTCGCCGGGGCACTTAATGACATTGACTGCGTCAGTTACAGGTGTAAAGAGCCTCTACTACAGCAGTTACAGGTAACGGTGGTCCTGACTCCGCCTTAAGGGCGACTTAGGATTCCTCGACCATTGTAGCTCCCACGCCGTCGCTTCACCTCTTTAGTCCGAGTGGTGGTTGTCCAGCCGAGTGATGGGTGGTCATCCGAGTGTTGTCGAGCTGTCCGAGTGGACTTCCTGATATATGCATCCGAATGCTGGTATGGTCAAGGGACCTACCCATGGTGGTGATGGGGCCCATGTGGCTCCTATATGATGGGTCCTTGACCCTACCTGTAATAGGTGAACTCATCAGGAGGCGCGCGCTGCGCGCCGCGAGAGGCAGCGTGCACGGGAAAGGGAGGCGACGGAGCAGTCTGTGCGCCGCTGCCGCGGGACGGAGCCGGATGCCGACGAGGACGCACGTCTCGTCGCCTGGGTGTACCGCCGCTCCGTCAAGACGGCGGAGATGGACGCTCGCCACCTCTGATGGAAGAACGCCAAGGCGCTTCGGCTAGCTATTGAGCAGACGGAGCGCGAGGAGAAGGAGGCAGCGGCGGAGAAGGCTCGAGTGGCAAGGCTGAAGCGGGAGCAGGACAGGGCGGTCTGTCAGATGAAGGGGCTCATCATCCTCTTCGACTTCGACTCTGATGGCGGCGACAACTGCACCTCCTCGTCCGACGACCAAGACCCTCCACCAGTCGCGGACGCCTACAGCTGCGCCGGCGACCGGAAGGGCAAAGGCCCGACGAGGAAGTGGTGATTCCGGCCCCCCTCTTCCTCAATGTTTATATCGTTTTTAGTTGTACAAGTGTATGAACTTGTCCGTGAACGAACTATAATCTTTTGGATGTGGTGAAGTATGTTTATGTCCGTTTGCAGCGGATCTTGTGTTCCTTTGCAGCTCAATTTTTTTTTTGTCTGTCGTCTGATCACGTAGGATAGATCAACGTGTGCCTGGGTAGTATGGATATAAGGCGCCGGATATGAGATACGCGGATGCAAAATGGCAAATATGAGGGGTGCCCGGTCAGTGCGGGCGCGTCCACGGGTGTTTGAGGGGCCGGATTTGCCAAGTCCGGTTGTAGATGCTCTAACATGTACTAGCCAACATGAAGGAGGTTTTTCCCGATGCTCTTTTTTGATATATAGTACACACTTGTGCGAGTAAAAGAAAAAAAAAATCTATGATTGGCAATAAAGTGCGCGCTTCCGTTTTGTGAGCCAAATTAACACTCGTGATTACAAGGATAACAAACATTTCATTGTGGATTCATACCAAACATTTTCCAAAATAATATCTATTGACATTCTCCTCACCCCGAAAATTATTTATCATCTTTGCCCCTTGCTAGTTTTGGCTTGTTGCTCAAACTTAATCAGCATCTTCTACATGCCACTATGGGAATACTTTCTCCAAGTAATCAAGGATAACGTGTGTTTTTCATTTGTTGTCTCCTTTATTCTTCCTCAGCGCCGAGCATCCCTAGTTTGTCAATCCTATTTTAATTATGCCAGAAATAAATGATTATATACGGTCAGTACCAAAGTACAAAACGAATCAAACTCCGTGTAACTGACGTGTGAAGCACCTAGCGTAGCTTTGTGTGCCTTTCAAGCATGAGAATGCAAACTCACAAGTACTCCCTCTGTCTCAGTAACGTAAGATGTTAGGCATGGCGACCCGCGAATTTCCTCTCGTATTCATCCATGGTTAGAGGACCAGCCCGTGAACACAGATATGGGAGGCCGCCATCCAACGCTGTCCGCATATATTTCAAACACTTTATGAATCAACCGTGCAAGCACGGCCAGATTTCATATAAATATGATGGATTTCATAAAAACCGGACGAATATGTTTACATTTTGGACATAATTTTAATTAAAAGCGATACCAGACTAAGATATAACTAGTCTACGGTCGGTGCAGACGGATATCCACTCCGGCGACATGGATACCCTTGATTCTATTGTAGGCCGTGACGAATCTTCATTGTCGGTCCCCATGTCCAGCACCCATGAGCCCCGGAGGTATACGCTTTAGCGCAAAGGGCGGCTCACTTCCCCACCGCTCATCGGAGTGCAGCCGCCAGCTGATGCCTTAGCCGGAGGGGAAAGGGTCCTACGGTGCATGGATGAAAATGGTTTTGGGGTAAGGGGACAACGGTGGCCTGCCAGAGGGTAAGACACTGGCTGTGTACGTCGACGTCGCCTCGGGGTGGCCTTCATGAGACCAAAGCGGTTGTGGCCTCTTGTGTTCTACTTCTCCTCAATGATGGCGGCAGGCGCGGACGTGTTGGCCGCCACCTCGTCGATGTCCGCTCAGCCGACTTCTCTCTCTACCGGCAGGGCGTGCGATGATGTCGGATGGCGCGGTCACAGGCACGGGGGGGGAGGGGGGGGCAGTAGGACACAGCGCCGTCCACGGCAGCCACGATGCTCATGCCACCGTGCTCCCCCTGTGCCGGCCTGGAGCAACTCGCCACTCCGTCCAGCGGGTTCGCGGGCCACCCAGCCGGCTTTTATGCCGGAGAACTGATCTTCCTGCTCGTCGGATGCCATCGAAAGGGTGGAGAAAATGGAGAAAGGAAGAGATGAGGAGCGACGGAGTGGTGCGATTCTTGCCCAGTGGCTGGCCTCCTTTAAATAGCGAATGGACGGGAGGAGCTTGCCCGGCGTTGTGTTTAATATCGGCCCGCACGTGAATGGACGTGTGGCCGGAGTAGGTTTCTCGGCTTCCACGCGGATTTAATGAAGGAGTTTGAATGTGGCAAGGAGGCATGTTCAGTCGTGCCAGCGCGCCTCTTCAATGGCAAAGACAGTGAGAGGTCGCATCCGCTCTGGCCGGCTTCAATATGGAGCGGCGCGCTCTACAATGGCATGAATGCACGCGGCCGATGACGGGCGGGAACACGCGCGGGGAAGGGGGAGGGGGTTTGGGAGGGCCAGGGTGGTCAGAATCGAGCGTGGGTGATGTTCAGACCCCCCCGCAAAGCCTCCCCATTTATCTCCGGTTTGCGAGAAAAAAACATGTCTGAACCGTCCTGCGGACTGATACAGACCCGCGTTGAATTTGATAAAGGGTTCCCCCGCTTTATATTATAAAGCAACGACCAAGCACATGATACATCAAGCACGCTGGGGCTGCGGCACAACCAAGCCCAAAGAAAAAGAGAGAAATAAAAGAGAGAGAAATGCCAACACCGACAGATCGGCGAAGAGGAAGAAGACCGAAGCCGATGCGCCAATCAGAGAAGTCCCACCGCGCTCCTAGCACTCCGAAGCACTGTGTACCGAGCAACACTTTCAACAAGGAAAATGATGACAATGCCGCTGCTGCCCGGACGAGTCCGAGGGTCTCCCCTGGTACGCAGGGGCGTGGGAAAGGGGTACACCCGAAGCCTTCCAGGAAGGAAAGGCGACACCCGTTGGCATCACCGCGTCAGTACCGGACCAACCGAAAGGGATTTCTCCCAACCCCAAAGAACCATCACCGCCCCGCCAATCCGGATTGCTCCACCCAACTTGCCGCCCATGAGCATGCGCCACCACGGCCACAACACCCTCCGCAACGCCTCACTGTGGTAACCAGCACGAGCCCTAGAGGAAAGAGGAGGGGACGGCGAAACCGGGGGCAGCAGCAACTTAGTCGAACGGGAGGGAACAGCCTCCGCCGTCCGCACGGCAACCGACCGGACGCGACGACGAGGGACACACCAGGCCCCTAATGGCCCAGCCGGGCCCGTGAAGTCCTGCCTCCGCACTGCAGAACGCCCAATGACCTCGCCGCCACTGCCCGGAGACCACCGCCGCACCACCTTGACCTCCAGGGAGCCGTGCCACCGAGGAAGAAACAGCCGGCCCGCCCCGACCCAGATGGGGCCCAGATCTGGGCCGAGCGGGCGCCGCCAGCCACGCCCGCACCAGCACACCGCCCCGCCACCAACGGAAGTGTCGCCGCACCGAGGAACCACCAAGGCCCACGGGAACCACCCCACCAAGCCGGACCGCCGCCGCCGAGCTGCATCGCCGCCATCGGGAGCCCCACGCCACCCTCCACGCGCACGGCGAAATGCCGGCCCGCCGCCGCCAACGCCGCGCGGGCAAGGCCCGGCGGACCATGCCGGCGATGGCGGGAGGGGAGAGGGAGAGGAAGGGGGTTGGAGGCGGGGAGGCGGGCTAGGGTTCGCCCGTCGCCCGCGGGGGACGAGGAGCGAACCAACACATTCTTTTGCCCTTATCCGGCCCATGTTGACTGACTTCTACAGTTCGAACAATGCGATCCGAAGTATGCGGGCGATTTAAGGATCGTCGTTGAAGATGCCCTTATTACATTCAGTTTTCAATATACTATAAAGGGAGTACCTAATTGACCGTTAAGTCATCTCAGAATTCTCACTTGGTAGTACAAGGAAACAAATCCTTCTACCTTCTCGAGGATTTTGGACGATTCATAGTACTTCTAAAGATCGATTGTTGCAACTTCAAATAGGGGAAAGGGACACGAGACGAAAGAATATTAGGGCATCTTGAACGCCGACCCTAAATTAAACTTCATGTTCATCCGTGTGAACTGGTCCAGACTAGTGTATAAACACTGATACGGGAGTCAGTCATCCAAAGCTAACCCTAAATGTCTATTTTTATTTAACTAAAAAAATAACACAACACCTTCTGCCATCACACATGCATGCACACGCACCTTCCGTCATAGACATCAAGCATGCATGCACACACACCTTCCGCCATCAAGCGTACACCTACACATGAGCTTTCGCCAGATAAAATTAGCTTTCCACCAAATAAAATCAACGTTCGGACAAATAGCAACGGATGTGGGTATGTGGTGTCTTTTGGTTGGCCGGCGAGACGGATGTCCGGACTCATGCATAGCCGCTTTTTGTTTGGTTCCGATTTGCCAGAAAACGAACATTTGGACGCATCGACCGATGCGTGACTGCGTTGGATGGCAAACTCCGTCCAGACAACGCGTACTGGGCGCTTGTCTGAGGTTTAAGGGTCTATTTTGAAGATGCTCTTACCACTTTCACTTTACCCACATCATCCGGCCAGTAGTGCAAAAGAAAAAAAAATGCCATCCATGATTGATTTGCAAGAATGGTTCCAGGTTATTCCTCCCATGGAACTAATTCCACATCAACCTTTCCACAAAGTTCATTCCTTTAACTGGGACACAAGCTAATCGACTCCTTTCATAATTATTCTTGTCCCGTTGGGTTCACTAGTCCCTAGCTGATCGAGATGTACGTGTCCTTGCATTTTGAAGCTAATTTTCTAATGCAACGTATACATGTCGCTATCTATCTTTGCCAGATCAGCAGCACAAGAACTCGGTAATCTCTTGTTTTTATGCCAGTTCTTCCACAAGAGGGGAAGCTCTAACCCTAATCCTGAGATTCTTGGCTTCTTTTGGCATGAACTTTTAAGCAATATAAGGCGTTGCAACGCGGCTTAAAACTAAACCACATGCACATGCAGCAAGTGCTCTAGTTTGTCGTATTAGCTGACATCACACATGCACGAACCACTCTACTATATATATGTGCTTGCATCTTATAGGAATCTTCTTTTAGCTTTGCGCCGCATTGGCTCGTGAAGAGTGCATGAACCTATTCTCTAATCTAGCTACGTGTCCCTCATTGTGGAATAATTCCACACTGCAGCACCTACCATCATTAAAGTTTCATTACATATAACTCATTAAGGCCCCCTCTTTAGGCCTCTTTTGGTTCATAGGATAGGATTATCGTAGGAATAGGAATTTTGTAGGAAATGAGATGACATGTATCTCAAATCCTATGAGTAGGAATAGGAAACGAGATGTCATTTGGTTGACACCAAAGGAATTTTTCCATTGAGTCTAGGCTCATTTTTATTTTCCTATGAAATGTGAAGGATAGGAACCAATCCTATGTAGGAATAGGAATCCATTCCTATAAACCAAAGGGCTCTAAATGAAAAAATACTATAAGAATCCTATCCTCTAGAATTCCTAAGAGATTCCTCCAAACCAAAGGAGTTTTTTTTCTCTATCTAGAAGTGGAATAGAATAACCCGGTTGAAGGGTAATGATCCCCCCCCCCCTAAATATAAGGGGAACACTTACCTATAGACGTCTGATGCAAAAGCATTTGTCAGACCAGTTGTATGCCGTCTATTCCTATTTTGAAACAACACCTCCACTCACGAACGATACATTGAGCGGGCGGAGCGCCCTAAGGCTCATAGATTGTACTGCTCATCCATGACACATTGCTTCTTTTTTTGAGAAGGAAGTTGAAACCCTGACCTTTGCATCATTGCAATGCACACATCCATCTTCATTAAAGTTGATGAAAGCAACAAGGCTAAAATCATGAATGAAAGGAGTACAAAGCATAGACAACTATGGTAGAAAAATATAAGATATAAAGTTAATACCTACAACTAAGTCAACTTCTTACGCAACAACGCCTCTAGGAAGGGATAAACGCCCTTGCGCCACGGTTGTCACGACCAACCGGAGACGGTCAGGACATGGGATTTCATCATAGCTAATTGCGGCGACCAACCACTGAAGACCATCACCAGCAAGGAGAGAGCGCCTTCAACAAAGTACCGACTCAAGGTCATATGTTCCACACTTAGAGCATCTCTAGCAGACCCCGTATACCGCCGCGACCCGCAAAATAACCGTCAAAATAAGGGTCCGCGCGAAAAATCCTGCCCGATCGACCCGCAAACGAGTCCGACCCGTAATTTTTTGCGGGGGGCGGCATAATTCCCGTCCCAACCCGCGAAAACGCGCCCCCCCCCCCCGGCCCGTCGGCACCCTGTATATAGCGGGAGCGGTTGGGGGGGGGACATTTCAGCCCGCGCTTTCCCCACCCACCGCCGCCCCTCTCCCCCTCTCCCCGTGCTTTTTCACACCCCCCGCCGCCTACCATTCCGGCCAAACTAGCCGGCAGGATCACGCCGAAGGGCCGCCACACGCCCGAGCTTGCTCTCCGCCACTTCCTCCTGCGTCGGCGGGCCGGATTTTGCGTTTCTGGCCATCGAAGGCTGCGCCAAGCCATGGATTGGTCAAGGAGGACCCCGCGCTGTCCCGGCAAAGCCCCAGCGCCGCATGCAGGTACGGGTTCGTCCTGTAGCCGCCGCCGTCGGTTTGCCGACAAGGATTCGGTCGGCCGTCCGCCAGGCTCGGCGCTCGCGCAGCGGCTCGTTGATGCCGCTCATACAGTGCGACAACTGCACGCGGACAGTGCTGCGGCTAACTTCTGGCACGCCGAAGCACCCCGCATGGGTGTTCTTCAAATGCGAAAACGACGGGGTATGTGTTGCTTCCATTCGGCTTTGTCACCGTATTCTTCGGTTCAATTGCGATAGCTCATTTTGAGTTAGATATGTATTAGAAAAATGTTGTTGGCATATACATAAAATGTAGAATGAAAATCAAAAGAACAAATAAAACCTAAAAAATGAAAACTAGAAAAGAAACAGAATAAACCAAAAATAAAGAAAATGTAAAATAGGACCGAAGAAACAAATGCAAAAAGGAATGAAAAAGAATGAAAAAAACAGAGAAAAGAAAAGAAAAAATAGAAATAAAGAAGAAGAAAAAACCCAGAGGAAACCGGCTCGAAATCGCCTCAAGTAGGACGCACCCCTACTACTTACCACGAGTGGGACGCTGGCGGAGTGGCTAGCAACTCTAGCTATCTCCCTAGAGACCAGGGATGATGAATGTGTGCTTCTCGCCTTTCCCTGCTCTTTTTACTTTAATTGTGAGCGTGCAAATGTGTCGACCCGATTACTACAGAACCTTCAGCGAGACTCATTAAGATATAGTCGGCGCGACAGGGATCGGGGGGTAGGCGCTAGGGAAGCCTCGCGTGAAGGCGAGCGCGATATGGGCCGACCCAGGCGTGCGGAAGGCCACAACCTCTTTTTGGGTATTTTTTTGCATAATTTTTGTTCTCACTTTTTTGCCTTTATTACTTTCGTTTATACTTCCAGATGTTCTAAAAAATATATTTTAAAAGCATTTTACATTAAACATTTTAAAAACAATTGTTACCCAAGTGATTGAAATTTTCTAAATGTGTATAGAGAAAATATTATTTCTCATGTAGTTGAATAATGTATACAAAAAATATACAATGTGTGTGAAAAATTGATCATATTTTAAAATAATCAAGCATTTGAAAAACATTGTTAAACAAGTATTTCAAAAATGTTAATCCAGCATTTGAAAATGTTAAATGCGTATAGAAAAAATACTTACCATGTATTCAGAAAATGTTAATGTTGTATTTGAAAAAATGTAACCAGACATTTGCAAAAATTTAAACATGTATAGAAAAATGTTGAACACATATTAAAATGTGAAATGTGTATAGAAAAATGTTGACCATGTATTCAAAAAAATTATCTTGTAGTGTTAAAAATGTATTAGACATATACCAAAAATATATTATATATATATATATATGAAAAAGTAGATATAAAAAATATAAGTTCTTAAAAAATGTTAATCATATATTTCAAAATGTTAAACATGTATATAAAATTATTATTGGTGTACATTAAAATGTTGAATGTATACTGAAAACACAGTTAACATGTGTTGAAAAGAAGGAACCGATGAAAATCGACAAAAAAAAGAAACTCAATAAAAACAAAATAAGAAAATAGAAGAAAACAAAACAAAAAAATGAATGCAAAAAGAATGGAAACAGTGAAATTTGAGACAGAAGCAAAGGAAACCGATGAAAAAGAGAAAGAAAGAAAAAGGAAGGAAAAAAATGAAAGGAAGAAAACACGAAAAAGAAACAAAGAAAACAAAAGAAAAAAAGGATAAAAGAAAAACTAGTAAAATAGAGAAAGAAACGAAGAAAACCGATGAAAATAAAACAAAAACAAAAAGTTTAAAACCAGTGAAAAACCAGTTATTTTCCTCAAGTTACTCACACCTCCTCTTTTACCAAAAAAACTGAGTGTCTCAAGGGCTAGCAGCGCTACCCAGAGCTGAGGAGACTCGGAATCGATCTCGAGTGCTCTTTTTATTTGGGTTTTATAAGTGTGTGCTAATGGGCTGCAGACGCAAGAGTTTCTTTCGTCTCGCTGTAAGTGAGATATAGCTCTCGAGCTATTTGGCGACCTACCACCAAATAGGACGTGTGGCATACACTTTTTTCATTCTTTTTTGGGAAATGCTTGCCATCAACCGATCGATCCCTAATGAGCATCCGCCGCCTCCATATTTGTCGAATGGACTCTTCATCGGGCGGTGGAGAGCCAACCTCCATATACTTCACATTTCTGCAACTCAACCATTGTTTCAGAACGGTCCCGCAGTTAGACCCTTGTTGTAAAACAGCTCAACCGTATTGCGTGTACGTCACGCGTTCGTGGTCCTTCGCCCGTGTTTGTACTAGACTGGTCAACGCATGCCCAACCCTTCATCCACCGCTTATTCTTTTCTTCCTCACAACGATCCAATCATGGCCATTGTTACTCCGTCGCGTATCTTTTTCTCGCGTGCTTGTGCTGCAAGATAGACGGCCGCTGATGCAAGCCGGCCACCATGGCCTATGTTGGAGGCTGCATGATAGACGAGCGTCGTCGTGTGTTAGCCGACGCAACCCGCCTTACCGGTGTTGTAGAGCTTGCCGGTCGCAACCGGCGTCTGTTGCAAGCTTGCCCGAGCGGAGCGGACGAAAGAGGCACGCTGCCATCGAGGCGCCACCGGGCCCGCATCCGCCGTCGTCCATGGCTTCCACCTCCTCGAGGTGTTGCAGCAGCAACAATTCCCGCAAAATGATTTGTGTTTCAACAATTTGTACAACATAATCTTTATTGCAAAAAAATCGGCGGACATTTCTGCAACGTGATCTTTGTTGTAAAAATTTCTGCAACATCACCTCTGTTTGTTTGCAAAGGTTTCTGCAACACAGCCTATATTACAAATATTTCTGTAAGAGCATCTCCAGCCGCGCCCCCAACAAGGCCCCCCAGGTGACTTTTCAGCCGCCGGCGCCGAAAAATCGGCCTAGTCGCGCACCCAGAGGCCATTTTTCGCCGGCTCGGGCCGAAATTGGCGCCGGCGGACCCAGCCCGAACCCGGCGCGCTGTTGTTGGGGAACGTGGTAATTTCAAAAAAATTCCTACGCACACACAAGATCATGGTGATCCATAGCAACGAGAGGGGAGAGTGTGTCCACGTACCCTCGTAGACCGAAAGCGGAAGTGTTAGCACAACGCGGTTGATGTAGTCGTACGTCTTCATGATCCGACCGATCAAGCACCGAACGCATGGCACCTCCGAGTTCTGCACACGTTCAACTCAATGACGTCCCTCGAACTCCGATCCAGCCGAGCTTTGAGGGAGAGTTCCGTCAGCACGACGGCGTGGTGACGATGATGATGTTCTACCGACGCAGAGCTTCGCCTAAGCACCACAACGATATGACCGAGGTGGATTATGGTGGAGGGGGGCACCGCACACGGCTAAAAGATCAATGATCAATTGTTGTGTCTATGGGGTGCCCCCTGGCCACGTATATAAAGGAGTGGAGGGGGGAGAGGGTCGGCCCCTATGGCGCGCCCTGGAGGAGTCCTACTCCCACCGGGAGTAGGATTCCTCCCCTTCCAAGTAGTAGGAGTAGGAGACAAGGAAGGGGAAGGAGGGGGCGCCGCCCCTCCCCCTAGTCCAATTCGGACTAGTCATTGGGGGGCCTGCTTCTCTCTCTCCCCTAAAGCCCAATAAGGCCCATATACTTCTTCCCCCTATTCCCGTAACTCTCCGGTACTCCGAAAAATACCCGAACCACTCGGAACCTTTCCGATGTCCGAATATACTCGTCCAATATATCGATCTTTACGTCTCGACCATTTTGAGACTCCTCGTCATGTCCCCGATCTCATCCAGGACTTCGAACTACCTTCGGTACATCAAATCACAAAACTCATAATACAATCGTCACCGAAACTTTAAGCGTGCGGACCCTACGGGTTCGAGAATTATGTAGACATGACCGAGACACGTCTCCGACCAATAACCAATAGCGGAACCTGGATGCTCATATTGGTTCCCACATATTCTACGAAGATCTTTATCGGTCAAACCGCATAACAACATACGTTGTTCCCTTTGTCATCGGTATGTTACTTGCCCGAGATTCGATCGTCGGTATCTCAATACCTAGTTCAATCTTGTTACCGGCAAGTGTCTTTACTCGTTCCGTAACACATCATCCCGTAACTATCACATTAGTTACAATGCTTGCAAGGCTTATAGTGATGTGCATTACCGAGTGGGCCCAGAGATACCTCTCCGACAATCGGAGTGACAAATCCTAATCTCGAAATACGCCAACCCAACAAGTACCTTTGGAGACACCTGTCGAGCACCTTTATAATCACCCTGTTACGTTGTGATGTTTGGTAGCACACAAAGTGTTCCTCCGGTAAACGGGAGTTGCATAATCTCATAGTCATAGGAACATGTATAAGTCATAAAGAAAGCAATAGCAACATACTAAACGATCAAGTGCTAAGCTAACGAAATGGGTCAAGTCAATCACATCATTCTCCTAATAATGTGATCCCATTAATCAAATGACAACTCATGTCTATGGCTAGGAAACATAACCATCTTTGATCAACGAGCTAGTCAAGTAGAGGCATACTAGTGACACTCTGTTTGTCTATGTATTCACACATGTACCATGTTTCCGGTTAATACAATTCTAGCATGAATAATAAACATTTATCATGATAAAAGGAAATAAATAATAACTTTATTATTGCCTCTAGGGCATATTTCCTTCAGTCTCCCACTTGCACTAGAGTCAATAATCTAGTTCACATCGCCATGTGATTTAACACCAATAGTTCACATCACCATGTGATTAACACCCATAGTTCACATCGTCATGTGACCAACACCCAAAGGGTTTACTAGAGTCAGTAATCTAGTTCACATCGCTATGTGATTAACACCCAAAGAGTACTAAGGTGTGATCATGTTTTGCTTGTGAGATAATTTTAGTCAGCGGGTCTGTCACATTCAGATCCTAAGTATTTTGAAAATTTCTATGTCTACAATGCTCTGCACGGAGCTACTCTAGCTAATAGCTCCCACTTTCAATATGTATCTAGATCAAGACTTAGAGTCATCCAGATCGGTGTCAAAGCTTGCATCGACGTAACTCTTTACGACAAACTCTTTATCACCTCCATAACCGAGAAATATTTCCTTATTCCACTATGGATAATTTTTGACCGTTGTCCAGTGATCTACTCCTAGATCACTATTGTACCCTCTTGCCAAACTCTTGGTGAGGTACACAATAGGTCTGGTACACAACATAGCATACTTTATAGAACCTATGACTGAGGCATAGGGAATGACTTTTCATTCTCTTTCTATTTTCTGCCGTGGTCGGGTTTTGAGTCTTTACTCGACTTCACACCTTGCAACATAGGCAAGAACTCCTTCTTTGACTTTTCCATTTTGAACTACTTCAAAAATCTTGTCAAGGTATGTACTTATTGAAAAACATATCAAGCGTCTTGATCTATCTCTATAGATCTTGATGCTCAATATGTAAGTAGTTTCACCGAGGTATTTCTTTGAAAAACTCCTTTCAAATACTCCTTTATGCTTTCCAAAAAATTCTACATCATTTCCGATCAACAATATGTTATTCACATATACTTATCGGAAAGGCTGTAGTGCTCCCACTCACTTTCTTGTAAATACAGGCTTCACCGCAAGTCTGTATAAAACTATATGCTTTGATCACACTATCAAAACGTACATTCCAACTTTGAGATGCTTGCACCAGTCCATAAATGGATCACTGGTGCTTACACACTTTGTTAGCATCTTTTGGATTGACAAAACCTTCTGGTTGCATCATATACAACTCTTCTTTAAGAAATCCATTAAGGAGTGCAGTTTTGACATTCATTTTCCAAATTTCATAAAATGCGGCAATTGCTAACATGATTCGGACAGACTTAAGCATCGCTACGAGTGAGAAAATCTCATCATAGTCAACACCTTGAACTTTGTCAAAACCTTTTTCAACAAGTCTAGCTTTGTAGATAGTAACACTACTATCAGCGTCCGTCTTCCTCTTGAAAATCAATTCATTTTCTATGGCTTGCCGATCATCGGGCAAGTCAACCAAAGTCCACACTTTGTTCTCATACATGGATCCCATCTCAGATTTCATGGCCTCAAGCCATTTTGCGGAATCTGGGCTCATCATCGCTTCCTCATAGTTCGTAGGTTCGTCATGGTCAAGTAACATGACCTCCAGAACACGATTACCGTACCACTCTAGTGCGGATCTCACTCTGATTGACCTACGAGGTTCGGCAGTAACTTGATCTGAAGTTACATGATCATCATCATTAGCTTCCTCACTAATTGGTGTAGGAGTCACAGGAACAAATTTATGTGATGAACTACTTTCCAATAAGGGAGCAGGTACAGTTACCTCATCAAGTTCTACTTTTCTCCCACTCACTTCTTTTGAGAGAAACTCCTTCTCTAGAAAGGATCCATTCTTAGCAACGAATGTCTTGCCTTCGGATCTGTGATAGAAGGTGTACCCAACTGTCTCCTTTGGGTATCCTATGAAGACACATTTCTCCGATTTGGGTTTGAGCTTATCAGGAGGAAACTTTTTCACATAAGCATTGCAACCCCAAACTTTAAGAAACGACAACTTGGGTTTCTTGCCAAACCACAGTTCATAAGGTGTCGTCTCAATGGATTTAGATGGTGCGTTATTTAACGTGAATGCAGCTGTCTCTAATGCATAACCCCAAAACGATAGTGGTAAATCAGTAAGAGACATCATAGATTGCACTATATCCAATAAAGTACGGTTATGACGTTCGGACACACCATTACACTGTGGTGTTCCAGGTGGTGTGAGTAGTGAAACTATTTCACATTGTTTTGACTGAAGACCAAACTCGTAACTCAAATGTTCGTCTCCGTGATCAAATCGTGGAAACTTTATTTTTCTTGTTACGATGATTTTCCACTTCACTCTGAAATTCTTTGAATTTTTCAAATGTTTCAGACTTATGTTTCATCAAGTAGATATACCCATATCTGATCAAATCATCTGTGAAGGTCAGAAAATAACGATACCTGCCGCGAGCCTCAACACTCATCGGACTGCATACATCAATATGTATTATTTCCAACAAGTCTGTTGTTCGCTCCATTGTTCTGGAGAACGGCGTTTTAGTCATCTTGCCAAGAGGCATGGTTCACAAGCATCAATTGATTCATAATCAAGTGATTCCAAAAGCCCATCAGCATGGAGTTTCTTCATGCGCTTTACACCAATATGACCTAAACGGCAGTGCCACAAATAAGTTGCACTATCATTATTAACTTTGCATCTTTTGGCTTCAATATTATGAAAATGTGTATCACCACGATCGAGATCCAACAAACCATTTTCATTGGGTGTATGACCATAGAAGGTTGAAGGAAATATGCCCTAGAGGCAATAATAAAGTTATTATATATTTCCTTATATCATGATAAATGTTTATTATTCATGCTAGAATTGTATTAACCGGAAACATAATACTTGTGTGAATACATAGACAAACAGAGTGTCACTAGTATGCCTCTACTTGACTAGCTCGTTGATCAAAGATGGTTATGTTTCCTAGCCATAGACATGAGTTGTCATTTGATTAACGGGATCACATCATTAGGAGAATGATGTGATTGACTTGACCCATTCCGTTAGCTTAGCACTCGATCGTTTAGTATGTTGCTATTGCTTTCTTCATGACTTATACATGTTCCTATGACTATGAGATTATGCAACTCCCGTTTACCGGAGGAACACTTTGTGTGCTACCAAACGTCACAACGTAACTGGGTGATTATAAAGGTGCTCTACAGGTGTCTCCAAAGGTACTTGTTGGGTTGGCGTATTTCGAGATTAGGATTTGTCACTCCGATTGTCGGAGAGGTATCTCTGGGCCCTCTCGGTAATGCACATCACTTAAGCCTTGCAAGCATTGCAACTAATGAGTTTGTTGCGGGATGATGTATTACGGAACGAGTAAAGAGACTTGCCGGTAACGAGATTGAACTAGGTATTGAGATACCGACGATCGAATCTCGGGCAAGTAACATACCGATGACAAAGGGAACAACGTATGTTGTTATGCGGTCTGACCGATAAAGATCTTCGTAGAATATGTAGGAGCCAATATGGGCATCCAGGTCCCGCTATTGGTTATTGACCAGAGAGGTGTCTCGGTCATGTCTACATAGTTCTCGAACCCGTAGGGTCCGCACGCTTAACGTTCGTTGACGATATAGTACTATGAGTTATGTATGTTGGTGACCGAATGTTGTTCGGAGTTTTGGATGAGATCACGGATATGACGAGGAACTCCGGAATGGTCCGGAAGTAAAGATTGATATGTGGATAGTAGTGTTTGATCTCCGGAAAGGTTCCGGAATCCATCGGAAGGGGTTCCGGATGTTTCCCGAAATGTTTGGGCACAAGAATACTTTATCTGGGCCAAAGGGGAAAGCCCATGAGGTTTTTGGAAAGGCAAAAGGAAGTTTTGCGGAGTCCAGGGGCCAGACGCCAGGGTCCCTGGCGTCTGGGTCCAGACCGGACCGGCGGGTCAGACCGGAACCCTGGCGTCTGGCCCTGGAGTCCGAGAAGGACTCTTGCCTTTCGGGTGAAACCGACTTTGTGGAGGCTTTTACTCCAAGTTTCGACCCAAGGCTCAACATATAAATAGAGGGGTAGGGCTAGCACCCAAGACAGATCAAGAAACACCAAGCCGTGTGCCGGCAACCCCGTCTCCTCTAGTTTATCCTCCGTCATAGTTTTCGTAGTGCTTAGGCGAAGCCCTGCGAAGATTGTTCTTCACCAACACCGTCACCACGCCGTCGTGCTGCCGGAACTCATCTACTACTTCGCCCCTCTTGCTGGATCGAGAAGGCGAGGACGTCACCGAGCCGAACGTGTGCAGAACCCGGAGGTGCCGTGCTTTCGGTACTTGGATCGGTCGGATCGTGAAGACGTACGACTACATCAACCGCGTTGATATAACGCTTCCGCTTACGGTCTACGAGGGTACGTAGACAACACTCTCCCCTCTCGTTGCAATGCATCACCATGATCTTGCGTGTGCGTAGGAAATTTTTGAAATTACTACGTTCCCCTACAGTGGCATCCGAGCCAGGTTGTATGCGTAGATGTCATATGCACGAGTAGAACACAAGTGAGTTGTGGGCGACATAAGTCATACTGCTTACCAGCATGTCATACTTTGGTTCGGCGGTATTGTTGGATGAAGCGGCCCGGACCGACATTACGCGTACGCTTAGGCGAGACTGGTTCTACCGACGTGCTTTGCACACAGGTGGCTGGCGGGTGTCAGTTTCTCCAACTTTAGTTGAACCGAGTGTGGCTACGCCCGGTCCTTGCGAAGTTTAAAACAGCACCAACTTGACAAACTATCGTTGTGGTTTTGATGCGTAGGTAAGAACGGTTCTTGCTAAGCCCGTAGCAGCCACGTAAAATTTGCAACAACAAAGTAGAGGACGTCTAACTTGTTTTTGCAGGGCATGTTGTGATGTGATATGGTCAAGACATGATGCTAAATTTTATTGTATGAGATGATCATGTTTTGTAACCGAGTTATCGGCAACTGGCAGGAGCCATATGGTTGTCGCTTTATTGTATGCAATGCAATCGCCCTGTAATGCTTTACTTTATCACTAAGCGGTAGCGATAGTCGTAGAAGCATAAGATTGGCGAGACGACAACGATGCTACGATGGAGATCAAGGTGTCGCGCCGGTGACGATGGTGATCATGACGGTGCTTCGGAGATGGAGATCACAAGCACAAGATGATGATGGCCATATCATATCACTTATATTGATTGCATGTGATGTTTATCTTTTATGCATCTTATCTTGCTTTGATTGACGGTAGCATTATAAGATGATCCCTCACTAAATTATCAAAGTATAAGTGTTCTCCCTGAGTATGCACCGTTGCGAAAGTTCTTCGTGCTGAGACACCACGTGATGATCGGGTGTGATAGGCTCTACGTTCAAATACAACGGGTGCAAAACAGTTGCACACGCGGAATACTCAGGTTAAACTTGACGAGCCTAGCATATAACAGATATGGCCTCGGAACACGGAGACCGAAAGGTCGAGCGTGAATCATATAGTAGATATGATCAACATAGTGATGTTCACCGTTGAAACTACTCCATCTCACGTGATGATCGGACATGGTTTAGTTGATATGGATCACGTGATCACTTAGAGGATTAGAGGGATGTCTATCTAAGTGGGAGTTCTTAAGTAATATGATTAATTGAACTTAAATTTATCATGAACTTAGTCCTGATAGTATTTTGCAAATTATGTTGTAGATCAATAGCTCGCGTTGTTGCTTCCCTGTGTTTATTTTTGATATGTTCCTAGAGAAAAATTATGTTGAAAGATGTTAGTAGCAAAGATGCGGATTGGATCCGTGATCTGAGGATTATCCTCATTGCTGCACAGAAGAATTATGTCCTTGATGCACCGCTAGGTGACAGACCTATTGCAGGAGCAGATGCAGACGTTATGAACGTTTGGCTAGCTCAATATGATGACTACTTGATAGTTTAGTGCACCATGCTTAACGGCTTAGAATCGGGACTTCAAAGACGTTTTGAACGTCATGGACCATATGAGATGTTCCAGGAGTTGAAGTTAATATTTCAAGCAAATACCCGAGTTGAGAGATATGAAGTCTCCAACAAGTTCTATAGCTAAAAGATGGAGGAGAATAGCTCAAGCAGTGAGCATGTGCTCAGATTGTCTGGGTACTACAATCGCTTGAATCAAGTGGGAGTTAATCTTCCAGATAAAATAGTGATTGACAGAATTCTCTAGTCACCATCACCAAGTTAGTAGAACTTCGTGATGAACTATAGTATGCAAGGGATGACGAAAGTAATTCCCGAGCTCTTCGTGATGCTGAAATCGACGAAGGTAGAAATCAAGAAAAACATCAAGTGTTGATGGTTGACGAGACCACTAGTTTCAAGAAAAGGGCAAAGGGAAGAAGGGGAACTTCAAGAAGAACGGCAAGCAAGTTGCTGCTCAAGTGAAGAAGCCCAAGTCTGGTCCTAAGCCTGAGACTAAGTGCTTCTACTGCAAAGGGACTGGTCACTGGAAGCGGAACTACCCCAAGTATTTGGTGGATAAGAAGGATGGCAAAGTGAACAAAGGTATATTGGATATACATGTTATTGATGTGTACTTTACTAGTGTTTATAGCAACCCCTCGGCATTTGATACTGGTTCAGTTGCTAAGAGTAGTAACTCGAAACGGGAGTTGCAGAATAAACAGAGACTAGTAAAAGGCGAGGTGACGATGTGTGTTGGAAGTAGTTCCAAGATTGATATGATCATCATCGCACACTCCCTATACTTTCGGGATTAGTGTTGAAACTAAATAAGTGTTATTTGGTGTTTGCGTTGAGCATGAATATGATTTGATCATGTTTGTTGCAATACGGTTATTCATTTAAATTAGAGAATAATTGTTGTTCTGTTTACATGAATAAAACCTTCTATGGTCATACACCCAATAAAATGGTTTGTTGGATCTCGATCGTAGTGATACACATATTCATAATAATGAAGCCAAAAGATGCAAAGTTAATAATGATAGTGCAACTTATTTGTGGCACTGCCGTTTAGGTCATATTGGTGTAAAGCGCATGAAGAAACTCCATGCTGATGGGATTTTGGAATCACTTGATTATGAATCACTTGATGCTTGCGAACCGTGCCTCTTGGGAAAGATGACTAAAACGCCGTTCTCCGGAACTATGGAGAGAGCAACAGATTTGTTGGAAATCATACATACAGATGTATGTGGTCCGATGAATGTTGAGGCTCGTGGCGGATATCGATATTTTCTCACCTTCACAGATGATTTAAGCAGATATGGGTATATCTACTTAATGAAACACAAGTCTGAAACATTTGAAACGTTCAAAGAACTTCAGAGTGAAGTGAAGAATCATCGTAACAAGAAAATAAAAGTTTCTATGATATGATCGCAGAGGTAAAATATTTGAGTTACGAGTTTGGCCTTCAATTAAAACAATGTGGAATAGTTTCACAAACTCATGCCACCTGGAACACCACAGCATAATGGTGTGTCCGAACGTCATAACCGTACTTTATTGAATATAGTACAATCTATGATGTCTCTTACCGATTTGCCACTATCGTTTTGGGGTTATGCATTAGAACAGCTACATTCACGTTAAAACGACACCATCTAAATCCGTTGAGACGACACCATATGAACTGTGGTTTGGCAAGAAACCAAAGTTGTCATTTCTTAAAGTTTGGGGTTGCGATGCTTATGTGAAAAAGTTTCATCCTGATAAGCTCAAACCCAAATCGGAGAAATGTGTCTTCATAGGATACCCAAAGGAGACAGTTGGGTACACCTTCTATCACAGATCCGAAGGCAAGACATTCGTTGCTAAGAATGGATCCTTTCTAGAGAAGGAGTTTCTCTCAAAAGAAGTGAGTGGGAGGAAAGTAGAACTTGATGAGGTAATTGTACCTGCTCCCTTATTGGAAAGTAGTTCATCACAGAAATCTGTTCCTGTGACTACTACACCAATTAGTGAGGAAGCTAATGATGATGATCATGTAACTTCAGATCAAGTTACTACCGAACCTCGTAGGTCAACCAGAGTGAGATCCGCACCAGAGTGGTACGGTAATCCTGTTCTGGAGGTCATGTTACTTGACCATGACGAACCTACGAACTATGAGGAAGCGATGATGAGCCCAGATTCCGCAAAATGGCTTGAGGCCATGAAATCTGAGATGGGATCCATGTATGAGAACAAAGTGTGGACTTTGGTTGACTTGCCCGATGATCGGCAAGCCATAGAAAATAAATGGATCTTCAAGAGGAAGACGGACGCTGATAGTAGTGTTACTATCTACAAAGCTAGACTTGTCGAAAAAGGTTTTTGACAAAGTTCAAGGTGTTGACTACGATGAGATTTTCTCACTCGCAGCGATGCTTAAGTCTGTCCGAATCATGTTAGCAATTGCCGCATTTTATGAAATCTGGCAAATGGATAAACAAAACTGCATTCCTTAATGGATTTATTAAAGAAGAGTTGTATATGATGCAACCAGAAGGTTTTGTCAATCCTAAAGGTGCTAACAAAATATGCAAGCTCCAGCGATCCATCTATGGACTGGTGCAAGCATCTCGGAGTTGGAATATACGCTTTGATAAGTTGATCAAAGGATATAGTTTTATACAGACTTGCGGTGAAGCCTGTATTTACAAGAAAGTGAGTGGGAGCACTACAACATTTCTGATAAGTATATGTGAATAACATATTGTTGATCGGAAATAATGTAGAATTATTCTGCAAAGCATAAAGGAGTATTTGAAAGGAGTTTTTCAAAGAAGGACCTCGGTGAAGCTGCTTACATATTGAGCATCAAGATCTATAGAGATAGATCAAGACGCTTGATAAGTTTTTCAATGAGTACATACCTTGACAAGATTTTGAAGTAGTTCAAAATGGAACAGTCAAAGAAAGAGTTTCTTGCCTGTGTTACAAGGTGTGAAATTGAGTAAGACTCAAAGCCTGACCACGGCAGAAGATAGAAAGAGAATGAAAGTCATTCCCTATGCCTCGGCCATAGGTTCTATAAAGTATGCCATGCTGTGTACCAGATCTATTGTATACCCTACACTGATTTTGGCAAGGGAGTACAATAGTGATCTAGGAGTAGATCACTGGACAGCGGTCAAAATTATCCTTAGTGGAATAAGGATATGTTTCTCGATTATGGAAGTGACAAAAGGTTCGTCGTAAAGGGTTACGTCGATGCAAGTTTTGACACTAATCTAGATGACTCTAAGTCTCGGTCTAGATACAAACTGAAAGTGGGAGCAATTAGCTAGAGTAGCTCCGTGCAGAGCATTGTAGACATAGAAAATTTGCAAAATACTTACGGATCTGAATGTGACAGACCCGTTGACTAAAATTATCTCACAAGCAAAACATGATCACACCTTAGTACTCTTTGGGTGTTAATCACATAGCGATGTGAACTAGATTATTGACTCTAGTAAACCCTTTGGGTGTTGGTCACATGACGATGTGAACTATGGGTGTTAATCACATGGTGATGTGAACTATTGATGTTAAATCACATGGCGATGTGAACTAGATTATTGACTCTAGTGCAAGTGGGAGACTGAAGGAAATATGCCCTAGAGGCAATAATAAAGTTATTATTTATTTCCTTATATCATGATAAATGTTTATTATTCATGCTAGAATTGTATTAACCGGAAACATAATACATGTGTGAATACATAGACAAACAGAGTGTCACTAGTATGCCTCTACTTGACTAGCTCGTTGATCAAAGATGGTTATGTTTCCTAGCCATAGACATGAGTTGTCATTTGATTAACGGGATCACATCATTAGGAGAATGATGTGATTGACTTGACCCATTCCGTTAGCTTAGCACTCGATCGTTTAGTATGTTGCTATTGCTTTCTTCATGACTTATACATGTTCCTATGACTATGAGATTATGCAACTCCCGTTTACCGGAGGAACACTTTGTGTGCTACCAAACGTCACAACGTAACTGGGTGATTATAAAGGTGCTCTACAGGTGTCTCCAAAGGTACTTGTTGGGTTGGCGTATTTCGAGATTAGGATTTGTCACTCCGATTGTCGGAGAGGTATCTCTGGGCCCTCTCGGTAATGCACATCACTTAAGCCTTGCAAGCATTGCAACTAATGAGTTTGTTGCGGGATGATGTATTACGGAACGAGTAAAGAGACTTGCCGGTAACGAGATTGAACTAGGTATTGAGATACCGACGATCGAATCTCGGGCAAGTAACATACCGATGACAAAGGGAACAACGTATGTTGTTATGCGGTCTGACCGATAAAGATCTTCGTAGAATATGTAGGAGCCAATATGGGCATCCAGGTCCCGCTATTGGTTATTGACCAGAGAGGTGTCTCGGTCATGTCTACATAGTTCTCGAACCCGTAGGGTCCGCACGCTTAACGTTCGTTGACGATATAGTACTATGAGTTATGTATGTTGGTGACCGAATGTTGTTCGGAGTTTTGGATGAGATCACGGATATGACGAGGAACTCCGGAATGGTCCGGAAGTAAAGATTGATATGTGGATAGTAGTGTTTGATCTCCGGAAAGGTTCCGGAATCCATCGGAAGGGGTTCCGGATGTTTCCCGAAATGTTTGGGCACAAGAACACTTTATCTGGGCCAAAGGGCAAAGCCCATGAGGTTTTTGGAAAGCGCAAAAGGAAGTTTTGCGGAGTCCAGGGGCCAGACGGCAGGGTCCCTGGCGTCTGGGTCCAGACGCCGGGAACCCTGGCGTTTGGCCCTGGAGTCCGAGAAGGACTCTTGCCTTTCGGGTGAAACCGACTTTGTGGAAGCTTTTACTCCAAGTTTCGACCGAGGGCTCAACATATAAATAGAGGGGTAGGGCTAGCACCCAAGACAGATCAAGAAACACCAAGCCGTGCGCCGGCAACCCCGTCTCCTCTAGTTTATCCTCCGTCATAGTTTTCGTAGTGCTTAGGCGAAGCCCTGCGAAGATTGTTCTTCACCAACACCGTCACCACGCCGTCGTGCTGCCGGAACTCATCTACTACTTTGCCCCTCTTGCTGGATCAAGAAGGCGAGGACGTCACCGAGCCGAACATGTGCAGAACTCGGAGGTGCCGTGCTTTCGGTACTTGGATCGGTCGGATCATGAAGACATACGACTACATCAACCGCGTTGATACAACGCTTCTGCTTACGGTCTACGAGGGTACGTAGACAACACTCTCCCCTCTCGTTGCTATGCATCACCATGATCTTGCGTGTGCGTAGGAAATTTTTGAAATTACTATGTTCCCCAACAAAGGTTTTATTCATGCAAACAGAACAACAATTATTCTCTAGCTTACATGAATAACATTATTGCAATAAACATGACCCAATCATATTCATGCTCAACGCAAACACTAAATAACATTTATTTTAGGTTCAACACTAATCCCGAAAGTATAGGGAGTGTGCGATGATGATCATATCAATCTTGGAAACACTTCCAACTCACCTCGTCACTTCGCCCTTAACTAGTCTTTGTTCATTCTGCAATTCCCGTTTCGAGTTACTACTCTTAGCAACTGAACCAGTATCAAATACCTAGGGGTTGCTATAAACACTAGTAAACTACACATCAATAACATGTATATCAAATATACTTTTGTTCACTTTGCCATCCTTCTTATCCGCCAAATACTTGGGGTGGTTCCGCTTCTAGTGACCAGTCCCTTTGTAGTAGAAGCAATTAGTCTCAGGCTTAGGTCCAGACTTGGGCTTCTTCACTTGAGCAGCAACTTGCTTACCGTTCTTCTTGAATTTCCCCTTCTATCCCTTTGCCCTTTTTCTTGAAACTAGTGATCTTGTTAACCATCAACACTTGATGCTCTTTCTTGATTTCTACCTTCGTCGATTTCAGTATCGCGAAGAGCTTGGGAATTACTTTCGTCATCCCTTGCATATTATAGTTTATCACGAAGTTCTAATAACTTGGTGATGGTGACTAGAGAATTCTGTCAATCACTATTTTATCTGGAAGATTAACTCCCACTTGATTCAAGCGATTGTAGTATCCAGACAATCTGAGCACATGCTCACTGCTTGAGCTATTCTCCTCCATCTTTTAGCTATAGAACTTGTTGGAGACTTCATATCTCTCAACTCGGGTATTTGCTTGAAATATTAACTTCAACTCCTGGAACATCTCATATGGTCCATGACGTTCAAAACATCTTTGAGGTCCCGATTCTAAGCCGTTAAGCATGGTGCACTAAACTATCAAGTAGTCATCATATTGAGTTAGCCAAACGTTCATAACGCCTGCATCTTCTCCTGCAATAGGTCTGTCACCTAGCGGTGCATCAAGGACATAATTCTTCTGTGCAGCAATGGGGATAAACCTCAGATCACGGACCCAGTCCACATCATTGCTACTAACATCTTTCAACTCAGTTTTCTCTAGGAACATATCAAAATAAAACAAGGGAGCTAAACGCGAGCTATTGATCTACAACATAGATATGCTAATACTACCAGGACTAAGTTCATGATAAATTAAAGTTCAATTAATCATATTACTTAAGAACTCCCACTTAGATAGACATCCCTCTAATCATCTAAGTGATCACGTGATCCATATCAACTAAACCATGTCCGATCATCACGTAAGATGGAGTAGTTTCAATGGTGAACATCACTATGTTGATCATATCTACTATATGATTCACGCTCGACCTTTCGGTCTCAGTGTTCCGAGGCCATATCTGCATATGCTAGGCTCGTCAAGTTTAACTTGAGTATTCCGCGTGTGCAACTGTTTTGCACCCGTTGTATTTGAACGTAGAGCCTATCACACCCGATCATCACATGGCGTCTCAGCACGAAGAACTTTCGCAACGGTGCATACTCAGGGAGAACACTTATACCTTGAAATTTAGTGAGAGATCATCTTATAATGCTACTGTCGATCTAAGCAAAATAAGATGCATAAAATATAAACATCACATGCAATCAATATAAGTGATATGATATGGCCATCATCATCTTGTGCTTGTGATCTCCATCTCCGAAGCACCGTCATGATCACCATCGTCACCGGCGCGACACCTTGATCTCCATCGTAGCATCGTTGTCGTCTCGCCAACTATTGCTTCTACGACTATCGCTACCGCTTAGTGATAAAGTAAAGCTATTACAGGGCGATTGTATTGCATACAATAAAGCGACAACCATAAGGCTCCTGCCAGTTGCCGATAACTCGGTTACAAAACATGATCATCTCATTCAATAAAATATAGCATCATGCCTTGACCATATCACATCACAACATGCCCCGCAAAAGCAAGTTAGACGTCCTCTACTTTGTTGTTGCAAGTTTTACGTGGCTGCTACGGGCTGAGCAAGAACCGTTCTTACCTACGCATCAAAACCACAACGATAGTTTGTCAAGTTAGTGCTGTTTTAACCTTCTCAAGGACCGGGCGTAGCCACACTCGGTTCAACTAAAGTTGGAGAAACTGACACCCGCCAACCACCTGTGTGCAAAGCACGTCGGTAGAACCAGTCTCGCGTAAGCGTACGCATAATGTCGGTCTGGGCCGCTTCATCCAACAATACTGCCGAACCAAAGTATGACATGCTGGTAAGCAGTATGACTTGTATCGCCCACAACTCACTTGTGTTCTACTCGTGCATATAACATCTACGCATAAAACCTGGCTCGGATGCCACTGTTGGGGAACGTAGTAATTTCAAAAAAAATCCTACGCACACACAAGATCATGGTGATGCATAGCAACGAGAGGGGAGAGTGTGTCCACGTACACTACTGGAATCAGGGATTTTGCCGTCTGCCAGTTCTTTGCCGTCCGCTAGCAGACGGCAAAGAAGGTCTTTGCCATCAGTACCAAAAAGCAGACGGCCAACAACTGGCAGACGGCAAAGAAGGTCTTTGCCATCTGTCACTTCTTTGCCGTCTGCTGGCTGACGGCAAAGAGAGAGGTGGCCCCCACTAACGAGCCGATTAGAAAAAACTTAACGGCCCCCTCTTTGCCTTCTGCTAGCAGACGGCAAAGATAAAAAAGCGGACGGCAAAGGCTTGGCCGTCGGCAAAGGCTAACTAACCTAACCTAACTAACGGCCGATCGAGCCCCCCCCCGCCCATTACTCCTCTCTGTTTCTCTCCCTCTCTCCTCCCTGACGCCACGCCACCAGATCCACCCACCGCCGCCCCCTCCGTGCGCCGCCGCCCCCGCCACCGCCCCCGCTTGCCCCGTTGCCCCACCACCCCGCCGTCCCCACCCCACCCGCCGATGCCCCATCGCCCCACCATCCCGCCGCCCGGCGCCGCCCCCGCCCCCACCCCCGCTTGCCCCGTCGCCCCACCACCCCGCCGCCCCCACCCCACCCGCCGACGCCCCGTCGCTCCACCATCCCGGCGCCCCGACGCGCCACCACGTCGCCGGCCCACCCGCCCCACTGCCCCGACCGTCCCATTGTTCCGGTGAGTTATTTTTTTTTCTGTTTTTTCATTTTTTTGCTGTTTAATTGTTAGTGATAGATTTAGTGCTAGATATGTGTTATATAGTGTTAGTGTTAGAAGAAGAGAAGAAAAGAAGTAGAAGAAAAAAGAATATGTAGAAGAAAAGAAGAAGAAGAAGAAGAAGAAAAGAAGTAGAAGAAGTAGAAGAAGAAGAAAAGAAAAGAAGTAGAAAAAAGATGAAAAAAGAAGAAGAAGAAAAGAAGTAGAAGAAGAAGAAAGGAAGAAAAGAAAAGAAGTGGAAAAAAGATGAAAAAAGAAGAAGAAGAAAAGAAGTAGAAGAAGTAGAAGAAGAAGAAAAGAAGAAACGAAAAGAAGTAGAAAAAAGATGAAAGAAGAAGAAGAAAGGAAAGAAGAAGAAGAAGAGAAAGAAAAAAGAAGAAGGATAGAAGGAAACACCCCGACCCCCTGACCCCGACACCACACCTCGACACCCCGACCCCCTGACCCCGACACCCCGACCCCGACACCACACCCCGACCCCGACACCACACCCCGACACCCCGACCCCGACACGACACCCCGACACCCCGACCCCCTGACCCCGACACCCCGACACCGACACCACACCCCGACACGACACCCCGACCCCCTGACCCCCTGACCCCGACACCCCGACCCCGAACCAGACCCCGACACCCCGACCCCGACACGACACCCCGACCCCGAAACAGCACCCCAACCCCGACACGGCACCCCGACACCGACACGACACCCCGACCCCCGACACCTCCCAAAAAGGTGCTCTTTGGCCATCCAGAGGCCGACGGGGTCATATATTTGTGAATTATGAGTTAGGTCATATATTTTTCGATTTTGTTATGAAAAACATCATATATAATTGTGTTGATCGGATAGATTTAAATGTGCAGTTGTTTCATCGCTATGAGGTTTGGTGTTCGACGACCTCGCCGTGCGTTTGACGAGCTCTGCCCCTTCGTTCGTGGGTGAGCACAAATGACATGTCCTCCTCCCCCATTAATTATTTGCTCTGTTCCGGTGTTCGTGCCGATGAAACTTGATAGCTAGCTATATATGTGTCTTGAATCATCAGTATGCGTAACCAATATGTGTCTCCCGTTTGAAAGTGTTATAGTTATAAATATGCATGCATTTGCATATTTATAACCTTGATTCTTTCGAATTTTATGTTGTACTAATTTCGTTTACTCTTTGTCATGGCAGGTGTTGAAAGATGGTGGGCGCTGGTAAGTTTCTTCTAGTGTTTTGCTTAACAAATGCATAAAGACCTAGACTTAGCCTTATTTCCTCCAATATGCTTACCACAATGACCTAGAGTTAGCTTCTTTTCCTCCAAAATGACTTAATAAGCTTACCGACCTCCAAAACCATCCATTTTACCTAAGTTAGCTCTAAAACGATCTATACTTAGCTTTGTTTCCTCCAAAATGACCTAAGTTAGATCTAGTATGCTTAGTTAACTAGGTTTGCTCAATAATGACATGTACTTAGCTTACTTATGTAAAAAATGGCATAATTAGCTTAGTTAGCTCATAAACAATCTATTTTACCTAAGTTAGCTCTAAAATGACCCATTATACCTTAGTTAGCTCATAAATGATCCATTTTACCCAAGTTAGCTCTAAAATGACCCATTTTACCTAGACTAACTCCAAAATGATCCATTTTACCTATGTTAGCTCTAAAATGACCCATTTTACCTAGGTTAGCTCCAAAATGACCCATCTTACCTAGGTTAGCTCCAAAATGATGCATTTTACCCAAGTTAGCTCTAAAATGACCCATTTTACCTAGATTAGCTCATAAACGATCCATTTCACCTAGGTTAGCTCACAAACGATCCATTTTACCTAGTTTAGCTCCAAAATGACCCATCACACCTAGGTTAGCTATAAAATGATGCATTTTACCAAAGTTAGCTCATAAACGATCTATTTCACCTAGGTTAGCTCATAAACGATCCATTTCACCTAACTTAGCTAAAAAACGATCCATTTCACCTAGGTTAGCTCCAAAATGACCCATCTTACCTAGGTTAGCTCTAAAATGATGCATTATACCTAAGCTAGCTCATAAACGATCTATTTCACCTAGGTTAGCTCATAAACGATCCATTTCAACTAAGTTAGCTCATAAATGATCCATTTCACCTAAGTTAGCTCATAAATGGCATATACTTCTTCTTCTAGTCACCTTTTTCTAACTTTCTTATTTGCCTTTTTGCAGATTTCATTCACTTCACGGAAGCTAGCTTGCTATGATGGAGTGCTTGTTTTTTCTTTCATTCTCCTCTAGTATTCTTCTAGCTTGTTATGATGGAACTTGCTATCTTGATGAAACTTTGCATTGTAATATGTATGAATGGAACAATGTGTATATGCAACTTGCTATGTATGAATGGATGGAACTATATATGTATGCACGATGAAACTTATGTGCTGGATATGTCATATGTTTGCTGTTAAATAGCCCTGTGAAATATATATATATATATATGTCATATATTTGCTGTGAAAATTGCTGGATTTAAAAAAACAGAAAAAAGAGGCACCTTTGCCGTCAGCCGCTGATGGCAAAGGCGCCTTTGCCGTCCGCCGCGGACGGCAAAGAAGCCACGCGGCGGCCACCTGTGCTCCCTAGGAGCTGATCCATTTGGTCAGTTTGCCTACAGCGGCGGACGGCAAAGGCTTTGCCTACAGTGGCAGACGGCAAAGACTTGTCCCGCAGTGACGTCCAGCTGACGTCATTCGGCGGACGGCAAAGGCCGGATGCTCTTTGCCGTCAGCGCCGGACGGCAAAGGCTGCCGTTAGCCGCCTAACGGACTAACAGCACATTTATTGCCGTCGGCTTTCTTTGCCGTCCGCCGCTGATGGCAAAGGCCCCTTTGTCGTCCGCTTCAGAAAGCAGACGGCAAAGAAGCTCTTTACCATAGCCT